>NC_073235.2:32348026-32658289 GCF_029281585.2 Gorilla gorilla gorilla
ATTTGATCTGTAAATAGCATACTATATGTCTTAAAACATAAGGTCTCTTTCTCTCTGTGCCACACTTTCTTCTCTGGCATTTTAAAAGCAGTGGTCTCCCTGAGGTGGGGATTGAAACAGATTTCTTGTAGGAGTCACTGCTTTTCTTGGCTAAAGGCTCCTCTTACCTTCAGTGAGATGGCACGACAGCACCAAATAGCCAGGGGTCCTTGGAGGGAGAGTAGGGGCAGCAAGGGGGTCCTCCTTGTGTAGGCAGAATGGCTAGAGACCCAGGGCAGGAGAGGTGTGGAGAGCGATGAGCACTGAGAGACGGGGAGCAGTTTTCCCCTGCCCTGGCTGCGGGTTGCCTGAGGGACCTCAGCATGTCTCACCTGTGTGTGAGCTGCGGGGCCTAGATCTGTGCGGCGCACCTAATGATACCTGCCTCACAGGTAGGCTGGAGTCACACACACAGCAGAAGGAGGGTTGTATGTTCTCAGAAAAAGTTATTTTCCCCCCACCAGGAAGAGAACTGGGAGACGAAGGAGCCTGAGAGAAGTTCAGTTTCTCCCAGGAGGGCCCAGAGGCAGGTCTCCGCAGCAGAGCGCATTCCCACTTGGGACTGTAGATGGCTCAGAGTTTCTGTTGCCAAAGGAACAAAGCTCTCCAAATCTGAGGTTTTCAGTGAGCCGTTTGTACAACCTAAAAATTAAAAATCTGGAGCTGAGATGACTAAATGTAGTATTGGATCCTGAAACAGAAAAAGGCCATTTGGGAGAACCTGAGGAAATCTGAACAAAATCTGGACATCAGTGACTATCAGAGTCAGTGTTACTCCGTTCGCATGACAGATGTGCCATGCCAGTGTGAGACCTTATGGTCGGGGAGCCCTGGTGTGGGTGCCTGGGAACTCTGCTGGTTGACCGGTTGTTCTGTAAATCTAAAACTGTTCTTTAAAAGTCTATCAAAAATAATCTTTTTAAAAAACAAAAGCTAGTCTGGGTGCAAGTGGCTCACGCTTGGAATCCCAGCACTTTGGGAAGCCAAGGGCGGATCACCTGAGGTCAGGAGTTCAAGACCAGCGTAGCGAACATGGCAAAACCCCATCTCTACTAAAAATAGAAACAAACTCAGTCCAGTGCAGACAGCCCAGTGACCTGGCTGGCCGGCAAGCTTTGGCCCCTTGTGAGCGTGTGAAGAAACTTCACCTCTCTGGGCCCCAGCTTCCTCATCTGTAGAATGGACACATCATTTCGCCTTCCTTGTTCATGTCGCAAGGATGAAGTGAGAGGCCCCTGTAGGGCCACACCTGGACACATATCCCAGTCCCGCAGCACAGAGCCACCGGGGAGCCTGCACCTGCCGTTTTGCCCGGGCAGGGACCACATGCATGCCAGGGCTCCCCGGGAGCCTCACCTCTCACCCTCCTTCTTGCTTCTCACTCTACTCCAGCCACTCTGCAGTTCTTCCATGACCAGCAGCAACCCCACCCTCTTGCTTCTGGGACTAGATGCTGTCCCTGTTGCCTGGAACACTCTTCACCCCCCTTGCTACCCCGACACCTCCCAGCGTGCCCCACCGGGATCTCCCAGGCCTGGTTGGGCCTCCTGTGCCTGTGGTTTCCCAGCATCATCACGCAACATTATTTGTTTAACTCCCTTATTTCCTGCAGGACCCCCATCACCTTCACATTGCATCCTCAGAACCCTGCGTGTGTCTGTGGCGCATACCCAATGGGCTCTGGATAAATACATTTGAGTGAATTCAGAAAGCAGTGAACCAATGCGCAGACGTGAACTGGAAGCCCCTGGCTGTTTGGTGCTGGATGAACAGCCAGGCTGCCTGCACCCTGCCCAGTGCCCCCCATGCCCAGATTCCTGTTTCTACTCCAAGACTGTATGCCAGACTCTTTAGAGAAATTTCTCAAAGGGCCCCAAGGCCATGTCAAAGACTGCATTGCCTGCATTTGCTGGAGCAGAGCTCAGTAAGTCAGTACTCACTTTGTTAATGGCTTTTGATGGACAGCAGTGGATCTCAAATTTGAGCATGCATCAGAGTCATCCAGAGGGCTATGCAGACACAACCTGGGGGCCCCACCCCAGAGTTTCTGATTCAGTGGGTCTGGGGACGGGTCTCAAGGATTTGCATCTCTACCAAGTTCCCTAAGTGCTGCTGCTGGTCTGGGGACCACACTTTGAGAACCACTGACTTGCAGGGCAGTAGGTCAGCATGGGAAAGAGATGCATAGGGAGGACATTCCTCCACCTCTCTCCCTGGGTGGGCAGAGCTACCTGCCTTCCCTTGTAAGGGGAAGCAGAAAATTGTTTGGCTGCTGTTCACCAGAGGCAAAGGCACCCTCACTGAACATTTATCTAGAATCTAGAGCTCTTAGCTGCTCTGCTGTCTAAACACTGTTGGAATTTCAGAATGAATCAGAGACTGCTGACTTGTCTTCCTATAAAAAATTTAAAATCCAAAATCAAGACTGGCCTTTGTGTTGCTGGGCCATGTTGTTTTTGTTCATTTATTCACCTGCATACACCGTGGGGCACATGGTCCCATCCTTTAACGCTTTCCTATGAATTAGCTGTGTGAGACCCACAGTAGCCTCGCTTTGTAAGAGAGTTTGAGCCCAGTCTAAGCAGACAAGTGACTGGCTCTCCCACTGGCTGTTTGCACAGAGCCTGGATCTCCTGGCTTCAGTCCCGGAGTCCTTCCCCCACCTTCACCTTCACTCCCTCTCCCACGAATGCCTGCTCAACCTTTCGTTCATGCAGTTGTGAAACCCTCAGGAAACACCTCCTCAATCCCACACCCTGTGCTGGGAGCTGGAATGTAAAATGATGAGTAAAAGTACTGGGAGACTCATGTTGAAACTCGCTTTTCTTTTCTCCCAGGCTGCAAATTTGCTAGATGAACAATCATTTTGTGAACTGCTGAGACCCCAGCTGGGACTACTGAAAAGCCAAGAAAAGTAGTGACTCCTACAAGAAATCTGTTTTATTCCCCTCGAGAGACCATTGCTTTTAAAATACCCCAGAAAAGAAAGTGTAGCAGCAAGACAGAGAGGGAGAGCGAGGGAAAGAGATGCCTTGCCTTTTAAGACATATACTATGCTATTCACAGATCAAATTATGTGATGTCTGGGACTTGTTTAAAATAGCAGAGAACTGAAAGAAATCAAAGAGGATCTAAATATGGAGAGAGATTCTGTGTTCATGGATGGGAGGGCTCAACAGAGTAAAGATTTCAGTTGTCTCCGAGTTGATACATAGGTTTAATGCAATTCCTATCAAAATCTCAGCAGGATTTTTTTCTAGCTATAGACAAGATTATTCTAAAATTTATATGGAAAGGCAAAGGAACAGGAACAGCTAAAGCAGGAGGCCAGGGGAGGAAACAAAAAAGAATAGCTAAAACATTTCTGAAAAGAGGAATTAAGTAAGATGAACCACTCTACCAAATTTCAAGAATTATTTTATACCCACAGAAAACAAGACCATTTGGTATGAGAGGTGGATGAACACATTGATCAATGGGACAGAATAGAAAATCCAGAAATAGTGCCAAACAAGTACAGCCAACCAGTTGTTTAAACAATTGTGGTATAATCCACATGCCATTGTTATTTTCATATTTTGTTATTCTTGTTGTTTTTGTAATGACCATACTAAGGATGAACTGGCATACCGCTGTGATTTTTATTTGCATTTCCCTAATGATTAGTGATGTCGTATGTCCTTATTTATATGCTATTGACCATTCGTATGTCTTCTTTGAAGAAATGTCTATTCAAATCCTTTGCCTATTTTTGAGTTGGGCTAGTTTTTGAGTTTTTGTTTTGTTTTGTTTTTTGAGTTGTAGGAGTTTTTCAAAAAATGTATTCTGGATGTTATTCCCTTATCAGATATATGATTTGCAGATATTTTCTTCCATTCTATGGGTTGCCTTTTCTCTCTTGATACTGTCCTTTAATGCACAAAAGATTTAAATTTTGATACAGTTCAATTTACCTATTTTTTTCCTGTTGCCTGTGCTTTTGGTCTTATATCCAAGAAATTATTTACAGATTCGCTGCTGTAAAGCTTTCCCCTGTTTTCTTCTAAGAGTCTTATAGTTTTAACTTTTATATTTAGTACTTTGTCTATTTTGAGTTAATTTTTATGTGTGTTAGGTAAGAGTTTAACTTCATTATTTTGCATTTGGATATCCAGCTTCCCAACACTGTTCGCTGTAAAGACTATCTTTTCCCTCACAGTGTTAGCACCTTTGTCGAAAATCAACTGACCACATATGGGAGGGTTTATTTCTGGATCCTCTATTCAGTTCCATTGGTCTATATATCTATCCTTATGTCATTTCCACATTATTTGATTATTGTGACTTTGTAGTAAGTTTTGAAATCAGGAAATGCGGGTCCTCCAACTTTGTTTTTTCCAAAATAATTTTGGCTAGTCAGGACCCCTTGAGATTCCATATGAATTTTAATGATGGATTTTTCTATGTGTGTAAAAAAATGCCATTGGGGCTGGGTGCAGTGGCTCATGCCTGTAATCTGAGCATTTTGGGAGGCTGAGGTGGGTGGATCACCTGAGGTTGGGAGTTCGAGACCAGCCTGACCAACATGGAGAAACCCTGTCTATACTAAAAATACAAGATTATCTCGGCGTGGTGTCTGTAATCCCAGCTACCTGGGAGGCTGAGGCATGAGAATCGCTTGAACCCGGGAGGCGGAGGTTGCCGTAAGCTGAGATCGTGCCATTGCACTGCAGCCTGGGCAACAAGAGTGAAACTCTGTCTCAAAAAAAAAAAAAAGTCATTGGATTTTTATAGGAATGCATTGAATACACAGATTGCTTTAGGTGGTATTGTCATCTTAAAAATATTAAGACTTTCAATTTATGAACATGGGACGTCTTTCTTTGCTTTTTTTTTTTTTCCAGCAATGTTTTGTAGCTTTTATTGTACACATCTTTGGCCTCCTTGGTTAAGTTTATTCCTAAGTATTTTGTTCTTTGTTTTTTGTTTTTGTTTTTGTTTTTTTGAGACGGAGTCTCGCTCTGTCGCCCAGGCTGGAGTGCAGTGGCGCGATCTCGGCTCACTGCAAGCTCCGCCTCCCGGGTTCATGCCATTCTCCTGCCTCAGCCTCCTGAATAGCTGGGACTACAGGCGCCCACCACCACGGCCGGCTAATTTTTTTGTATTTTTAGTAAAGACGGGGTTTCACTGTGTTAGCCAGGATGGTCTTGATCTCCTGACCTTGTGATCCGCCCGCCTCGGCCTCCCAAAGTGCTAGGATTACAGGCGTGAGCCACCATGCCCGGCCAGTATTTTATTCTTTTTAATGCTATTGTAATGAAATTTTCAAAAGTTTCCTTTTCAGATTACTCATTGCAAATATACAGAAATAAAACTGATTTTTGTGTGTTAATTTATATTCTGTAGCCTTGCTGAATTTTAGTAGCTTTAATAATTTTATTGTGGATTCTTTAAGGTATGCTACATATAAGAAGATGTCATCTGCAAACAGATAATTTTATTTTTCCTTTTCAATGTGGATGTCCTTTATTCTTTTTCTGTATTTTATTTTATTTTATTTATTATACTTTAAGTTTTAGGGTACATGTGCACAATGTGCAGGTTTGTTACATATGTATACATGTGCCATGTTGGTGTGCTGCACCCATTAACTCTTCATTTAACATTAGGTATATCTCCTAATGCTAACCCTCCCCCC
Organism: Gorilla gorilla gorilla; assembly: GCF_029281585.2. Taxonomy (NCBI): domain Eukaryota; kingdom Metazoa; phylum Chordata; class Mammalia; order Primates; family Hominidae; genus Gorilla; species Gorilla gorilla. The sequence continues at coordinate 32,353,743 of NC_073235.2, forward strand.
TCCCCCCACCCCACAACAGGCCCCAGTGTGTGATGTTCCCCTTCCTGTGTCCATGTGTTCTCATTGTTCAATTCCCACCTATGAGTGAGAACATGCGGTGTTCGGTTTTTTGTCCTTGCGATAGTTTGCTGAGAATGATGGTTTCCAGCTTCATCCATGTCCCTTTACAAAGGACATGAACTCATCCTTTTTTATGGCTGCATAGTATTCCATGGTGTATATGTGCCACATTTTCTTAATCCAGTCTGTCGTTGTTGGACATTTGGGTTGGTTCCAAGTCTTTGCTATTGTGAATAGTGCTGCAATAAACTTACCTGTGCATGTGTCTTTATAGCAGCATGTTTTATAATCCTTTGAGTATATATCCAGTAATGGGATGGCTGGGTCAAATGGTATTTCTAGTTCTAGATCCCTGAGGAATCACCACACTGACTTCCACAATGGTTGAACTAGTTTACAGTCCCACCAACAGTGTAAAAGTGTTCCTATTTCTCCACATCCTCTCCAGCACCTGTTGTTTCCTGACTTTTTAATGATCGCCATTCTAACTGGTGTGAGATGGTATCTCATTGTTTTGATTTGCATTTCTCTGATGGCCAGTGATGATGAGCATTTTTTCATGTGTCTTTTGGCTGCATAAATGTCTTCGTTTGAGAAGTGTCTGTTCATATCCTTTGCCCACTTTTTGATGGGGTTGTTTTTTCTTGCAAATTTGTTTGTGTTCATTGTAGATTCTGGATATTAGCCATTTGTCAGATAAGTAGGTTGCAAAAATGTTCTCCCATTCTGTAGGTTGCCTGTTCACTCTGATGGTAGTTTCTTTTGCTGTGCAGAATCCTAAGACAAAAGAACAAAGCAGGAGGCATCACGCTACCTGACTTCAAACTATACTACAAGGCTACAGTAACCAAAACAGCATGGTACTGGTACCAAAACAGAGATATAGACCAATGGAACAGAACAGAGCCCTCAGAAATAATGCCGCATATCTACAACTATCTGATCTTTGACAAACCTGACAAAAAGAAGAAATGGGGAAAGGATTCCCCATTTAATAAATGGTGCTGGGAAAACTGGCTAGCCATATGTAGAAAGCTGAAATTGGATCCCTTCCTTACACCTTATACAAAAATTAATTCAAGATGGATTAAAGACTTAAATGTTAGACTTAAAACCATAAAAACCCTAGAAGAAAACCTAGGCATTACCATTCAGGACATAGGCATGGGCAAGGACTTCATGACTAAAACACCAAAAGCAGTGGCAACAAAAGCCAAAATTGACAAATGGGATCTAATTAAACTAAAGAGCTTTTTTATTTCTTTTTCTTGACTGGTCTCACCAGGACTTACAGTACTATGTTGAATAGAAGTGGAGAAAGCAGGCATCCTTGTCTCGTTCCTCATCTTAGTGATACAGCTTTCCGTCTTCCATCGCTAAGTATGATATTAGCTGTGAGATTTTCATATGTTGCCTTTATCACATTGAGGACTTTTCCTTCTATTTCTAGTTTATTGAATGTTTTATCGTAAAAACTTGGTCAGTGCTTTTTCTGCATAGATTGAGATAATCATGTATTTTTCCTTCATTCTGTTAATTTAGTGTATTATATTGATTTGCTCTCCTATGTTGACCCCTCCTTGTATTCCAGAAATAAATTCCATTTGGTCCTGGTATATAATCCTTTCAATATGCTGCTGAATTCCATTTCCTAGTATTTTGTTGAGGATTTTTGCATCTATATTCATAAAGGATATTAGTCTGTAGTCTTCTTGTAGTTTCTTTGTCTGGGTTTATTATCAAAGCAATAGTGATGTTATAGAATGAGTTGGGAAGTATTCCTTCCTCTTCAATATTTTTGGAAGAATTTGAGAAGAATTGGTGTTGATTATACTTTAAATATTTGGTAGAATTCACTACCAGATGGTAGAAGCCATCTGGCCCCGGGCTTTTCTTTATTGGAAGTTTTTTTTATTACTCTTCGATTTCCCTACCAATTATAGATCTATTCTGATTTCCTATTCTTGAGTCAGTTTTGGTGGATTATGTGTTTCTAGAAATTTTCCATTTTATCTAGTTTATTTAATTTGCTATTGTACAACAGTTCATGGTATTCTTTTATAATCATTTTTATTTCTGTAAAATAGGTAGTCATGTCTTACTTTGCTCATCAAAACTTTTGATTTTTTACAAAGGTACAAAAGCAATTCGGTGGAGAAATGATATTCTTTTCACAAATGATGCCAGAAATAATACCATTAGACCATCCATAGGTGATGAAAATGAACCTTGACCTAAGCTTCACACATTATACAAAAAAAAAAAAAAAAAAACCCACACACAAAATGAATTGTAGATTTCCATGTAAAACTTTTAGAAGAAAACATTAAGAGAAAATCCTTGAGAACTAGGGTTTGGCAAAGAGTTCTTAGACATGACACCAAAAGCATGACTCGTAAAAGCAAAATTTGAGAAATTGAACATTATACCAATTTCAAACTTTGGCACTATGAAAACCCTTTTTAAGGCAATGAAAAGATAAGCTACAGACTGAGAGAAGATACTCGCAAACCTCTTATCTGACAAATAACTCAAATATATAAAGAACTCTCTGAGCCAGGTGTGGTAGCACAAGCCTGTGATCCCAGCTACTTGGGAACTGAGGTGAGAGGATCACTTGAGCCCAGGAGTTCAAGACCAGCCTGGGCAACATGGTGAAACCCTGTCTCAAAAAAAAAAAAAAAAAAAAAAAAAAGAACTTTCAAAGTTCAACATTAAAACACCAATTATTAAATAGGCAAAAGAGGGCAAGGCATGATGGCTTACACTTGTAATCTCAGCACTTTGGGAGGCTGAGGCAGGAGGATCACTTGAGGCCAGGAGCTCATGACTAGCCTGGGCAACATAGCGAGACACCGTCTCTATGAAAGTTTTTTCAGAAAATTAGACAAGTGTGGTGGTGTGAGCCTGTAATACCAGCTACTCAGGAGGTTGAGGTGAGAGGATCCCTTGAGCTCAGGAGTTTGAGGCTGCAGTGAGCCATGATCATGCCCCTACACTGCAGCCTAGGCAACAAAGCAAGACCCCATCTTAAAAAAAATAGGCAAAAGACATAAAGAGATATATCACCAAAGAGGATATATGGCAAGTAAGCACATGAAAAGATGTTCAACGTCGTCAGCCTTTCAGGAAATGAAAATTGACACCATGATGAGATATCACTATACACCTATCAGAATACCTAAAATATAAAATAGTGACAATACCAAATGCTGCTGAAGGTTCAGAGAAACTGATCTCTGAGACATTGAGAGTAATAGGAACGTAAAATAGCACAACCACTCTGGAAAACAGTTTGGCAGTTTCTTAAAAGCTAAGTAGTCAACTACCATCTGACCCAGTAATTACACTCCTGGGCATTTATCTCAAAGAAATGAAAACTTACGTTCACACAAACCCCTGCTGGTGAATTATCATAGCAGCTGTATTCATAATAGGAATAGTTGGAAACAATCCGCATATCCTTAAACAGGTGAATGGTTAAACCAACAGTGGCATGGAATGCCATGGAATTCCATGGAATGACATGGAATATGACTCAACAGTAAAAAGGAATGAAGTTTTAATACACATAGCAGCTGGGATAGAGTGCAGGGCATTTGGCTGAGTGAAAAAGCCAACCTCAAAAGCCTACATACAGGTTGCTCTGGTGGCTGTGCAGATCTGCACTGGTGATACAGTGCCATATGCCTATACACACACATTGTACTAAAGTCAGGTTCTTGGCTGTGAGATCATACTGGACTTATGAAAGCTAGACCATTGACGGAAACTGGGTGGAGGGTGCACAGTGCCGTCTGTACTATAGTGGTATACCCTGTGACTCTACAATCATTTCACAATAAAACATGTTTTGTTTTGTTTTGTTTTTTGGGCGGGGGGTGTTTTGAGATGGAATCTTGCTCCATCGCCCAGGCTGGAGTGCAGTGGAGCAATCTCAGCTCACTGCAACCTCTGCCTGCTGGGTTCAAGCAGTTCTCCTGCCTCAGCCTCCTGAGTAGCTAGGACTACAGGTGTGTGCCACCATGCCCGCCTAATTTTCTGTATTTTTAGTAGAGACAGGATTTCACCATGCTGGCCAGGCTGGTCTTGATCTCCTGACCTTATGATCTGCCTGCCTCAGCCTCCCAAAGTGCTGGGATTGCAGGCGTGAGCCACCGCACCCGCCAATAAAAACATATTTTAAGGCCCTAGGGGAGAAGATATGGCAATTTGACAACTTTTGGTGGATTGCAGTTTGTTTTAGATGTGTATCGTGGTTATGTTTTTTAAAGAAAGAGAGATGGGATCCTTATGTTTCAGAAACATATGCTCTGGTGTTTACAGATGAAATTATATTGTATCTTAGATTTGCCCTAAAAACCATCCAGTGGGGAGGGGAATTAGATGATGAAACAAAAGTGGCCACATGTTGAGAACTATGGAAGCTGGACAATGAATATACAAGGTTCCTTGTACTATTTTCTCTCCTTTTGTGTACTTTTGAAACTTTCCATAATAGAAGTTTTTAAACATAAATGAAATGAAAATCATGAGTGTTCCTAGGGACTTGTAGCTGTGTACAAGGTTAGGAGAAGGCCCTTGGCTCCTGCTTGCAAGCTGGGCTCTGGCCACTGCCTCCAGGTCGGAGACAGAGTGTATTAGTCCATTCTCACAGTCCTATAAAAAAAATACCTGAGACTGGGTAATTTATGAAGGAAAGAGGTTTAATTGGCTCACAGTTCCACAGGCTTCACAGGACGCATGACAGGGAGGCCTCAGGAAACTTAGATCACAGCGGAAGGTGAAGGGGAAGCAAGTACCTTCACCACATGGCAGCAGGAGAGAGACTGAGCAAAGGGGGAAGTGCCGCATACTTTTAAACGATCAGATCTCATGAGAACTCATTCACTATCACGAGAACAGCAAGGGGGAAATCTGCCCCCATGATCCAATCACCTTCCACCAGGCCACACCTTTAATTCAACATGAGATTTGGGCGGGGTCACAAATCCAAACCATATCCCTGAGGGTTTCCCAGGTCAGTTCTGGGGACACATGTGGAGCTTTAACTGTGTTCCTGATGTTGGCTCTGCCAGGCCTTTGGGCTCCACTTTTAAGGAACTTGCCATTTGCTACCCCAGTCATCCTCCAAGCTTCCATCTGTTCAAGTGTTCATCCTTCCATTGGTTTCTTCATCTGTTTCATCACCATTTATGTGTTTCTTCCATCCATCTGTTTACTCATTTATTTACTTAACGTTTCCTAAACGTGGACATTACGACATTAACAAATAAGTCATGGCTCCTGCCTTCAAGGAGCTCAGAGTCTATCTGGTTGGGGGGAGTCAGACTAACACAGTGTACAGGGATGTGTTTCCTTCTGTGAGAGTTCTCTGTTCAAGCTCCCTGAGAGTAAGATAAGAGTCATGGATGGGACTCTCACAGACGAGGAAATGTCTGAAAAGAGTCTTCAAAGTTCATATTTTCACCTATGTTGGGCCCATGTGGATAATCCAAGATAATCTTCCTGTTTTGAGGTCAGCTGATTAGCAGCCCTGGTTTCATCTGCAACCTTAATTCCTCTTTAATTCCTCACATAACATAACATATTCACAGGCTCTGGAGATGCCATCTTTTCATCTTTTGGAGACCATTATTGTGCCTCCTGCAAGAAGAGAGTCCAGATGCAGACCCAGCTATCTAGAATCTCAACTCAAGGACAGAGCAGACATTGTAGGTCCGTGGGAAAGGACTGCCCATTCCATGAATGGTGCCAAGACCATTGATTATCCTTACAGAAGAAAGAAATTGGTTTCCAACCTCACTCTATACCACAAAAATCATTTCCAGGTGGATTAACAGCATACATATCAAAAGAAAAGTTATAAAACATTAAAGGATAACAGAGAAGAATATCATTATGACTGAGGTTGGAAAGAATTTCCTAGACACAGAAAACATATACCAAATAGGACTAGATTGACAAATTTGTCTATATTAAAATTAAGGACTTCTGTTCTTCAAAAGGCACCTTAAAAATAGTAACAAGCCACAAACTGGGAGGAGATAGTTGTGGCACATCTGAGTGACAGAGGTATCTAGAAGTGAGGGAAGGAATGTGTGTGTATACATACATACATGAATACATACATATTTTTATGTCAATGATATGTTAAAGATAAGCAATTCAATAGACAAATGGGTAAAACTCATAAACACTTCACATTAAAGGAAAATATAAATGGCCCATAGATAAAAGGTCAACTCCTTAGTAATCTAAAATGTCAATTAAAATCACAGTAAGATACCATTTCATACCCATTAGACTCAAGAATTTAAATGTCTCATAATGCCAATCACAACAGCTGGCTGGGATGTGGAGGGATGGAACATTCTTGCGCCGCTTTCAGGTTCTGGGAAACTATTTGGTGTGCCTAGGACCCAGCAGGGCCACACACACCTAGGCGTCTACACTCAGCAGTGTGAATTCACACCAGGGGTGATGATTTTCCCCAACTGGACAAATATCTTAGCTATTATGATGGTTTATGGCTCTCCAGAATGCCACATTGCATAAGCAATACACAATACATTTGTGGTATTGATTTCATAGGGGCAGGAAAGGATTAGGAAAACAACGTGCTCCTTAGTGGGGCCGTCATGAAAGCAGGGTTGAGTAACAATGTCCTAGAGAAACCCTCCAACGCATGCCCAGGAGGCGTGCAGACACTGTCCAGCAGCACCACCACAGCAGCACAGGGAATGACCCACCCTGCTCCAGCGGTACAGCCAACACACAAAATGTGAAAGACTCGTACAACACAAGACTGTGTGGCAGTGAAAATGAAACAATCACAGCTACACACACAGTTGAGTGAAAAGAGCCAGCCAGAGAAGAGTGGATTTGCTGGATCCCTTTAGACAAGGTCAAAACTTAGCATAACTGACAGAACTAAATGCTAAGACAAAGGCATGGGAATGATTTATTACAAGTTCTAACTCTTGAATATCTCTACAGGAGGGAGATGGGAATGGGACTGGAATGGAGTATACAAGATATGGAAGGTCAAGTTTCTGGTGTTTTTCTTCAGTAGAGTGATGGGTATCAGGACTGTTCATTGTATTAAATTTCAAACCATATTTGCATGTATGTAACTATGTTTTCTTTGAATACACACATATATATTGCATAACAAAATGTTAACATTTTTCCTAAGGGCCTATACTATAGCCAACACAATGGAAAATGGTTTGCCACTGAATACGACCTGAGGGGCTCTCGAGCTGTGTGATGGTGAATACTTATGTTTCCTTGTCAGCCAAGTTGCTGTAGACTGGGTGATGGGTGACTAATGGTGGTGGTGTGAGTGAGTTGGTGCATTCTTTCACCCAGGCCACATGTTTGTGGCAAGGATGGTTTGAGAACCTAGCCTTGCAACCTGCACGCTCCCCCTGCAGAAGAAGCATTTGTCCTGAACCCACTGGGCTCCTTCTCCACGTGTTGTCCCCTCAGCCCTTCCCAGCCCAGCCCCCTTTGCCCAGCTGCTGTCTCTCCTTCCAGCCATGCCTGATGGAGCTCTGGACGCAGCTGTCCGCGCTGACGAAGTGGGGAGCGAGGAGGACCTGTATGATGACCTGCACAGCTCCAGCCACCACTACAGCCACCCTGGAGGGGGTGGGGAGCAGCTGGCTATCAATGAGGTAGGGTCAGGGCTGCACGGGCAGAGGGAGGGACAGGCTGGGGCTACAGGCTAGATTCCAGCACGCTAACGCAGGCCAGATGCCCACAGTCCACGTTCCATGCGGCTGCTGGTGGTGCTGGCCATACACAGCGCAGTTTCAGCCTGCAGTCCTCATTTGGGATGTGGTGTCAAGAGCACAGTTTGTCCAACACAGGACTCCCTGTGCCCTCCTGAGGCTCACAGAGCAGATGCAATGCCAGCGTGCTGGTCCGCCTTATGGGGCTGTCCTAGTGAGTAGCTGTCAAGAGCCATCCCAGCTGGAGGAGTCCTACTTAGTAGAAGGGAGGTCAGGGCTTCTCCAGTCACTCCAGCCCCTGACCCTCCAACCAGCCATCTGGGCAGGCTGGGAACAAGTCGAGGGAAAAACCATTTTCTCTCCTGACAACAGGAGTTCAGAAGTATTGCTGTTGCTGTGACAACTGCGTGCAAGTTGCTGTGTTTTTGCTATTCCTACTGAAGCAGAAGAAATCCGTGAGAATCCTCATCCAGGCAAAACTGGTTCCCATCTGAGTTCTCCCTTTGCATTCCCAATAAGAGAGGAATCGTGATGCTTTAACGCCCCTCTCTTTCTCACTCACCCTCCTACTTTCTCAGCCTCTTTTACTTAACTGGAGGGTGTTGTTGAACGTCATGGAAGTGTAACCAGTTGACCAGCACAAGCACATGCCCATAGCAAATGCCATGTTCTCCAGTCAGGAGGTACTGGTGTGTTTCTGCTTCATTAAAACTGGACTCTGACAACCCACGATCTTACAGCACTCAGGTTTTTCCTTAAGAAGAGATCAATTTTGGAAGAGTTAGACTTTTCTGTGAATGAATGAGTTGGGGGGCTTCTCAGAAGCCAGTGAGGAGGGTGGCGTCCTCCTTACCCACTGGACAAAGGAGTGGAATCAAAGGCCCATGAACTCCTCCTAGAGGCCCAGCTCTAGATGATGATTTAAAACAGGCATTAAGGGCGGGCATGGTGGCTCACGCCTATAATCTCAGCACTTTGGGAGGCTGAGACGGGTGTATCACCTGAGATCAGGAGTTCGAGACCAGCCTGGCCAACACTGAAACCCCATCTCTACTAAAAATACAAAAATTAGCCAGGCGTGGTGGCGGGCACCTGTAATCCCAGCTACTCGAGAGGCTGAGGCAGGAGAATAGCTTAAACCTGGGAGGCAGAGGTTGCAGTGAGCCAAGATCGTGCCACTGCACTACAGCCTGGGCAACAGAGTGAAACTCCATCTCAAAAATAAAAATAAAACAGTCGTTAAATAATGCGCTACGCAAAATCCATGGTGCATAAAGAATAAACATGTAAATAAGCTTTCCCAACAAAGAAAACCTTTCTCTTTAAGTGCCTCTTCGTAAGCTACTTGGGATGGAAGGTGTTCTGAAATGATGTCACCTGAAGCAGAATTCACAAGGAATGGTTGTGCTTTTCCTTTTTTTTTTTTTTTTTTTTTTGAGATGGAGTCTCACTCTTGTCGCCCAGGCTGGAGTGCATTGGCACAGTGGTCTCGGCTCACTGCAACCTCCGCCTCCCAGGTTCAAGTGATTCTCCTGCCTCAGCCTCCCAAGTAGCTGGGATTACAGGCGCCCGCCGCCACACCTGGCTAATTTTTGTACTTTTAGTAGAGACAGGGTTTCACCATGTTCGCCAGGCTGGTCTCGAACTCTTGAACTCAGGTGATCTGCCCGCCTCAGCCTCCCAAAGTGCTGGGATTACAGGCGTAAGCCACCACGCTCGGCCAGTTGTACTTTCTCTGGAAGACTCAGGCTGCCTCCTCCATCTTGGGGCTCGGTCCAGCAGGGGGACCCCGAGGGGGCCTGTCAGATGTGGGGCATGGAGCACTGAGCAGTGACCTTTTGAGCTGGTTCACATGGCTGTGACACTGGATGGTGTGAGGCTATGCAGGGCTGATGGCAACTGACTGCACACACCCGGCAGGGTGGGCTCTCAGTACATCTCCAACCACGAGATGATCATCCCAACCAAAGCCCTCAGGACTCCGGAGAGGTGGGGGTTCCATGGCTGGCCTTATGGCTGCGTTGATCTTGTGTCTGCGTTTCATAGTTGTGTGTCTCCTACCTGAGGATAAAATTATGGATTGTCACATCTTGCTGCTGGCGAAGAGGTGTTTTTTTGGGGCTCTGAGTTCCTTGACAAGTTGTTCATTCTAAGATGCTTTGGCCGAGAAAGGCCAAGAGCCAGGACTTCTCTGAAAAAATAACCCAAAAAATGAGGCTCTGTCATCTTTCTGAGGGAAAGGCAGGCAGTTTAGATTTAGATTGTGTAAGCGCCTGTTTGGTCCTGTTTGGTTCAGAGGTCTCTCCTGGCATTGGAGGTTGCTGAGCAGATGGAGTGTTGCTGCTTTGCCTTAACGTTTAGGGCGCGTGTCCCCAGGGAGAAGGACACACACATCACAGAGGAGAGCAGGAAGTCAGGCAGAGGGAGCCCGTCTCCTGCGATGCTGCAGGCTGGTGCTGGGGAGGCTGGCTCCTGTCCCAGATGGCATCCACGCACCTCATGAAGGCTACCAGTGCTTCCAGATCCTCATGTAGAAAGGCTGTCCTGAGAGAGGCAGTAAGAAGGGCAGGCCTGGGCTTGGAGGCCTCTCTGGGTCCAGCACAGCGCTGCAGCAAGGCCATCTCTGTGTTTTGTGGGTGGATGTGACACCGGAGCCCTCACTGTGCCTAGCTTGCACTGCAGACTCAGGAAAGGTGGTGCCTGCCTGTTAGGAGCCGCCAGAAGCATTAAGTGGACTCACTCATCAGAAACTGAAAAGATAAGAAGTGATTGTCCTGCGACAGGCCAGTTCCCGGGCCTTCAGGGCAGCACTCCCACGGGCTCAGCCAGAAGCTTTGCTGGGGGTTAGCGTGACTTTAATATCTAGAGATGAGCAAAGCAACAGGTGTCAGAGAAAAGTCCTTACTAAATAATATTTGGCTTGCCCTAAAATCACACATTCACTTCTATTTTCTAAGAATATGTAGGGGCTAAATTGTGACCGTTTCTTATCTTTTTGAGCTCTCAGTTCCTTGACAAGTTGTTCATTCTAAGATGCTTTGGCCAAGGAATATCTAAGATGTTTGACATCAACATGAACAAGAAAGGGTCACAGTTTAGCCAGATGCCTCCCTCAGAAGGGGAAACCACCTTGCAATTTCCTAAGCAGAACGAATGCAAACCCTCTGGCCTGGAGAGCGGCCCACTCGGGGCAGAGCAGCGAGGCAGTTTGCATTCCAGGTACATGAGGAGTGATTTTTATGCTTGCACACAGATGTGTGTGCACGTGCTGTACATAAAGGGTGTGGGTGTGTGTTGCATACATGTAACGTGTGTAGTGAGTACTTGCGTCAGGGAGGCACCAGGCCCTAGGATGCAGCTGTGCAGAAGCCATGGTCCTGCCTGCAGGGAGCTGCCCACAGGCCGTGTCTGTGTGGGCCCCTGCATTGTCCCCTATGGGCCTGAGGAATGTGCAAACAGGCACAATGTCTCGTTCCTTCTGCATTCCTTGAGTTCTCTGTGCCCTGCCCCTCGTGAGTGTCCAGTCCCTGCCAGGCAAATTAAGGAACGCAGATGCTGACTGTTTTCAGTGCCCAGGAGTGTACTCTCTTCTTCCAGCACTGGCACCTCTAGGGCCTACCCCCAAGGCCATGGCCCAGGCCTGGGCCTGTCTGCCCAGTTCCTCGCCCTCCCTCTTGACCCTCTTGGGCTGCACTGTGCCCCTGCAGTCAGGCCTGAGGCCACCCTAAGCCCCCTGGACTTTTTCTGAAGCTAAAGCCAGAAGCGCCTGTCAGTGAGAGTGACCACCCAGCTCCCTCCCCACCACCACCACCGTGTGGGCAGTGCTGCCAGTGCGAGCCATGATGTGACCAGGGGAGAGGTCAGCCTGGCTCCTGCTGGGGAGGTCTAGGGTCTCCCACTGCCCACTGGCACCTGTGAACAGCAGCCTGTCCCCTGCCTCATGTCTTGCAGCATCCTGTGAGCTGCTTCTGCCCCACCTCATGGAGTGCCTAAGCCCAGCTCGTCTTCCAGCCTGGTGAGGATGAGCACGAGGTGTCTGGTGCACTGATAGGCATCAGGCTCCTCTGTGGGGCCGAGGAGGGGGAACAAGAGCCAGGTCGGGCCTGGGGACAGATGTCCCCAGGGCAGGGTCACTGCCCTTGCTCTCCTGGCATTCTCCATGAGACAACCCGAGGATGCTATAGGACATGAGGCCAGCTCTTGGTCACCCCTCATGGAGTCACTCTGACTCACTCCAGGTGTTTTTGTCTTCCCTGAGTTCCCGTGCTGCTGGACATCCCTCCCCAGTCCTGACCTGGCTCTTATTCCCCCTCCTCAGCCCCAGGGAGGAGCCTGATGGCTGTCAGTGCTGCAGATACCTTGTGCTCATCCTCATTAGGCTGGACAACAAGCTGGGCTTAGGTGCTCCATGAGGCGGGGCAGGAGCAGCTCACAGTTCCTTGGGGCCACTGCTGCCACTTTTGCGCAGGGCTGCAAGGTCACCTGGTGGCCAGCCCCTCCAAAGTGGCTTTCCTCTTCCCTTTGTCCTCCCAAAGCCACAGCACTGGGGGCTCACCCCTCATCTGCCCCAGACACCTATGTCTCCCTTCTGCTTGCACCTCAGTCCTGCCACCAGCCTAGTTGGGCCACTCCCCTCCCTGGTGGGAGCTGTCTGTCCAACCCCTCAAGGGCCTAGGCCTTTGCCTTCAAGCTTTCTTTTCTTTTCTTTTCTTTTCTTTTTTTTGAGACAGGGTCTCACTCTGTCACCCAGGCTGGAGTACAGAAGCGTAATCTTGGCTCATTGCAACCTCCACCTCCCAGGCTCAAGTGATCCTCCCACCTCAGTCTTTCTCGTAGCTGGGACTACAGGCACACGCCGCCACTCCTGGCTAATATGTGTATCTTTTGTAGAGATGGAGTTTCACTATGTTGCCCAGGCTGGTCTCGAACTCCTGAGCTCAAGCGATCTGCCCGCCTTGGCTTCGCAAAGTGCTGGGATTACAGGTGTGAGCCACCGCACCCTGTCTGCCTTCAAGCTTTTCTGTTAGGTTTTTGGTCATGAAACTCACATAGGAAAGCTGTTACCACTGCCGTTCCTGCCATAAACCCAGCTCTCTGGGATATAGAGGCTGGGGGCCCCTAGGCAGGGAGAAGGACCCTGCTCAGTCCTCAGTCAGGGGTACTTCAGCCACCTTCAGTCCTCCCCAGGCTGCCCTGCTGTGCATGGGGCAGAGGATGTGCGCAGCACCCAGCTGGGGCTGAAGAACCAACCCCTGCTTGCCCAGGCCTGGCCCAGTGGCTGAGCAGGCTGCTGTAGACCCTCCAGCACTCAGTGCCTGTGCCGGCCATCCAGCTCACCGACCCACTGTACCCAGGGCCCAGAGGACATGTACCCTTCTGGGTGGCCAGCTGTTCAGAGGCCACAGGTGCACAATGAAGCATCCACACGTCAGGGGTTCGAAGCCACACCCCATGAGAGGACACATCACCATCTTACTAGAGGAGTGCTGGGATTTGGGGGTACCAGCGAGACTTTAGATGTCTTCTGATCCCCCCTATTCTCCTGACAGTTTGGGGGAGCAAACCTGGAGACCAGCGTTTTCTAAAGAACTGGGCATGAGCAGTACACCAGGCGGATGGGCCCAGGCTGAACCTTCAGATGTGAGGGAGGCACATAGCCTCTCTGGACACATCCCTGACACTCCTCTGCACACACACACGGGCACCCACATGTGTACATAGGCACATGCATGGAAACCCCACCCACATACACACAGGTACCCATATGTATATACACACAGCGGTATCCCCTTACACAGAGGTACCTATGCCCATGCACACACAGGTACCCCTTGTGTACACACATGCACACACATGTGGCATCCACTCTGCTTTACAGTCAACAGGATGGTGACATTCAGGGTACACTCACCTATCCTTGCAAGGGGTGGCCAAGAGCTGGCCACACACAGAGAGATCAGAGCATACGAAGTCACTCCCATGGGAATACCCAGTCTCTGCACACATTCCCTCTGTGCGCCCCTCCCTGCCCTCCAGGAACTCTTCTTGCTCCAGGATTCAAAGCACTGAGCTTGTTGCCCAGAAATCTCTGCCCATGCCTGAGCGGAGTGTTTAGCCCTCTCCCCTGCAGTCTTCTTATCTCTCAGAAGGACACACTGACTGTACCTGGGCTGTCATTCTTAAGGATAGAATGAGAGCTCTTGCACAAGAGCTTTGAAACCTACAGGGTTAAGGTTGCAGGCTGTGTCGAGTGGAGGCAGAGGAAGCCCTGGACGCCTGGCTTTTCCAAAGGAACACAATGCTGCTCGGACGCTGCGGTCAGTGAAGAGGGGCCCCTCAGGGTGGATCGCTCCCACCGGAGTTTAAATCCTGCCTCCACCATCCCTGCATTCCTGCGTGATTTTATGACTGAGCAGAATCCCTGACCTTTCAGAGCCACGTTTACTCATCTGTGAAGTGGGGGCCTGCGGCCAGTCCTTGTAAGGAATCAGAGTCCCTGGCCCATCCCTCCCCAAAGCGCCGGTGCCAGGCTTTTTGGCCTCTGTATCTCTGAAACGAGGAGGTCCCGGGGCATCCCCGAGCGCCCCCATGGCCATCTGTGCCACTGGCCAGCCCAGGGCCAGGACTGCTGTGCCGGCGTGGAGATTTCCGACCCTTTCCAAGGAGGTGCCAAGGGCGCAGCGCAGCACACGCCCGAGCCGCCGCGGCCCCTCTGAGCCTCTCCAGCCCGCCGCCGCCGCCGCCGCCGCCCCCGCCCGCACAGCCGGCTTGGTTGCCAGGGTTGCCAGGGCTTGGGACCTGGGAGGCGCCGCGCGCACGGCGCCGGCTTCGCGGGAGGAGCCCCAGGCCCGCGAGCGCAGGCGCCCCGCCTCTCTCCGGGCGCTGCGGGCCACCGGCTCGGCCCTGCGCGGCGGGATCTCGGGGCCGCACGGAGCGAGAGGCCGGGCGCCATGGCGAGGGCCCCGCAGCCCCGGCGCGGCCCCGCGGCGCCCGGGAACGCCCTGCGCGCCCTGCTGCGCTGCAACCTGCCCCCCGGCGCCCAGCGCGTGGTGGTCTCCGCCGTGCTGGCGCTCCTGGTTCTCATCAACGTCGTACTGATCTTCCTGCTGGCCTTCCGCTGAGCGGCCGCGCAGGGCGCCGCGCCGGGGTGAGTGGCGCGGGCGACGGCACTCCAGCCGTTGCCACCCGCGGCCTCCGCACTGGTCGCGGAGGGAAGGCCTCCTTCCACCCCATGTGCTCACTACCAGGGCCTGGTCCGGGGGTGTCGCCGAGCGGGTGCCTGAGGGGCGTGGTGGCACATGTGTCACAGGGTCCTTCTGTCCTCTGTGCCCTGTGGGGAGTGGGGGCTGCGGGGGCGAGGGGGGAGGCCAAAATGGCGCGTCTCTGCGAGTAACCGAGGATGCGGATTCAGCTGAGGCTCGCCGGCTGCTTGTCTGGAAACGGAGTGCATGTGACCGCTGGGTGAGCGACCCGCGCTTGCATCTGTGTAGGTTGAGTCAGGTGTGTGGAAGACCCCCGGGCACCGCTGCGCATGTTACCTGCAGTTGTTTTTCCTGTTTTAGGCCTTAAAATACGTGGTGTCAGTCTTCCCACGGGCAGAGCCCCTCCTGCCCCCCTTGCACGTGGGCCCTCTGAAGCCCCCACCCCTGCTGCACAGCCTGCGGGTGTTCACAGCCGTCCCCACCCTGCACGTCTGGTAGGTGGGCAGGGTGGGGAGGGCAGTGGCGGTCACAGGGAGTAGCTGGAGGCAGAGCCTGGCAGCGTTGCCCTTCTGGAGGCTGTCAGAACCTGAGGCACAGGAGGGGATCCCGCTCCCTACCCTGGGCTGTTTTTAGTCTCAAATGTGCACCTCCATTGGGACCTTCTCCCACAATAGAACAGCCAGTTTCACAGCCCTGCTGTGTCTCAAGAGTCAGTCTCCACTCCCTGCAGGCAGAGAGGCAGCCTGGACTCCTTGCCCCTTGGGCCTGCCTGGCTTGTGTCTTGGCTCAGGTGCAGCTGTGCCTACGAGCACCAAAAAGGGCCTCTGCCCAGAAACGCACCCAGCGCAACAGCATCGGAGGTGGAGCATAACTCTGATGTCCTACAAAACTGTCTCTGACCTCACAGAGCCACATTTTGTCTTGGTGACAACACAAACAGTTCACATTCCTCCTAACTCTAAATTAGAGTACCTCCCGAGTGGGAGGCTATGCAGAAGGGGCTGACATCCTTACATTGGTGAGAGACACAGGAGGAGAGCTTGCTCACGGCACGTGTCCCTCTGCCAGGGTGGGACAAAGGCAATTAACACCTCCTCCCCTCCTCCCCAAGGTCTTCCAGGTGACTGGGCAGGACAAGTGTGGGGCTTGTCCCTAATGGTGCCTGGAAGCTGGCCTCTCTGTGAAGCCCTCCTCTTGCCCGACACCTGGTGACCTTCCCTGGCAGCTATGTGGGGGGCCACCTATGCCGGACCCAGTCCCACCTGCAGGGACAGGCAGCATAAAGGAAGGGGGAATGGGGGCACCAGGCTTCCGCTCAGGGCTCATTTAAGGGAACCTAGGGACAGAGGGTGACACCTCACCTGGTTAATATCAGGCAAGAACCTCCTGAGAAGGGAAGCAGTGGGAAAATGAGCCATGTTGAGTATGTCGGGTCACCTCCTCACAGCCTGTGTCACAGACCTCAGGTCAGGGCCATGTCACCTACAGCTCACGCTCTCACTGGTGTCCCCAGGCTGCCATGTCTGCTTCCTTCTTTCCCTGGAGCGTCATTCTTCAGGGCCTCAGCGGGGTGAGCCAGCTCCCCACCGTGGCAGGTGGGCTCCTACCATATGGTCGCCTGAGCCCTCCTGTCTCATCTCATCTGAGTGGCAGCAGCAGCTCATGATCTGGAGGCCACCTGCAGAAGGTCTTTGTGGCCGACAATGAGAGCAGTGGCCCCCTGTGGAAGCCTGCTGCCCCCAGGAATAACCCAGGGCTCTGTGCCTGGGACCCCGCGGGGGCCTCTGGAGGTCTGCAGCCCCCGCGTGGCTGCCGCGCTGTGAGGGTTCCTGGGCTCACAGGCTCATGGGTCACTCTGAGGAGAGCGTCCATCAGGACTGGAGCAGGTTTTACCCCCAGGAAAGAGAAGGTTTGTCCTTCCCTGAACTTGCTTGCTCAGGACCCCTGGAGGAAAGCACCATCCCAAGCAGGCTCTGGAGCTTCAGTGCTCCAGTGGCCAGCCCCAGCCCTCACCCTGCCCATTCAGGCAGAGGCCTCTTAGCTGGAACACAGGACTGGCCCCACTCTTGGTTTCCATGTTGAGGTGAGGATTCACACAGTGCTTAGGGAGTACCCAGTGAAGTGAAAGGAGGGCTCCTGGGATGGGAGCTCAGAGGAGGGCCTGTTTGTGACATTCCCATCCTTGACCCGCCTAGCCAGGCCCACAGCTGTGACAGCCAGTGCCAACACCTGGTCCTAGCAGGGAGGGGCGTGGACCTCACCTCCTGTGCAGCCCCAGCCCACTCCTCCTCTCCTGCCCTAAGGCCCTAGAACTGCTCATCATTCAGGGAGCAGAAACAGATCCCATGTTAGGAGAAAGCAGGGGTCAGCCCCATGGCGTGCAAGGGCTGCCTGGGAGAGGCAGGGGAGCGTCCAGTGTCTTAGTCCACACCACTCTGGAGCAAGGCACTCCGCTGGTTATTTGAGCAGAGAGAAGCATGTGAAGAATGGTCGGCTAGGTATAATGTGGTTGACTGGGTAACACTGCGTAAGAGCAGTCCTGAAGTGCCTGTCACAGAGGTAGCAGCTGCAAAACGTTTCTGCTTCTCCTAGAACTTGGGAAATGAAGAGAAGAGGTTGGACTAACTCAAACTTAGGATCACAGGGCTTGGGACCTAGAGCTCTAAGAAGGGGCATTGCTCAGCTGGTGCTGGCATCTCTGGGGCTTGGGATGGGAGCAGGGGTGCCATGAGGTTGGTTCTGCAAGTGTTGAAAAACACACAGCAAACAAGCTCCAATCACTCCAATGGCGGGGCACTGTCTACCTGGATGAAGGGGCATTGTGGTTGGTGGCTGACCTTACAGGTAATGCTCATCCACAAGAAGCCCACAGGAGGGCACCAGCCCCCAGCCCCTCCCTCCTGCAGCCTTGCAGCCCAGCCTCTCCCTCCTGCAGCCTTGCAGCCCTCAGCCTCTCCCTCCTGCAGCCTTGCAGCCCTCAGCCTCTCCCTCCTGCAGCCTTGCAGCCCTCAGCCTCTCCCTCCTGCAGCCTTGCAGCGCCCAGCCCCTCCCTCCTGCAGCCTTGCAGCCCCCAGGCCCTCCCTCCTGCAGCCTTGCAGCGCCCAGCCTCTCCCTCCTGCAGCCTTGCAGTGCCCAGCCCCTCCCTCCTGCAGCCTTGCAGTGCCCAGCCCCTCCCTCCTGCAGCCTTGCAGTGCCCAGCCCCTCCCTCCTGCAGCCTTGCAGCCCCCAGGAATTCTGGATTGGGAATGCTAACAGGGAGCAGTTGGCAGTCCCAGTGACAGGATCAGATTCTGTGGTCAGCTCACTTCCGGCTCCATCACTGAGCCTTGATAATCTAGACATGCCCAGAACACAGCCCCTGCCCCAGGAAAGCCCTGCTCCTGTCAGAGGCAGCCTTGTCAGCTCCTCTGTAAAGAAGTCAGGATCCCCTCTTCCCAGGGCTGCTGAGGGAGTGGAGACAGAGAGCAGGGAGGCCCAGGCTGCCTCCCCCACTGACCCGCCTGCCCGTGGCTCTCTCGGCAGCTCATCAGCGATGGCAGTGTGGTCTGCGCTGAAGCACTCTGGGACCATGTCACCATGGACGACCAGGAGCTGGGCTTCAAAGCTGGGGACGTCATCGAAGTGATGGATGCCACCAACAGAGAGTGGTGGTGGGGCCGGGTCGCCGATGGCGAGGGCTGGTTTCCAGCCAGCTTCGTTCGGGTATGGTTCCAAGCCCCAGCTTCTCCCAAGTTGGGCCCATAAAAAGCTACCTGGTTCTGCAGAGAAACCCAAGCCCAAAACAGCTCTGGCATCCTAGGTGCAGAGCACTGGGTGGTGGGTGTCGGGGCGCAGTGTCACAGCCTTCCTCCTCCTGGAGAGCCACTACTCCTGCTCCCATTCCTCTTCTGGTGAGCCCTCGGGGGCCAGAGAGGAGAGCAGTCGAGAAATGAGTGTGTGCAGACACTAGGCACCCCTCTGCGATACCCCCGCAACTCCAGGCGCTAGACATTTCCCAAGCCCTGAAGAGCACTGATAGGGGACTGCTCACCTCACACACAGCCCCGGGAATGGGAACCATGACTTACACCTGAAGAAGTTGAGGCACGGTCAAGTTATTAGCCCTGGAGATAGCAGAGAGGGGACCTGGATTCCATCTAAGGGGGTCTCCAGTCTTCAAGG
Source organism: Gorilla gorilla gorilla (assembly GCF_029281585.2). Lineage (NCBI taxonomy): Eukaryota > Metazoa > Chordata > Mammalia > Primates > Hominidae > Gorilla > Gorilla gorilla. Next base: position 32,372,905 of record NC_073235.2, read on the forward strand.
AAGGAATCCAGGTGCAGTCTCCAAAAGGCCTGGCTCAGGGCGTCCAAGCTGAGGGCCGTCCGGCGGGGAGGTCCCAGGCCCTGGTGTTCAGATGCTCCTCCTGCCCCAGATCCCCTGGGAAACTGTCCATTCCGCACCGTAAGCCTTTCCCCAAGTTGCATGTTAGCCAGCGGGCGCGCCACCCATTCCCCTGCTTCTGCCCGCTGGGGCTGGCAGGAGCAGGCACTGGTTCAGGAACTGCAGCAAGCGCTCCAGCCTCTGTGCCGGGCACAAGCAGGGTCTAGGAAGGAGGCCAAATCAGTGTTCGGATCACACTGACGGCGGCTGCGGGCGTCGGAGTCGCCATTCCTTGGTCCAGGACTTGCGTGGGTGGCGTGGTGGGGGGAGCTGGCCGGCCAGTCCTCAGCCCTGCGCCCCGTGCACCCTTTGGGGCCTCCGAGGCCCGGTTCCCGCCGCTGCGGCGCAGGGCACGGGGCGTTGCTCCGAGGGATGCGGGGCACTGACCGGCCGCGCATGGCCTGCAGCTGAGGGTGAATCAGGACGAGCCCGCGGATGACGAGGCCCCTCGGGCCGGGAACAGCGGGGCGGAGGACGGCGGGGCGGAGGCGCAGAGCAGCAAGGACCAGATGCGGACCAACGTCATCAACGAGATCCTCAGCACTGAGCGGGACTACATCAAGCACCTGCGCGACATCTGCGAGGTGAGGCCCGGCCGGCGGGCGGTGACTGGGGACCCGGTCGGGGGAGGCCTAATCACGTCCGCCCGCAGGGCTACGTCCGGCAGTGCCGCAAGCGCGCAGACATGTTCAGCGAGGAGCAGCTGCGTACCATCTTCGGGAACATCGAGGACATCTACCGCTGCCAGAAGGCCTTCGTGAAGGCCCTGGAGCAGAGGTTCAACCGCGAGCGCCCACACCTGAGCGAGCTGGGTGCCTGCTTCCTGGAGCATGTGAGCGCGCGGCCCCCGGCCCCTACCTGGGCGCTGCGTTCACAGAGGCTGCCGCGGGCACCAGCGCGGACAGCGGGTGGCTGGTCCCAAAACCTTCCACAACGCCTGGGCCCCAGCTCCAGCCCTCTATCTGCCCCGCTGCCCGCACCCTTCAGGACAGTTTTAGGATGGTCTCTGCTTCTGTGTGGCGAAACCAAGTCAGGGAACGCTCCTGGGAGCAGAGGGCTGGGGCGTCCCCCAGGAAGGACTTGCTTTGACAGATAGGAGGGCAGAGGCCTGCTGAGCGCCGCAGGGGCTGTTCAGAGTGAGCTCTGGGGTTTCTCACACAGGGAGAATTTACAGCTTGCTTAGGCGGCAGATGCCGGCTGGCATTTACCAAGGTTCACTGGGCCGCTCTAAGTGGACACCTCCTAGCCTCACCTGGTAGAGAAGGGCCTTGTTTTGGCCCTCTTGGGCAGTCGAGCGAGGGTGAGCAGAGGATGCCTGTCCCACCCGACCCCCCTACCACCGCCGCTTTTGGCATTGTTATCCCGTCCTTGTTATCATGGATTTCACCCAGAAGGCTAGCGTGCAGCCGGGACACCTGCTCATATTCTCACCATTCCCACCCCTGTGTGTGACTCCATGTAGCTTATGCCCCAGGGAAATAGGTACACAGAGCCTGGGTCTCCCCTAGCCCCCAGCCCAGCTCCTGAAGGAAATGTAGAGGCTCTTGCCCTTCCCAGACATGCAGCTGGATTGCCTGTGGGAGCAGCAGAGAGCTCTGCTAACCTCCAGCTGTGCCCCTCAGCAAGCCGACTTCCAGATCTACTCGGAGTACTGCAATAACCACCCCAACGCCTGCGTGGAGCTCTCCCGGCTCACCAAGCTCAGCAAGTACGTGTACTTCTTCGAGGCCTGCCGGCTGCTGCAGAAGATGATTGACATCTCCCTGGATGGCTTCCTGCTGACTCCAGTGCAGAAGATCTGCAAGTACCCTCTGCAGCTGGCCGAGCTGCTCAAATACACGCACCCCCAGCACAGGTAGGAGGGCACTGAGGCAGGGAGGCAGCCCACGCCTCTGCATGCCTCCAGTCAGCCAGTTTGAGCATTAGCAGTGTGCTGGGCACTGCTGCAGGCCCTGGGGCAACACACAGAAAACTAGCCCTGTCCTGATGAGCTCCTTGCAATGGGGGAAGAGGATGCCAACAGGATATTAAGCTCTGCTCTGTGCTTGCCATTTATGGAGAAGAGAGGGGCTGTGCATCTGATAGTGAGGATGTGGTCAAAGGGCACAGCCCCAGAGGAAAGCAGCTCCACATGTGGGGGCTGCAGGGGATCCTCACCCTTTCTCTGTCTCCAGCCTGCAGCAGCCTTCCATCTCTGTTCTGCCCCAGGGACTTCAAGGATGTTGAAGCCGCCTTGCATGCCATGAAGAACGTGGCCCAGCTCATCAACGAGCGGAAGCGGAGACTTGAGAACATTGACAAGATTGCTCAGTGGCAGAGCTCCATAGAGGACTGGGAGGTGAGGGCCTGGGGGCGCAGAAAATTCCAGGAGGTCTTGGCCCCTTGCTTTAAAATCATGCTTGCCCCTGAAAAATCCAGAAGGGAGCTGAAGCAGGGAGCTGCGCTCCTGGGAGCTAGCAACAGATGCTCATGGTGTGAAAGCCTGTCCCCAGCGTGGGCTCTGGACCTTTGCTGCTGCCTACCGTAGCAGGCTTTGGCACCTGGTGGCCTCTTTTCTATGTGAAACTCCTCCCATGAGCAGCCAGCCAGCCCAGGAGAAGCCCTCAACAGAGGAAGTGTGTTCCTCAGCTGTGTTCTGTTCCTCTGCCTTCAGGGGACAGGCCAGATCCCTGTTTTAGTTCACTTCTGGGACTCCTAACAGAAGGCTGCAGGCCCAACACAGCATGACCAAAAATGCATCGCCACCCATCAGAGCCTCCTGGTTCTGTTTGTCTGACTTGCACATTTCCCTTTGCATCTGCCAGTCTTGCCTTAGAACTAATGACGATGTTCCTGTCCCCCTCCACCCACCCCCACTTGCATCTGCCAATCTGCCACCTCCTGATCTGTTCCCGAAGGCTCCCTACCCACATGGGTGCTGCCACCACCATGCACCAGCTGTCAGCGAGAGAAATGGCCTGGAAATCAATCAGTATCAGCCACAGAACATTATGAAAATACAGATTCCAGGGCCCCACCCTCTAGACACAGTGAATCAGAAGCCCTGGGGCGGGGCTGAGGAATAGGGGCAGTTGTGAGGCCCAGCCCTGGCTCAGGGCCCTCCAGAGTCACTCATCCCAAACAGGCCACCGCCAACCACTCCCAGCTGGCGTTTGCATTTTCAAGGTAGAATGAGACCAGGGCAGGGCTTAGTCTAAAAGTATGAAGCCCAAGGGTGGATGATGGACCTTCAGGTACTCAGTGCACTTAGCTGGGAAGAGGGCCTCCTTAGAGATCTCAAAGGTTGGCCTCAGAGGTGAATCCCAGACAGGCCTAATTCTTCTCTAGGGCAGCACTGTCCAATCAAACTAGTATGTGAGCCACATATGGAATCGTATGCTACGCAGTAGCCATCTTTAAAAAGGGAAAAAAACAAGTGAATTTAATTTTAATAATGTTTCATTTAACTCCAAAATAGCATTTCAACTTGTGATCAACTAAAATATCATTAATGAAATATTTTACATTATTTCATATGAAGTCTTCAAAATCAATATGTATCTTACACTGACATCACATCTAATATGGATTAGCCACACTTCCAGTGCCCAAGAGCCACCAGAGGCCACTGGTGACAGGGGGCTCCTATTTTGCAAGGACAGCCAACTCAGGCCAGACGTGCCACCTCTTCCTCCCCCTCCCACCATGGCCTGGCCAGGTAGGCACTGCAGGCAAGGCCAGGGGGAGGTGCCCCACCCACCCATGATGGGGGCAGGAAGTGGAGCCCACGGTTGGGTATGCTAGGCTCATGGTTCTCCTTGGGATCTTCCCAGGGAGAAGATCTCTTGGTCAGGAGCTCAGAACTCATCTACTCCGGGGAGCTGACTCGAGTTACGCAGCCTCAAGCCAAAAGCCAGCAGCGAATGTTCTTTCTCTTTGACCACCAGCTCATCTACTGTAAGAAGGTACCAGAGCTGCTCTGCCCTGCTGCCCCAAGTTGAGCAAGTGGAGGGAGGGGAGCTGAGGGCTGGGAGCAGCTGCCCAGAAGACAGGTGCCAGCCAGACCATACCCGGGGAGCCTGGCCAGACCCTTGGGGCTGGGATGGGGTGGCTCTCTGCAGGTGAGCCTGGTGGCCCAGGAGCAGCAGGCGGCTTTCACAGTCTGACCAGGCCGGGTGCTGTTGAGAGCATGATCTTTCCTGACCTGGCCGCTGCTTGCTCCTCAAGCTACCTCTTCTCTCCCTGCAAACCTCCACATCCCCTCTCTCCAACCCTGGAGTCCCCTGCTCTAGCCACCTCCCAGCTTCCTCTACGCTGCCGGCTTCTGCTCCTCTTTCAAAACATGGCCCAGTGGCCTCATGTCCATGAAGCCCTCCTTGTCCACGGGTGCTCTTTCCTACGTGTGGTGTGAGCCACTGTCTTAGTCTCCCCACCTCAAAGACAGGGCCAACCCCGGGCTAGTCAGTACCTGCAAAATAAAGGAGCAAGGCCTCTCCGCTCATGGCTCAGCATGTCTGTGGGCTGCAGAAGGCACGCTCTGCCCTCAGGATCTCACTGTCTGCTGGGGAGGTGGAGGCATCACCAGCAGCCCCTCCTATGGCTGGGGAGAGGAGGTGGGAGCAGCCAGGAAATGGTCAGGGGAGCGGTTCAGCAGCCAGGGCTGAGGCCAGCATCTGGCAGGACCTGCTCCGCCGCGACGTGTTGTACTACAAGGGCCGGCTGGACATGGACGGCCTGGAGGTGGTGGACCTGGAGGACGGGAAGGACAGAGACCTCCATGTGAGCATCAAGAACGCCTTCCGGCTGCACTGTGGCGCCACAGGGGACAGCCACCTGCTGTGCACCAAGAAGCCCGAGCAGAAGCAGCGCTGGCTCAAGGCCTTTGCCAGGGAGAGGGAGCAGGTGCAGCTGGACCAGGAGACAGGTTCGAGACCCTGCTGGGCCTTGCCCCGCCCCCAGGGCCCACCCGGCGCTCCCGCCTGCCTGGCCGCCTGCCGGTCAGGAGAGCGCCGCTCAGCCCTCTCAGGTTGCAGGGTGTAGCAAGGCTCCAGGCACCTCTAGGTCCCAGTCATGAGCATAAGGCTTTGCCTTCATCACCTCAATGGCAGGGTTACCTGACCGCATCCCATGATACGGTTTGTCAGAGTTCAGCCCCAAGGCATGGGTCTACTGACTTTTGGGGAGTTGCTTCACTACACGCGCTCACATGTGCACACACTCCATAGGACGGGGTCCTCTGCTTAGTGCCCTGGGTTGCTGGGACCTGGGGGACCCCTTTCCAGCCAGCAAAAGCCCTGGGAGAGCCTTGGAGTGGGCTGTGGGTACTGGCCTCAGAAGCCTCCCCTGCCCCATGCACGCAGACGTCTCCCCACTACACCTTCCCTCCTGTCCACGGGCCCCCACATTACCCGCCACAGTGACCAGGTCGGCTCTTGGTCTGGGAAGGAGCCTCCACTGCAGTGGAAAAGACACTAGACATGGAGTGAGGGTGAGAGATGGGCGGGCAGAGGAAGGACTCGGGGATCTTCATTTTCTGCCAGGAGCCCCAGGACAGGACACCAGAGCATGCCCTCTGCCCTGGTTGGCCAAGGAAAGCTGACTGTGCAGAATGGGCAACAGTCCCCGCTGTGGCCAGTACTGAGTCCCCAGTACATGATGAGACCCTGGGCACCAGGAAGGTGCAGGTGTGCAGAGAACTGCACCTGGGGCCAGGAAGTGGGGCAGCGCCCTCACCTGTGCCCCTTCCTCAGGCTTCTCCATCACTGAACTGCAGAGGAAGCAGGCCATGCTGAATGTCAGCAAGCAGCAGGTCACAGGGAAGCCCAAAGGTAGGCGGACAGCAGCCCCACCTCCTCGGCTGCCCGGTCCTTACCCTGCTGACATTCCCTTCTCTGAACCACAAAGCCAAGCCAGCTAGCCACCAGGCCTGAGGGGGGCCCACTGCCCTTTGCAGCTGTTTGTTCCCAAAGGAACCACTGGGGCCACTGGGGAAGCTTGGGTCAGTATATGGTTGACATCCTTACTCTTAACACCTTGGCTCCCCCAGATCAGGGCCATTGGTGACAATGCTTGTTTCCCCAGGGTTCCTTCCTGACAGGCATCTGGGGTCGGTGTAGGGATGGAGCTGCTTTCCCCATTTCTACAGAGAGTCATGCCCCTGAAACAGCACATGCCTCTGCACAGGCCACCCCCCCTCTTCAGGCTGCTGCAGGAGGCCAGGCCCAGGCCAGAGACCCCAGGCAGCCTGAGCTCTTGGATGTGGTCAGCTCTCCAGGAGCAAGTCCTGTGTGGCAAAACTGCCTCCTACGGCGGCTCTGAAGCAGAGCCCTGGGACGGACCCCATGCTACCCCCAACAGCTGGGGTGGCACTCTGCCCTGGGCACCCATGACCCTCTGCTGTCTCTCCCTGTTCAGCTGTTGGCCGGCCCTGCTACCTGACGCGCCAGAAGCACCCAGCCCTGCCCAGCAGCCGGCCCCAGCAGCAGGTCCTGGTGCTGGCGGAGCCCAGGCGCAAGCCATCTACCTTCTGGCACAGCATCAGCCGGCTGGCACCCTTCCGCAAGTGAACTGGTCCCTGCCTGACAGCACCTGCTGGGCTTTCCTGCCAGTGGCCCCCAGTTTTTCTTCCCCGAGGCCCACTCGGCCTGGCCTTCCTCTGCCTGCAAGTGAGCAGGGATGGGCTGGTGAGTTGCTTGTGCCACCAAGACGTGCCAGGTCTGTACTCCTGTTGTCTTTTTCCCTGCTCCTGGTGCCCTGAAGAGACCAGCAAGGGGGCAGACCGTGCACTCGCCACACCCCCACTGCAGCTTGGGCCCCATCCGCCCTCTGGACCTGTGTAGGGCCTCACTGCTGGAGCGGGGAAACCGCAGCTCAGCCCAGGCCCAGCTGGGGAGAAGGCGCTACCTGCGTGGGACCCTCTTCTCTGGAAACCTAATCCTCCTTTCATTTCCTCTGGGCAGGACTCTCTGGCCTTCTGTGGCCTGCAATGCCAGGCCATGTGCCCCTCTGCCCTCTAGTTCTCCAAGTCCCCAGCCCGGCCAGTGGTGCCAGGCAGCTTGCCACTTGGGAGGGCAGAAACCAGGAATTCCACACCCTTGTGTTGCGCCCGGAGCCCGCCCTTCGCCTCCCAGCCCCTCTAGACACCGCTGGCTGCTGGACACCCTCTTCACTTGTGTGTGTGTGTGTGTGTAGCGGAAAAGGACAAGACGGTGCAGTCGGCTGCATACTCCCAGTCGGGAATGTGGTCAGTCTGCCTGCTGCTGTGCGGTAGCTCCAGAACCACCTCGTTCCTGGTTTTGTTTGGATTTTGGCATCTTGTTTTTCTAACAAACAATGGAGAAAAAGAATTGATTCTTAGTGACACAGAAGATTGCCTTACGCTCGTGAGCGTGAGAAGCCATAAGAGACCGAAGTCTGTGGCTCAGCACACAGGACTGACCCACAGCCCAGGCAGCGGGTGTGTGGAGATGGCGCCCCGTCCTGCCAAGGGGCGCCAGGAGCAGAGCCAGGGCCTGGCGAGCTGGCATGGAGCCCACAGGATTCAGCAGCATGGACAGTCACTCTTGCACTATTCCTTCTCCAAGCCAGAAACCACATTTAATTAATTTCATAAATAAATTTATGAAAAGTAACCTGGCTGCTAGCCCGTTTTCTGTGGGTGTGCGTGCATTTTCCTGTGGCCAGCAGCCTCTAAAGGTGGGGTGGGGCTGGCTGCAGTTGTTGGCCTAAGGAGAGGAGGGCCAGGCCATGCTGGTTGCTGGTGGGGAATACAGGTAGCTCTGCCCTCCCTTGCACTCAAGACCCAGAAACCAGTGCTTCCCTGTGTTTGACTGGAGCTGGCCCATGTGAGTTTGGTGGGTGAGTAGTCAGTAATCTTTCTGGGCCTCAGCATCCCTGGTGAAATGAGGAAGAACGTGTCTTCCCAGGGTCTTCTGACCCTGGCCACAGAAGCCAGAAGGGGAGCATGGTGCTGCTTCCCTCCCTGTCCCACTTGGGAAAATGGTCCCCTGCAACCTGCTGCCTCCACCACACTCCAGCACTGCCAAGGTCACTGGGGCTGGATGCCATGGTGGTCTTCTTCTTCTCAAAACCCCTGGCAATCTCCCAACTTGAGAGAAGCCCCAGCACCTCCCAGTCAGGCCATGCTACCTCTAGACAAAAACCCATATGGAGAAATCATGAAAACCACAATATGCAACACAAGTCAATCTTTATTGAAAACTGCAGTATTAATACATAACAATTCTTGTTACAATAAACGTGCTTTTGAGATTTTTAAATCTGAGCTCATCTACTCATCAGATTGCATAAAAAATTAAAATAGTATCAATTGACACCTAACTGAACTGGCTCAGGATGGAAATTCCATTCCTTGGCATGGATACGTAAGTTCAATGCAGAGGTGAGGGATGCCTTTAACACTGGAAGACAATGCTGACTTAGCTTAAAAAAAGTACCGAGAGAACGGTGTAAAAAACGGTATTTAAAAAATCATTTTTAAAAAAACAAAAAGGAACCGTTTCTTCTTTAGTTACAATCTATGAGGCTCTCTAGGGCCTCTCCGTGTGGCCAGCACAGCAACCCTGCTAGGAGCACAAACGGCTGGCCTGAGATCTGGCCCAGCTGCCTTGCCCACTGGTCTACACAGGGACTCATGGGCACAGCCTGTGGTGAGGAGGAGACACCTGTCATGCCAGTCCTGGGAGCACACCACCCTTCTGCAGGCCCGGGGTCCCTACACAGACACCGCTCATCCTCTGTCTCCCCTTCCCAAGTGACTTCACTTTAGTCCTGTGGACCAAGATAAGGCTATCCCCACAGGCTCTCTCTTCTTCAAATAATGAGTAGGAAAAAGAGACAAACTTTCTGAAACATGCAGTTTCCGACCCAAATAGGCCACATACCCCAACTTCTGTGTTACCTGGTCAGTTGAGCCCCTGGAGCCCTCAGGACCTACTGATAAAGCATGTCCTCTGCAGTATACTCAAGAGTCTGCTGCCCTTCAGAAAGCCAGAGGGAACACTCACAAATGCAGAGGTACTAGAGGGGAGAAATACGTGCTCTGCCTTCCCCCAGGCCAACCACACTCTGCTTTAGAGACCCTCTCAGAAAGCACCAGAGAGGAGGACCAGACGCTGCCACCCACCTCAAGCCACACCCCTGCCACCTGCTGCTGCGCCCAATGGAGGTCCTGTCCTGTCTGGGCAACAGCCAAACTGGCGACAATGGACACATCCAACAGTCAGCTGTCGGATGAGGTGAAGGTGGCCCAACTGCTCAGAGTAATACTGTTCTCACATGTTTAAAAAGGACAGGTGAAGTCTGGGTCTCCTTTTTTAAAGCAGACACCAATACTTACATAACTGGTACATGTTGGCCTTTCACCAGCACTCACTGGCACTCACAGGTGCCTCACATACCTTACGGGGGCCAACACTGACAGGTATTAGTACGTCGCAAGTTGCTGTAATAATGTATTTCCTCTCGTTACTGTTGTGTCCCCCAAGACACATGCAAATTATTTCCTAGACCTCATTCATCACAGCCAGATGATGCCACCAGAAAGAGCAAGGTACTGTATGCCCAGCTGGGGAAGGGCAAGACACTCACTGACCAGGCGCCCACCCCAAGGCTCAGGACCACCTCCATTGCCTGTGAACACATTTGCATAGCACTCAAGAAGGTTTCCCAGAATAGCGACAGGTAGGCCTACAAACCACACCAAGAAGAACGTTCTTAACAGATGGCTCACGAGAGACATAAAAGGTTCTGGAAGTGCCTTCAGGCCCATTACCATGACTGGCCCTAACTCTGGCCCTCACAGAGCGGCAAGTTCATGGGTCACTGGCTCACACTAAATGCTCAGCCCCCAGCACAGATCCAAACAAGACCTCCATGAGCAGAGAAACTGCAGCGGCTGAACACACTCCCAAGCCTCAGGGGAGAAGGTGTAGAACAAATATTTTTTAAATAGCCATCATGATGTCCATGTTTACATGAACTAGGTCCTTTGCTTACCTGTCTCAACTTCTAAAAGAATAGTAATTCAGCTGAAGGACTCCCAAATTAGGAATGTCAAACACACAAAAAGCAAATTTCTCAGAATGCTCCACCATATGCTTCAGGACAAATTATGAAGCTTTGTAACAGAATTTTGACCCAAGTTCTATTTCTTAATTGACTTTAATTTTACTAGAAGCGAATGTTGATAAAATTACAACCTATGACAGTTTTGTGACTATTCCCTAAGTCCAGATTCTTACCTGATATCTACCTTTCGTATCTGACAGCTGATGTCCTAAAAGTTTCAAAGTCAGAAAGATTTCTGCACGGATGTGCAATGGAAACTTATTTCATAAAGCCTCTCAACTTCATAAAAGGGAAAAAAGGTTAAGTTACAGGGAGGAAGAAAAGTGTTTATGAAGCTGATGTAAATGGCGTGTGGGGGGTGCAGCCCACTCTTTAAAACACCATCCTGTGTGTGCCAAGTACCAAGCAAGCCTGAAGAGATGCCTGTAACTTCTAACCTCCTCCTGAACCCCAAGACTCCAGCCCTCACAGGAGTTGTGCATGTTATGTTTCCATTTTGTTGTGTGGGGCTTTTTAAAAGCATACACTAACATTGTGAGTTTTTTATCCTAATCTATTAGCACTCAATTGGGAAAAAAGACTTCTCTGCTACTTGGTCAGCTGAACCCCTGGAACCGTTAGAACCTACTAATCCTGCCAACCATCCACTAAACAGATGGAATTACCAACAGAGACTTGAAGAAAGGGGCACAAACTGTGTGCCTGCGGTAAATGTCTGCCCCCACACATAGACACTAAGATGGATTAAGTGCTCATGAAGCAATTTAAAGTACTTATCAGTAAACATTCTATGTTAATAGACATCAGGAATAAAGAATCTGCTGTTTACAATGATCCATGCAAAAATATTCCTAAACTTCTTATAAAATAAGATGTGAAAAAGAAAATTATGAGAAGTACTTACTATAAAAAATAAGGTTACCAAAGGCTCAGTGGTCAGGTGTCCCCCCACCAACCAACTGGGGCAGAATGCTAGTGGGCATCCTCACTGGGCGCCAGTGCCCTGACCCAGCTACCAGCGAATGAAGAGGAGCAGAGCCCCCTCCCCACGAGAGCCCACAGCACTCAAACCACCACTGCACTGGGAAGAAGACGCACGCTCCTGCCCTAGAGGCCGCTGAAAGGGACCCAGGCCTTACATCCCCCACCCCCACTCTGACCCTCACTGAGAACCGACACGCACTCTCATGGATACAGGGCGGGCATATTTTGGGGGCGGGGTGGAGGGAAGCCTCTTCATTTCTTATGTACAAGATTCAGATTCTAAACTCAAATTCCTCTCCCACAATAAACCCTGCCAGCAAATGCACTCCAGCACTGCCTGGCCCTCTCTGCTGTCTGTGCTTGCTTTGTGCCAAGTGCCCTCAGCTGCAAAAGAGATGGCAGGAGAGGCTCGCAGACAACAGACACTGGCCTCCCCCTGGCCCCATCTCTAAGCGTCCCCTCCAGCCGGCCTCAGCAGACAAGTCACCACCATCAGGTGGGTGATCCCAGAAGCAGCTACAGGTTTCTACATTTCCAGACATATCCACGGCCCTGCCTTTCTACAAGAAATTGGAGGAATTTTAAATAAAGTTTTGTTCCCTTTTAACTCATTCTTAAATATACCACTTTCTTCATAACATACAGCTGAAACCTTTGCCCTTCTTTGTAGGGGAAAAACAGCAATGCCTACCTGTTTCCAGCTGATTCAAACATTTCTCCAGGAAAAAAAAAAAAAAAAAGGAATGATTTTCTAAGCTAAATAAAGCAGAGGACAATACCTCCTGCAAGCACGGCTGTTTCTCTTTCACATTTCTTCCATCCCAGGAAAATAATTTAGTTTTACATAGGACTTTTCCAATAAAGATATATAAAAACATCATCTCTCTAAGAGAACTGTAATGAAAATTTAGATAGCAGAGAAACTGCTTTGCTGACACATAAACCACCCCCCTCGCCCCAAATTTTACTGGCCACACTACCATAATCTTTCATGATGAGCTTTAAGCATGTCCCTGTTCCACTGACTCCACCAAGCCTAAACTCAAAGGGATGTCCATGAACCGGCTGCACCCAAGCAGCTGTGGCTTCCCTACTCTCTCCCAAACCTCGCAACTCCCTCCCAGGACAGTCAGTGCCAAAGAAACAGGTCGCTGAAAACTAAAATGTCCACATCCCTAACTGGCAACCCACATCAACCCCAAAAGGTTGAAGAATCATCTAAGATATTTCAGATGCTCTATGAAGAAATTCACTTTAACACTTATAACTGTAAGACTTTGCATACATTACAACAGTGCATTAGTGATACAAGTTGTAAAATACGTTTCCATTCCTTTGGATTTTGCATATGATGGTTTTGCATCAGTCACTGCAGGTAGATTGAGCAAGCTTTTTGTTTGTTTTTTTAAACATGCATTCAACTAGATATGATTCAGAATAGATTAATACTCCCTTTTTATCATTACAGTTAGCTAAAAAATTGCCAGGCAGTCCACAAAACAGAATTTGCTTTAAGACCAACCCACAGAGTCAGCTGGAGACTAACGGCGCTGGGGCCTGCTGGGCCGGGATATAGTCGTGTTTAGCTAAGTGTCGAGAGCATTAAGAAGAAAGTCCTGGTTGGAGGCGCAAGGCCTGCAGCACCAGCTGTGGAATCCCCAATAATGTGACTGCACAGCTCCGTCCTCAAACCTGCAGAAAGGAAGACAGACACTCAGTCACACAGAGCTCTTCTGGCACCGCTATTCCAAAATCTCAAGTAGGATGAGGCCCAGCAGGGTCGGAAAGGGCAGCAATGGGCAAAACTGCTGGACCTGGTTCTCACTTCCTTCCTAGAGACCCCCAATTGCAACTGGAGCCCTATTTCCTGCAGCAGGCAGGTGGGGGGTTAGAGCACATTCCAGGTAAGGCTCAAGATGGACAGTGTCAACAGTAGGTATTCAATGGTTCCTTCCTTCCTTCTACTCTGTAATGTCTCAATAAAAACAAAAAATTTAAACACTACATTGCCTCTGGATCCAGGGTCAGGCACACTTTCCTCGTTAGTGCTTAAATATGTGGTAAATTTGCCACTGTCCCATGGAAATGCCCTTTCATCAAAGGCTAGCCCAGCTTTCCCTGGTCACTTACATTTGCAGGTGATCACCACTGAGGGGGCACATAGCTGTAAGTGGGCGTTCCTGGGGCCCGGTACGTGGGCACCGTGACCGGGTGGGGGGCGACAGGAGTTGGGGAGTGAGCAGTCAGCAGGGTACCTGGAAGAAAGAGCAGCACATGACATGAGGCTGACCTCCTGCACAGCTCCACACTGCCCGATACGCACACAAGCCTGGCCTCTTTGCAAGGAGGAGGGTATACAGGAAGAGGGATAGTCTTGACCCAGATACTGTCAGAACTCTGATTAGATAATCCCCCGCACCCAAAAGTTGTCTCCACACAGCAAGCTCCACAGACAATATGTTCGTAAAAGCCTTTCGTGTGTCACCTTCATAAAGCACACCCAATAATTTTTATAGGTCAGATGATAAACAAATGAGTATGCTTCAGCCTTAACAAGGAAGGAGATTCTGACACATGCTACAATATAGATGAACCTTAAGAACATAATTCTGAAAGAAAGAAGCCAGTCACTAAAAGACAAATACTTAATGATTCCACTTAGATGAAGTACCTGGAGTAATCAAACTCAGAGACAGAAAGAAAGTAGAACAGGGAATTAGCGTTTAATGAGTACAGCAGTTCAGATTTGCAGGATAAAGACGTTCTGGAGCTCTGTTTCACAACAATGTGAATATACTTAACACTACTGAACCGTACTTAAAAAGGGTTAAGATGGGCTGGGCACAGGGGCTCACGTCTGTAATCCCAACACTCTGGGAGGCTGGGGTGGGAGGACAGCTTAAGTTCAGGAGCTTGAGATGCACCTGGGCAACATAGTGAGATCCCAGCTCTACACAAAGTTTTAAAATTAGCCAGGTGTGGTAGCACACTTATAGTCCCAGCTACTCAGGAAGCTAAGGTGGGAGGATGGCTTGAGCCCATGAGTTCCAGACTACAGTGAACTGTGATCGCACCACTGCACTCAAGCCTGGGCAAAAGGGCAAGACCCTGTCTCAACAAAAAAAAGTTAAGATGGTAAAAACAAATAAAAAACAAGAGGCTGGCAACAGTGACTCACGCCTGTAAGCCCAGCACTCTGGGAGGCCGAGGCGGGTGGATCACCTGAGGTCAGGAGTTCGAGACCAGCCTGGCCAACATGGTGAAATCCCATCTCTACCAAAAGGTACAAAAAAATATTAGGCGGGCGTGGTGGCAGGCGCCTGTAGTCCCAGCTACTGGGAAGGATGAGGTGGGAAAATCACTTGAACCTAGGAGGCAGAGGTTGCAGTAAGCTGAGATCACACCACTGCACTCCATCCTGGCTGACAGGGTGAGACCCTGTCTTAAAAAATATATTAAAAATTTTTAAATTAAAAAAAAAAAGAAATGAGGACTCTAAACTACATGAGCTTCTGAGTTCTTTAAGAGAAATCTATTTTTCCTACAACTGCAGAAACTCAGCAGCTACTTGAGCCCCTTTATGGACCAGCACCACCTCCAACACAGTGGCACCCAGCCTGGTGCCTGCTGCCCTCCCTCCCTGTGCCTCAAACCAGCAGTTTCTGTCTATGCCCAGTTTCCTGTTCCTTGACAGATAAGTATGGGGAAAACCAAATCAGAGTCTACATTGAAGCACACATAATATCCCGGAATGCTTTTCTCTCTGGCATAATTTCCTTACACTGAAGTCAAGTCCAAAAAAACAAGGGGGGAACAGTACGCTTTTGTGTGGGCATGACCTAAAGGTGGTCATATTGACCCACAGACCAGGAGGTGAATCCACATGGATGGTCATACAGATTGGGTGGTCACCCAATCCCTAGACATCAGATCAAACCCCCAGGGCTTCCGCGGAGATGTGCCCATCCCAGCCAGGAGCCTCATCTTTCCATGGTTTATTTTCCTTAGAGGAGGCCTTGCGAAGTAAAGTACGGTAGATGAATGCCAAAGGATTTCTACAGGCAGCTGTTTCTTCTATCAACGCAAGACCAGCTCTCCTAGATGCATGAAAACATCCGGATGAAGACAACTGACCTGCAAAGACAAGCTCCCCTCAAGGGAAAGGAAGAAGGCCAGAGCAACCCCGGTACACAAAGTGTCCTCCTTCTACTCAAGTCTTACATGGTCATGGGGGGTGGGAGGAGAGGGGGGCACATCCTGCATTGCCAAATGGCTCAGTTCACCAACAAAGTGAGTCCATCAGATTCAGAGAGGCCTCCACAAGGGGTCACTCAGGTAGGCAAAATAAAAGATAACCTGCTGTTTCTTCCCCAAAGAATTTTCTGTCCTTCCACACAACTATAGCTATGAAAACCTAGAGCCAAGGGTCAGAGGATTCATGAGCTCTCCCCTCCCCCAGCTCTAGGGTACTCCATAGGACAGACACCGCAGGAACAAGGACTTACCTGCTGACATGGCCATGGTGGTCCCAGCCACCATGCCCATGGTGACCCCGTTGCCTCTAGGAGGGGGGATGGGAGCAGGGTACACCGTTGCAGGCATGCCGTTGGGCTGCACCACCGTGGTGTGGTGGATGACGTGAGGAGGTGCTGCATACAGCGGCTGTGTGTAGTACGTGCCTTGCTGTGGGGAGAAGAGAGACAACTGACACAGGGTCCCAGGGCCAAAGGATGAACGCCCAGGTGGTATCACCCCTTCCCACACAGCAGTGTGTACCCAAGCATACCTGTGCATACGGGCTCTGCTGGGGGTAGGCACTTCGCACAGGGTACACGGCAGTCTGGTAGGGGTTCGGGGAGGAGGAGTACGGCGGCACAGCCCCGCTGGTGGGGGAACAGGACACTTTGTAAGGTGTGCCAGGAGTGTAACCTGGAACAAAGAAGGCAATGGCCTGAGTTCACCCAAGCCGGTCCAGGCACAGGGAGAGGACACATGCAGGGAGGAGCTAAGCTGCGTGTCAGCCCCACGCAACTCGCCAGACCTGCTGCCACTGCCGCCCCCACTCTCCTCCACTAAGATCTGACTTCATTCTTACTTTGTGTGCGTGTGTGCATGCACGTGTGTGTGGTGGCAGGGTGTTGGGGAGGAGGAAAAAATACCAAAAGAGAACGTTCTACAGATGGAATGCTCACACAAGGACAGGAAATAAAAACTGCCTTGTCCTGCTGGAATTTAAATTGGTATGGCATTCCTGGGGCTAAACTTGGCAGCAAAAGTATATATGCCTTTTAATCCCACAATTCCACTTCCAGAAGTCTGTCTTAAAGCAATACACATGGATCTATACACACACAGAGACTTAACTGTAAGCATGCTCATCATAGTGTTGTTTGTTACAGCAAAAACAGGAGAAACTTGCCCAACACCAGGACTGGCTAAGCACTCTATGGTAAAAAGCCCTCTGGGTTAAGGGAGAAAGCTGAACACACATACTTGCTTTTGTCCCCACACAAAATGACATGAAAATGACAATAAAGCAGATTAAGAGAAAAAAGACATAAAACTCACCAAGAATGGAAGAGAAGACAGCATGTTGAAGCCTGGCAAGCTGAAGTGGAGGATGATTGAGCAGACTCGAGAAGAAGGCACTCAGCCAGCAGCGAGGAGCAGCTGGCACCAAGAGAGCCGTTCCCCAAAGCCCTGCAAACTGCTGGCCACCAACCCGCTTCCAGAAGCAAATAAAGAGGCCCCATCTAGTAGAGTGGTTGAGTTTGCTGAATAAGCAGTTAGGTGTCCCTTCCTGACCCCAACAGAGAAGAGGGGTTTGGTCTCAGGGGAGGGAGAGGGTCTCTGGACAGCTATGTTCACAGCAGCTATATTCACAATGATCAAAAGCTGGCAATGGCCCAAATGCCCACCAGGAGACAGATGGGTAAACACACTGTGGTGCATCCATACAAATCCTACTGAGCAAGCCAAAAGGACAAACTGCTGGTCCATACAAGCACATGAATGAATCGCAAAGCCACACCATGTCAAAGAAGCCAGATACAAGGACACATGCTGGATGCATGTACTGACAGAAGCTCTAGGAAAGACCAACCTAATCCAGAGTCATCAAAACCCCAGCAATGGTGCCAGGGGCCAGAGGGGCATGCAAGAACCTTTCCAAAGAGTGCATTCACTCAAATGTGGTGACGGTCATACAGCTGTGTATGACTGTCCAAACATACCAAACTGTACACTGAAAAAGATTAACTTATAATATGTAAATCAGACCTCCATACAAGTGCTTATGGCATCTCACATTCCCATGGGTGAGAGCAGGAGGGGTGGAGCACTCACACACTGTCCGTGTCAGACAGTGCAACTTTGCAAGCCAGACACACATCCCGCAACATCCAGCAATCCACTCCCAAAATTTCCCCTAGAAAAATGAAAACACAGGTCCACGAAAGACTTGTAAAAAGTGTTCAATCTTATTCCTAGTAGCCAAAAATGGGAAATAATCCAAATCTTCATTAACTGGAGAAAGGATAAATCATGATATGTCTCTATAAACATTACTCAGCAATCAAAAGGAAAAAACATGGATGAATCTCACAACATGCTGAGCTTTCCAAAGAAGCTGGAAACAGAACAGCACATAGAGCAATGATCCCGTTTATTCCCTAACAACAAAGAAATTTACCTACGGTGACGGAAATCAGAGGGGACAGGGCGAAGAAAGCCTTCTGGGATGATCAAAGTATTCCATGTTTTATTTGGAGTGGTGGTTCCATGGGCATGTACAACTGTCAAAACCCACCCAGTTGAGCACTTAATATGTGGGTGTTTTGTGCATAAATTATACCTCAAGTTTGAAAAAATGAGCTGAGTATAAAGAATTTTGGATCACCTGAGCCGGAGGTCAACGCTGCAGTGAGCTGTAATTATGCCTCTGCATTCTGCCTGGGCGACAAAGTAAGACGCTGTCTCAGAAAAACAGTAATAATAACTAAAGTTAATTTTTAAAAAATTTTACACAACTGGGCTGTTAGCAATATGTACATGTGTGTGTATTTTTTTTTATTTTATTTTTTTGAGATGGAGTCTTGCTCTATTCCCTAGGCTGGAGTGTAGTGGTGCAATCTCAGCTCACTGCAGCCTCCGCCTCCTGGGTTCAAGCAATTCTCATACCCCAGCCACCCAAGTAGCTGGGATTGCAGGCATGTGCCACCACATCCAGCTAATTTTTGTAATTTTTAGTATAGACGGGATTTTACCATGTTGGCCAGGATAGTCTGGAACTCCTGGCCTCAAATGATCCTCCTGCCTCAGCCTCCCAAAGTAGTAGGATTACAGGTGTGAGCCTGTATATATATGTGCCTGGTCCATATATTTTGTTTTAATTTGAAAGGGAAAGAGAATGATTGGCCCCCTGGGAAATTCACTAGTCTGGGGCCTTTTGTTTGGGGTGCCAGTGCAATTCTGTGACATGGATATATTGCACAGTGGTGAAGTCTGGGCTTTTTCACCTAAATACTGCACACTGTATCAATTAAGCAACACGAAGGCTTCAACATCAGCCTTCTCATACTCCCCTGCATGCCCTTTCATGGTCTCACGGTGGGAGGTGCTGCGGCTGAGATTTGCAGCAGACCAAACAACAGGTAGTCCTGTCCTACGCAGCAAAGCGGGTGCTCACACCCAGATTTGTCTGCATCCAGAGTCCTGACCCTTCTACCCAAACCAAGCAACTCCCAACCTCAGCTAGTCTCCATTTGAAGAAAGAAAAGATTCCTCCAGGGCTCCCTATATTTTGAAATTCACTCACCGCTATGTTAACCGTAAATAGAAACACTGCCAAAATTTGAATACAACAACTTTTTAATACTGGTGCTTGGCCAAAGGAAAGCAGAATACGCAGATTTTCCATTAGTATTTGGAAAAGCAAGTTTCAAGACAAGAGCAGTTACAGAGTTTCCTTCTCTGGCTGCTCATCTCCTCGTCTTTAAGAAGGCTAAAAAAGGAAAGTGAAAAGGAAAGCTTCACAGGTGTACACAGGTTAAAACTCATCAAACTGAAGCTTTAGATCTGTACACTTAGTTGTATGCCAATTACGCCACAATGAGGTTGTATAACATTTTCTTTAATTATAAAGAAAAAGGTAGTGTGAATGCCATCAAAGAATTATAAAGGAAAAAGTAGCGTGTCCGGCCATGTACTGATACTCCCAGGAGACCCCGGACAGTCCAATTCCCCCTAAGTGACTAGCTAACTCAGGGAAGAAATGCAAAAAGGAAGCATGGTGTGTGGCGGGCACACATGTGACTAGTCAATGGTGACTGGGGCATTATACCAACACAGAGAGGCTATTCACCATCAACATGGGGCCATGCCCTGTGACAGCGGAGATGATCAGGACAGATCCAGCCCTCTCCATAAGGTGCTTGGCTTCAGGGGAAAAAAAAATCACAGGAAAACAAACCACCAACATAGCAGCATTTTATGCAGTCTTGGCAAGCAATGAGGAGTCAGCTCAGAGAGGGGCAGGTGGGGCAAGGATGTCTCAAATGAAAGAAACTGTGGGGACGAGGGAAGTCAAGGGTCATCTTGGATAGCTCCCTTCTCCCCAGCCACACCACCTCTTTCATTTCCCACCACCATGCAGCAGCCAGACACCAGCGGGTACCTTCAGCTGTACCTAAAGGAGACACTGCCGAATGGGATCCCCACTGTACGGCTTAATCCCAGTTTCTGCCTCATATTTCCACTAGCCTAAAAAGAGATCCTCCCAGGAGTCACCAAACTCTTATCTGACCAAGATGATTTTTTTTATAAAAATGTCAAAACATAGAGCTACCCTCTGTGTGTCACATCCTGAGAACAGATGCTAGACTTCAAAGTTGGGAATCTCATTCCAAACTTCCAACAGTTTAAACGAACAAACCCACAGGGTTCCCTTTCTTCATACAATTAAAAACATTCATGACAGATAACTGGAAATATGAACACTGATTACAATCTCAGTAGTGATAAAAAAATTTTTTAGGCGTGACAATGACACAGTTCTAATTTATCTTTTAAAGATAATATTTAAAAAGCTGATGAATATAATGTCTGAGATTTGCTTCAAAATAATATAGAGGAAAGTGGCAGGTGACCAGATGAAAAAGATCAGCCATAAGGTGGTAACTGCTAAAGCCAGGTGATGTGTAGGTGAGAAGTATATTCCCATGTACTTGTGCTTAAGCCAGGCGATGTGTGAGAAGGAATTTTTTTTTTTTTGGATGGAATCTCGCTGTCTCGCTCTGTCACCCAGGCTGGAGTGCTGATATGATCTTGGCTCACTGCAACCTCCACCTTCCAGGTTTAAGAGATTCTTCTGCCTCAGCCTCTCAAGTAGCTGGGACTACAGGCATGCACCACCACACCCAGCTAATTTTTGTATTTTTAGTAGAGATGCGGTTTCACCATATTGGCCAGGCTGGTGTCGAACTCCCAACCTCGTGATCCACCTGCCTTGGCCTCCCAAAGTGCTGGGATTACAAGCGTGAGCCACCGCGGCCGGCCGTGAGTAGGAATACTCCCATGTACTTGTGCTAAAGCAAGGCAATGTGTGAGTGGGAATTATGTTCCCATGTATTTCTGTAAATATTTGAAACGTTTCCTAATCACTCTTTTGAAGTCAAAGTATTAAAAAATACAAGGAAGACTGTTACAGATTGAAAGAGATGAGACATAAATTCAACTTTATAAAAAATTCACTATGTAATGCTGAGTACATTATTCTGATTCCAAACGTTTTTTAAAACTTAGGGGGTAACTGGGCAAATGTAAATAGGAGCTACTTTTAAAATTAGAGAACTGCTGTTTCTAAGTGTGGACATGCAAAAGCACACCTCACTCATGTTAGGGAGGGCTACACTCAAGTCCATTGGACAAGACACAAAGGATTCTGAATTGATTCCACAAGAATAAAAGAAAAACCACACAACACTCATCCTTACGTAAGGTAAATATGGGGAAAGATCACTGGGGAATCTAAGTGGTGGGTACTATGGACATCCACTGTATTGTCCGCTCAACTTTTCTGTATACATAAATTTTTTTTTTTTTTTGAGACGGAGTCTCGCTCAGTTGCCTAGGCTGGAGTGCAGTGGCGCAATCTCAGCTCACTGCAAACTCCGCCTCCCGGGTTCACGCCATTCTCCTGCCTCAGTCTCCTGAGTAGCTGGGACTACAGGCGCCCACCAACAAGCCCGGCTAATTTTTTTTTTTTTTTTGGTAGAGACGGGGTTTCACCGTGTTAGCCAGGATGGTCTTGATCTCCTGACCTTGTGATCCACCCACCTTGGCCTCCCAAAGTGCTGGGATGACAGACGTGACGCACCGCGCCTGGCCCAATTTTTTTAATAAGGTGGAAAGCCGGGCGTGGTGGCTCACGCCTGTCATCCCAGCACTTTGGGAGGCCGAGGTGGGCAGATCACACGAGCCCAGGAGTTAAGACGAGCCTAGCCAAGCTGGCAAAACCTCGCCTCCAAAATTTAAAAAAAAAAAAAAAAGTAAAAATAAGCAAGGTGAAAAGTATACAGTACTTTCAGATGCTGACACACAACCGAGAGCGTGTACGCTAGCCAGAAAATCTCCATGGAAACAACAGTCATGCATGAGGTAAAAGAACAGGCAAGGAAGTTAGCTGAATGGGCCCACGGATCACCACACCCAAACGCACCCCTAGAAGATGAATTATAGTCAGGCGCAGTGGCTCATGCCTGCAATCCCAGCACTTTGGGAGGCTGAGGCAGGCGGATCACCTGAGGTCAGGAGGTTGAAACCAGCCTGGCCAACACGGTGAAACCCCATTGCTACTAAAAATACAAAAGTTAGCCAGGCTTGGTGGCCACACGACTGTAGCCCCAGCCACTCGGGAAGCTGAGGTGGGAGAATCAGTTGAACCTGGGAGGTGGAGGTTGCAGTGAGCACAGACTGCGGCAATGCACTCCAGCCTGGGCAACAGAGGGAGACCCTGTCTCGAAAAAAAAAAAAAGAAAAAGAAGAAGATGAATACAAAATTTTGCCAAGCCTTTAAAAAGGCCATCAGCAGGAAGGATTCTATAGCAGTCTGAAAGATGCTGATCTGGAAGATGGCCTGGCAGTTAGGCATAGGCTGGAAAAAAAGTTAAACCATGCCACTGGACGTGTTCAATATATACAGCCAATGTGCAACAAGAAGTTACAGTTCTATCTGATAAACTGATTCACTAAAGAAAGAATGAAAAGAAAAAGGAAAAGCTGTTAGAAGAAGTCAAAACAAGCAATAAACCCACGACCTACATCCATCAACATTGCTAATAAGAAAGTCCTTGACCTTTTTATCACTCTTCAAACTGCAGAAAGAGCTCAGAGTGAAGAGAAGATGCAAGCTGCCAACCCGAACAAACCTCTAATACAGAGTATAAAACCAAAGTGAGGAAAATCTGAGAACACCTCTCTCCAAAGAGGGAGTCTCTCAGCCACAAGTGCCCATCTGGCCCACCACAGCCACTGAAAAAACGTGAAGTCTTTTTTCATGCCTCATTTCCTTAGGATACACAGTCGAGGGGCCCACCTACGACGTCTTCCTTTTCTTCTGCTGGAAGCCTCCCACTGCAGAAATCCCTGCAGCTAGCCCTAGGTTTCCCAATCCAATCACCCAAGGTGTCTTTTTTGTTTTTGTTTTGAGACGGAGTCTCACTCTGTTGCCCAGGTTGGAGTGCAGCGGTGCTATCTCAGCTCACTGCAACCTCTGCCTCCCGGGTTCAAGCGATTCTTCTACCTCAGCCTCCCGAGTAGCTGGGATTACAAGCATGCACCACCATGCTCAGCTAATTTTTGTATTTTTAGTAGAGACTGGATTCACCTATGTTGGCCAGGCTGGTCTCGAAGTCCTGATCTCAAGTGATCCACCCGCCTCGGCCTCCCAAAGTGCTGGGATTACAGGTATGAGCCGCCACGTCCGGCCTACCCAAGGTGTCTTACAACACCTACCTTACATGTAGGCGTTGCTGAAGCAAAAGGAGCGACTGCTCCAAGAAGGAAGCATGCATATGCAACTCAGCATGCAATGCATGGGATGCTAAACTTGTGCATTTCACACATGCACATTTTACTTAAAAACAAAACCAAAAAGGAACTAAACAAATAATGATGTCCATGCTCAAGTTATTGAGGTAAGATATACTGAGGCCCACAACTTACTCTGAAATGAAAACCATCAAAAAATAAGATGGACTGAAGGATGGATGGAGTAATGTGTATGTGATACAAGTAAAATGTTACTTGTAAAAGTTGACTTTAAAAAGTTTAATCGTAGAATCTTAGCAGTCCATATATAGGTGATCACTGTGAAATTTCTGCAACTTTTCTGTGACATCTGAAATTTTTTACAATAAAATGTTGAAAAAAGTCACCAACTATTTCTAATCAGAACAATGGTTTTTAATATATATTATCTTACTGTTTATTCTTATGACTGTGAGGCTACGTTCTAATGCTCACCAGAAAACTTTTGGTCTTTGGTTTAGGCATGAATATTACACCATTTTCTAGCCAGCACTTAAGACAAGTGCATTTCAAGTAAGGCAAACAGGTCTCCCTATCAATTTAAGACTTAGTGTGGGGCCAAGAGCTATGGTGCACACCTGTAATCCCAACACTTTAGAAGGCCAAGATGGGAGGATAACTTGATTCCAAGAGTTCTGAGACTGGCCTGAGCAGCATAGCGAGACCTTGTCTCTACAAAATAAAAATTAGCAAGGCATGGTGGGGTGTACCTGTAGTCTCAGCGATTTAGTAGGCCAAGGCAGGAGGATCGCTCATTGAGCCCAGCAATTCTGGGTTACAGTGAGCTATGATTGTGCAACCACACTCCAGCCTGGGCGACTGAGCAAGACTCTGTCTCTAAAAACTAATAATAATAATTTTAAAAATTTAAAACACTAAGTAAAAAATTTTTTTTAATTAAAAATAGACTTAGTGTGTGCTTGCCACCTTTTTTTTTTTCATTCAGCACTAAGTCCACCATATCCCTCCATAGTAACTCAACAGGAACTTCACAAACTTTAAATAAATACACACAATTACCTCATCGTACCCAAAAATATACACTGCCTCCCTGAAATATCAAATTCATTCAGTGCTAGGTCTTTCCAAAACAACAGCTTTTCAGATTCTCCCTCCCCAGGAAGCCCATCTGTACCGATGCAACCCAGGCGGCGCACACAACAGACGCTCCCTCCTTCCACTTCACCAGACCTGTGAGTGACCCTGGCTGTGCCCTCAGGGAAGAGGACATGCACAGGGTCACTGATTTTAGAATGCCAACTGTTCGGGAACCAGAAACTTTTTATTTAAATAGGTCATTTTTTTTTTTCAAAAGTACTGTGTACCACGCGGATTTTTTTATAATAATTTTTTGAGTAAAAAAAGACATTTATTTAGAAAATTTAAAAAATTCAGAAGCCTGAAGTACATGTGAGGAGAGAAGATCTGTGCCAAAACACAGCATCATGAAATTTCTGAACACTGGAGGCAAAAATCCTACAGAATAGCAAAGAAAAACCAAGGTTACACTCAATCAGGCACCAACAAGGTATCCCAATTCTCAGCAACAGTGGTGGAAGCTGGAAAGCCATTGAGCAAACACCTGAATATTCTGGGGGGAAATAACTGCTCTCTAGAATTCTGTATCCAGACAACCATCAACGAAGTGTGCGTGCAGAATAAAATGTTTTTAGACATGGAAAATCTCAAAATTGTGACTTTTCCATACTCTCCCAGGTGGTTACTGAAGAAAATCCCCCGCCAAAACCAGAGTAAACGAGGAAAAAAGAAAAGAACTCAGGCAGAAGGGAAAGGCAAAAGCAAGCCCTGGGATGATGAGAACAGTGACCCCCCCCCCAGGGTTTGGCCCAGAGGACAACCAGTCCAGATAAGAGACAGGAAGGGAGGGCTTCAGAGATCACCAGGAAAACAACACACAAGTATCTGAAATTGCTAAGAAGAGATCTCAACACATCAGGGGTAGCTGGAGGTTTAATTAATGCTATGGTCACAGAAACCTAATCAAAGACACCAGATAAGTACAGTATTAATTCCAGGGACACCGCAGTAGATGCAGAAGAAACTGCAACAGGGCACAGGACAACAGGATCGCCACACAGAGGACACAGCCGTGAACAGTGCTGATGCGGCCACAATAATAGAACTGTGAAGGAAGGTCGGGGCAGCAAAGTGAGAATTCAGTAAAGCAGTGCCACTTTACAAAAAAAAAAAAAAAGAAGCAGGGAACAGCAGAAACATGTCATGTGGAAGCACGGAAGGCATGAGCAAAAGCAGCTTTAAAGAGTTAAAGAGCTGGAGTTTGCCCATGGGGAGCGAAATGTGGGGGCTCCCACAAGGGAGCAGGCAACTGCTATTGTTCATTTTTAAAAGCCTTTTGGAGCACTGCAATCTTTTACCTCTATGAATGTAAACCTTTAAGACGGAAAGAAACAGGCTCCACAAGACCTCACAGACTATTAATATTCCAAAGGCTATTCTCTCCCACTCGGCTGCCATGCATGAAGTTTAATTTTTAAACAAACCAAGGGTTTCATTTTATGGCTATAATTCTGAGTTCAAAAAGAAAAGAAACGCCGGGCGTGGGGGCTCCTGTCTGTAATCCCAGCACTTTGGGAGGCTTAGGTGGGCGGGATCGCCTGAGGTCAGGAGTTCAAGACCAGCCTGACACACATGGAGAAACCCGTCTCTACTAACAATACAAAAATTAGCCGGCGTGGTGGAGAGCGCCTGTAATTCCAGCTTCTCAGAAGGCTGAGGCAGGAGAATCGCTTGAACCCACGTGGCAAGGCTTGCAGTGAGCTCAGATCGCACTACTGCACTCCAGCCTGGGCAACAGAGCGAGACTCCAACTCAAAAAAAAAGAAAAAAAGAAAAAAAAAAAAGAGAGCTCTACTGTAAACCATTTTCACTTATCATTAAATATTCTCCATAAACAAGTACTAAAACCAGATAAACACTGTGTGATAAACAGTTTAATTAAACCATCACTTTGTAATTAAATGTGTACCTGTACATAAATGTTTGCACATCCAATCATTGCCCTTAGAATACATTCCTAGAAGTGGGTCGAAAGGGTTCATTTTTAAGCTTCTCTCTAACATACACTACCAAACTGCCCTCCAAAGAAGTTTCTCCAATTTACCCTCCACTCAGCCATACACACCAATGACCATGGAAGCTATTTCATCACTCCATCACTCTTTGCAACATTTGTATCTTTTTTTTTTTTTTTTTTGGAGACTGAGTGGAGTCTCGCTCTGTCGCCCAGGCTGTAGTGCAGTGGTGCGATCTCGATCTCGACTCACTCACTGCAAGCTCTGCCTCCCAGGTTCATGCCATTCTTCTGCCTCAACCTCCCGAGTAGCTGGGACTACAGGCGCCCACCACCACACCTGGCTAATTTTTTGTATTTTTAGTAGAGATGGGGTTTCACCGTGTTAGCCAGGATGGTCTCGATCTCCTGACCTCGTGATCCGTCCGCCTCGGCCTCCCAAAGTGCTGGGATTACAGGCATGAGCCACTGCACCCGGCCTAAATTTGTACCTTTTAAAAATAAGTGCTAATGTAATAAATATCTAAACAACCTTGTGTGTAGAGCTTATTACAAAGAACAGACTGTTTTGACAATTTCAGATCATCATTACCAATATAAGTTACAGGTACTTGTGACTCTAAGTAGGACCAGAACAGAGGCCTCAATGTGCTGGCCCAGCTGACATCTACGCCTGATCGTAGGCTTGGGGCTGAAATCCTCCCATAACAAATCAAGGAGTTATTTATTCATTATTCCAACGCCAAGGGTGAAGTTAAACAACTTTCCCAGGGAGTGACACAGTCAGGAGTATAAACCACATCTAGCTAACTCCACAATCCAAAGCTCTGATTCCAAAAATGGACAGCCCAGTTGTATTAGTTCATTCTCATACTACTAATAAAGAAATACCCGAGACTGGGTAATTTATAAAGGAAAGAGGTTTAATGGACTCACAGTTACACATGGCTGGGGAGGCCTCACAATCATGGTGGAAGGCAAAGGAAGAGCAAACGTGTGCAGGGGAACTGCCCTTTATAAAACCATCAGATCTCGTGAGACTTATTCACTATCATGGGAACAGCACAGGAAAAATCCACCCCCATGATTCAATTACCTCCCACCAGGTCCCTCCAGTGACATGTGGGGATTACAGGAGCTACAATTCAAGATGAGATTTGGGTGGGGACACAGCCAAACCATATCACCACTCTTGATGTGTGCATACACAGCCTTGTTCAGGAGGACAAAATGAATGACACCTTCTCCATTCCCAGATTCTGAAAAATAGAATTCTTCAGCAAAAGACATCTCATCACAAGGGTCTCAGAATCCTCTTATATCACAATTGGAAGAGGGCTAAGAAATACGTGGCATTTGGATTACAAAAGTGCTCTGAAGTCAGACTCCGCATATACAGCGTCGAAACCACAAGTCAGCATTGGGTGCAAACTGAACGGCAAGATCAAGAAAGCAGCAGGGGCCGGGTGTAGTGGCTCACTCCTGTAATCCCAACACTTTGAGAGGTCAAGATGAGAGGATTGCTTGTGCTCAGGAATTTGAAACCAGCTTGGGCAATACAGTGAGACCCCCATCTCTACAAAAGTTTTTAAAAAATAATCTAGGTGTGGTGACTTGTGCCTAAGGTTCCAGGTACTTGGGAAGCTGAGGCAGGATTGCTTGGCAGTGAGCCAAGTTCATGCCACTGCACTCCAGCCTAGGCAACAAAGTGAGATCCTATCACACACACACACACACATACACACCCACCTCCACACACCTTCAGAGAGAGACAGAGAAAAAGCAGCAGGAAGGGAGAAAAACTTCTCTTTTAAATTTTTTATACTGATAATTTTGGCTTGCTCATCAGAAAAAGGGAAAGGCTCACTGAAAAGGGAGTTAAAAAATTCAAAACATGAAGCTGGGTGTGGTGGTTTATGCCTGTAATCCCAACGCTTTCGGAGGCTGCGTTGGGAAAATCCCTTGAACTCAGCAGAAAAAGGCTGTAACTGTACCACTGGACTTCACCCTGGGTGAAACCACAAGACCCCCGTCTCTTAAAAACAAACACCCAAGACATGAAAACAGAGAGGATACCAGAAAAAGATGGGCACACAGCTGTGGTCCAGACTCAGGTTAGA
This sequence comes from Gorilla gorilla gorilla, assembly GCF_029281585.2. Classification (NCBI taxonomy): domain Eukaryota; kingdom Metazoa; phylum Chordata; class Mammalia; order Primates; family Hominidae; genus Gorilla; species Gorilla gorilla. The sequence continues at coordinate 32,401,333 of NC_073235.2, forward strand.
TGGACAACAGCACTTGTGGGACATCAGAAAGACTTTTTCTTTTTTCTTTTTTTGAGACAGTCTCTCGCTCTGTCACCCAGGCTGCAGTGCAGTGGTGCGATTTTGGCTCACTGCAACCTCTGCCTCCCAGGTTCAAGTGATTCTCCTGCCTCAGCCTCCTGAACAGCTGGGACTACAAGTGTGTGCCACCACACTCGGCTCATTTTTGTATTTTTAGTAGAGATGGGGTCTCACCATATTGGCCAGGCTGGTCTTGAATTCCTGGCCTCAAGTGATGTGCCCACCTTGGCATCCCAAAGTGCTAGGATTACAGGCATGAAAACCACCGTGCCCAGCTGCCTTATATTTTTCATTCACCAATTTCACAGCTTCTCCTACAAGACCAGAAGATCTGGCACTGGTGAGCCAGCAGTCTGGCACCTAACAACTGCCTGGCACCCATCAGCAGATGCACCTCTAAACAAGGCAGGCCATTTGGGCAGCTGCAGTTGCTACCTGCCTGTCCCAGCTTCTGGATTACAGGAACAATTTGAGAGCAGTCTTGGAAAAGGGACAACACAGGCCTTACCTCCCTATGAGAAAGGAGAGATGTTCGAAAAGATGGGTGACAAGCTGGGCATGGTAGCTCACGGCCATAATCCCAGCACTTTGGAAGGCTGAGGCAGGAGGATCACTTAAGTCCAGGAGTTTGCGACCAGCCTAGACAACATAGTGAAAACCATCTCTACAAAAAAATAGAAAAATTAGCCAGGTGTGGTGGCGTGCACCTGTAATCCCAGCTACTCGAGAGGCTGAGGTGGGAACATTGCTTGAGCCTGAAAAGTCGAGGCTGCAGTGAGGCGTGACTGCACCACTGCACTGCAGCCTGGGCGACAGAGCAAGACCCTGTCTCAAAATAATAATGAGATGGGTGGCCCATGTTCCACAGAATGGCCCCCACAGGCACCCAAGGGGGGAAGGTGTCAGCAGCACTCAGCCTCCACCCTGCCTCTGCTAGGCAGTGTTGCACATTTTTGGCAAGAACAGCTCTGTCAGCCTGAAATCAACTCAAGGTTCTTCTTGTAAAATAAAAAAGTTGAAAGTTTTAAGTACATTTTCACACTGATTTGTGCTCCATGAAGAAATGAGTAAAAGTGGGCTACCTCTGAAAATCCTAGAAGAGTAACTTACGTTATGGTGGTCTACGGCATGATCATCACATGCCACATTGATACGTATGCCAAAGATATAAACTTCAATCCATTCCTACCATCATACACAAAAATTAACTGCAAATGGGTCACAGACATAAATGTAAAACCTACAAGTGTAAAACTTCTACAAGAAAAAAGAAGAAAATCTTTGTGAAGTTAGGTTACACAGGTTTCTTTCTCTTTTGTTTTTTTTTTTGGGGACGGAGTCCCGCTCTGTCGCTCAGGCTGGAGTGCAGTGGCGCAATCTCAGCTCACTGCAAGCTCCGCATTCCGGGTTCTGGCCATTCTCCTGCCTCAGCCTCTGGAGTAGCTGGGACTACAGGAGTCCGCCACCATGACCAGCTAATTTTTTGTATTTTTAGTAGAGAGGGGGTTTCACTGTGTTAGCCAGGATGGTCTCGATCTCCTGACCTCATGATCCACCCGCCCCGGCCTCCCAAAGTGCTGGGACGACAGGCGTGAGCCACTGCGCCCAGCCAAGTTACACCGGTTTATTAAGTATGGTACCAAAAGCACGATCCATAAAACGACTAACCCTCATCAAACTTTTTTTTTTTGGTTGAGACGGAGTCTCACCCCGTCGCCCAGGCTGGAATGCTATCGCACGATCTCGGCTCACTGCAACCTCTGTCTCCTGGGTTCAAGTGATTCTCCTGCCTCAGCCTCCCGAGTAGCCGGGATTACCGGAGCGCGCCTCCAAGCCCAGCTAATTTTTGTATTTTTAGTAGAGACGGGGTTTCACCATGTTGGCCAGGCTGGTCTCGAACTCCTGACCTCATGATCCACCCGCCTCAGCCTCCCAAATTGCTGGGATTACGGACGTGAGCCACCGCGCCCAGCCTAAACTTTTAAAACCCCTGCTCTTTAAAAGACGCTGTTAAAAGAATGAAAAAGCCACAGACTGGGAGAAAACACGCATATATCTGATAAGAACTCTCAAAACTCAACGATAAGAAAAGAATAACTGACATACAGTAAAAGCAAATTCTTCACCAAAGACATACAAAAGGCAAATACGCACATGAAAAGATACTGCTACACATTCACTAGAATGGCTAGAATTAAAAAGACTGACCACACCAAGTGTTGTTAAGGATGTGGAGGAACCGCAACTCACAAACACTGCTGGTAGGAATGTAAAATGGTACCACCACTTCGGAAGACAGTCTGGCAGTTTCTCACAAAGTTAAATATACACTTGCCATAATAACCAGCCACTCAAATCCTCTGTATTTATTTACTCAAGAGAAATCAAAGCGTATGTTCACACAATAACCTGCATTTAATATTAATAGCATTTTCATTTGTAATAGCCCAAAATTGCAAATAACCCAAATGTTCATCACATGGTAAATGGATAAGCAAACTGAAGTATTTATTTCCATACAACAAAATACTACCTGACAATAAAAAGGAATGAACTGCTAATATACACTACGAGATGGATGGTTCTTTCAAGGCAAAACACAAAAGGAAAACCACTCTAAAGGGAAAAAATGGGCCAATGTGGCAAACAGCTAGGGACTGAAAGTCGAGACTCTTGGCATAACTGTGTCTCATAGTCATGGGAAACCACTGAGAAAAATTCATCTGGGAGCATCGCTCTGGTTTAAATGGGAAGAACACTAACCCGGGGAGAGAAAGCTTGGGAGCAGGAAGACCAAGTCAAGAAGGTTTTTCTCAGGGTGTGAACTACGGTCTGAACAAGGGTGGTCATAGGGTCATAGTGGAAGTGGAAATGGAAACGAAGAGATGGATGTAAGGACAGAATATAAAGGCAGAATTTTATGATTAACAAAACCGGAAGAATCTGGGGAAACGACACTGCTGTTGTCTCCTCCTCTGTCAAAGTTAACTGTGTGAAGCTACTGTTGAGGGATAAAGCTGCCCCAGCAGTCCCAGGATTAAGACCAAACCACAGCCTCAGATCAGAGTGTGCATCACCACTGCTGCGGCAGAAAGGCAAAGCCCCGTGTGGGTGAAAAAAGTCCAAAAGGAACCAACACCAGAGAGTGCAGGCTCCTAGGAGGAAATCCCACTAAATAACCAATCTCCTCAAGATTCAGACCCAAACCAATTCCACTTTTAATATTAACAGTGATTTCCAAAATCTAAAAATATTCATCTATACCTTACATGGAAAATAAACTTTTTAAAAAAATATAATCAGAGTGCTAAAGTAGTCTAATCAAAAATTATCTCTAAAAACATTAACATGGAAATTCCACCTGTTGGCATGGCAAGAAATTCTTCAGTTTCTAGTAGGTGATACTATTTCATGAACAGATGCTCTGGCAAAGTTAACAACCTAGTGATTACAGATTTGCCTTGTGGGAGGACATGAGAAACACAGTATATAAAGCTTCAGTGCAGTAAGAATTAAGCTTTTGTTGCACTTATCAACAGGCTAATTTAATGAACTTGAGAAATCGACTCAACCAAGTCCTAATTCTATACCCACCCCTCTCAAAATCCACCCCTTCACCTTTCTCTCCCAGCTGTACGTACAAAGCATTTTACCACCCAGCACATACCTGTTTGGAAGGTAGGATTCGCTCCAGGATACATGTTAGGAGAATAGGCAGGAGCTGCTGCTGCATAGCCCATGGGAAAACCAGCTGAAGAAAAATACAGAACAATCTCATGTCATCAACTGAAGTAGTGACACACAATCACTAGAGCTCCTGCAAAGCCATCGCTCTTACCTTCTTCCCCAAAACTCCACAGACTTAAGCAGCCCCAAGAGCACTATGTGTGGCCAACAGCATGTCTCTAGTTGTCTTCTTCCCGCAGAACTTTGTTCTTTTTATCGTTGTCATCTTTTGAGACAGAGTTTCACTTTCATTGCCCAGGCTGGAGTGCAATGGCATGATCTTGGCTCACTGCAACCTCTGCCTCCCAGGTTCAAGCGATTCTCCTGCCTCAGCCTTCCGAAGAGCTGGGATTACAGGTTTGTGTCACCACACCTGGCTAATTTTTCTATTTTTAGTAGAGACGGGGTTTCATCACGTTAGCCAGGCTGGTCTTGAACTCCTGATTTCAGTTGATCCACCCGCCTCGGCCTCCCAAAGTGCTGGGATTATAGGTGTGAGCCACCACGCCTGGCTTTCCCTCAGAATTTTGATAGGTAACAATTATATATTTTATTTTTATTTATTTTTTGGAGGGGGACAGAGTTTCACTCTTGTTGCCCAGGCTAGAGTGCAGCGGCGCGACCTCGGCTCACTGCAACCTCCGTTTCAAGCGATTCTCCTGCCTCAGCCTTCCGAGTAGCTGGGATTACAGGCATCTACCACCACGCCCAGCTAATTTTTGTATTTTTAGTAGAGACGAGGTATCACCATGTTGACCAGGCTGGTCTCGAACTCCTGACCTCATGATCCACCCACCTCAGCCTCCCGAAGTGCTGGGATTACAGGCGTAAGCCACCGCGTCCAGCCTCAATTATAACATTTCTGGAAGTTTCATTCCAAACTCTAATCACATAATTACTTAGCAAGAGTAGTAAGAGTGCTAAGGGTATCACGCGCTAGGTCCTGTTACCCTCATCTGACTTCACTGCACAAAGTCTGGAAGAATCAGAATTCAAGTCTAGCTTAGACTCAAGGGCCTATTTTTGCTGCTACCAGTGAACAGCTAAGCCTATTTAAAGGTCATTCATTTTCACTGAATTCAGACATTTCCTACATTACATATTTTGACTTAAAAGCTATTATTTTTTGTGTAAGAAACTGTTTTAAACTTCTAAATTCATTTCAGGTTTTTTCATATTCTGATGTTCTTTTTTTTTTCTAAGACAGAGTCTTGCTCTGTTGCCTACGCTGGAGTGCAGTGGTGAGATCTCGGCTCACTGCAACCTCCGCCTCCTGGGTTCAAGCATTTCTCCTGCCTCAGTCTCCCTAGTAGCTGGGACTACAGGCGTGCACCACCACGCCCAGCTAATTTTTGTATTTTTAGTAGAGATGGGGTTTTGCCATGCTGGCCAGGCTGGTCTCGAACTCCTGACCTCAGGTGATACACCTGCCTCGGCCTCCCAAAGTGTGGGTATTACCGGCGTGAGTTACCACGCCTTGCCATATTTTGATGTTCTGATCCCCAACTTCTCCAGCATGACCAGCTAATATGTTTTCATATGTCCCCTCCAAAGCTCACATTAAAATTTGTCATTTTAGCAGCACTGAGAGGTGGGACATTTAATAGGTGACGGCTTTATTATGAAAGTGGGTTCCTGATAAAAAGGACAAGTTCAGCCCCCTTTCTCTCTGACACACTCGCTGCCCTTCCACCACCCATCACAAGAGGATAGAGCCCAAAAGCCCTCACGAGATGCCACTGCCATGCTCTTGGACTTCCCTAACCTCCAGAACCAAGAGCCTAATAAATTTCTGTTCATTATATAGCCTGATATTCTGCTAAAGCAGCAGAAAACAAATTAAGACACCAGTCATAAACCCAGGCTGTGTCTTACTTAAGCTTCAGTCTTCTTACAGAAGGAGCTCTAACTGGGAATGCATACACACAGAAATGGGAAAAATCCAACTACAGTCCATGTGCAAACAAGCTGACCTTTATTAATACAAATGAGGAATCTTATTAAGACTAAACCATGACCTAGTAATTCATAATATGAACGAAACAGAAACATCAAATAAGACATTGAGTGCTACAGTCAGAATCCTGGCCCCAAGGTGCAACCAGCAGAGGGGGGCCTCAGGCATCTGCCCTTTTCGATAAGGCCTCCCTTCCCTTTGGGCTGACCCCTCTGGCTCATAGTACAGGAGGCATCACTTTTGACAGCTGAGGTATTAGAAAGTATTCTTTTTTTTTTTTGAGACAGAGTTGCCAGGCTGGAGTGCAATGGCATGATCTCGGCTCACTGCAACCTCTACCTCCCTGGTTCAAGCGATTCTCCTGCCTCAGCCTCCCAAGTAGCTGGGATTTTGGGCACACGCCACCACGTCCAGCTAATTTTTGTATTTTTAGTAGAGACGGGGTTTCACCATGTTGGCCAGGATGGTCTCCATCTCCTGACCTCATAATCCGCCCTCCTCGGCCTCCCAAAGTGCTGGGATTACAGGTGTGAGCCACTGCACCTGGCCAGAAAGCGTTCTTTCTATTTGGGGCACACAGCCAACAAGATGACCCAGGTTTCCTAGCCTTGACTACTGTTCCCACTAGCTGTGAGAAGCTGTAACTTCTCTATTGCACACTTCCTTCACCTGTAAATAAAGCTGAAAGAGAAGAGCAGTCTTCAAAAGAAACTGTGTTGAGGAGGCCTGGAGAAAGGTGTCTCTTACAGCACTTGGACTGGGATTTTTAAGGTGTTACGATCCCTTAGGAACAAATCATGGTGCTAACAGTAACCAAAGCAAGGAAGCCCTAAGGTTGAGGTAAAAACAGGGCAGGGGATCTGAGTGGAATGCCAAAAGGAAAATCTTTGTAGGTGGGACAGAAAGTTCTGAATACAGCTCCTCATGTGCCTCCCTTCAGCCCCCTCAGCCTGGATCCCTTGCTCTATTGCCCTGCATCCCTAAGCCATCTTGCAGGTTTCTGTGGGAACAGGAGGCATCAGTGTCACCAACCCCTAGCCCCAGAATCCCTCCAAGTGCCCAGTTCTCATCTTTATCCTTGCTTCAAAGTTGCTTTCCTCACTTCAAACTGATCCCCCTCTACCTCAGCAGAAGCCATTCCGGGTTTCCCTCCTGGACTCTCACCCTCCCATTTGCCCTCTCTAATTAGTCAGAGAACAGAGTATGGTGGACGTCAAGGGCAGATTCAACTTCAAAGAGACCCACAATGGCCACTGGAAAGACCAGGACAGCAGTTCTGGGGATGCTGAGAGACTCCTCAGAAGCCCAACTGTGAGCACAGGAAGACCAAGAAAGGTCTGGAACTGCCCTCAGAGACCAGGGAACCAGCAAGATTTTTTTTTCCCAATGGTTTCCTTCTTTAAAAAAAAAAAAAAAGGTTTCAACTACCACTGACCTAGATCATATCCTGTAGGCCTCTGCAATAATTTCCACAAATTCCAAATTCCTCATCTCTCCCTAAAACTCTACCAATATATTCTCAGGGGAAGAGGGCTGCTCTGGATTTGTTTGCTGAAGATTGTGTTTAACGGTCCCTGAAAAACTACTGTCATCTTTGCTTAGTGCTTCCCATCCCCACTTTCTTTCTTTCTTTCTTTTTTTGAGACGGAGTCTTGCTCTGTCGCCCAGGCTGGAATGCAGTGGCGTGATCTCGGCTTACTGCAAGCTCCGCCTCCTGGGTTCACGCCATTCTCCTGCCTCAGCCTCCTGAGTGGCTAGGACTACAGGGGCCCGTGCCCAGCTAATTTTTTGTATTTTTAGTAGAGACAGGGTTTCACCATGTTAGCCAGGGTGGTCTCGATCTACATACCTCGTGATCCGCCCACCCCGGCCTCCGAAAGTGCTGGGATTACAGGCATGAGCCACCGCGCCCGGCCCCCCACTTTCTAACAAGAAGTTAACACATCCTATAATGAAACAGCAAACACACACGATAGTATTTAAGATGGCATCACTAGCCACCAGCAACAAGATGTTGCTACATACCTGGTCTCTGGTATGGGGATCAAAGACTCCCAATCTCCTAGACAGCCTCTGCTGCTTCCGTGCTCCCATCGCCTCATCCCATCAGCCACATCCCACTTGCTCTGTCACCACCCTGACCCAAGCCGCAGCGTGGCTCCCCTCACTATCTCCAATGGTTTCTACCTGGACTGCACAAAACCCACAGGGGCAGCTTTGGGAGGACCCCCAACACTGCTTTAGCTGGTCTCGGGTGCACCAGCCTCTTTTTTCTCATTCTCTCCAGCCAGTGAATCTGCAGGGTTCCAAGCAACGGAGTTAAGAATCACTGTTTCTTCCTATTCCTGATCTTTCTGGGTACCCCACCCCCCAGCAGACGCAGAGACTGTCTCCTTCAGCATCTACTCTAGCCCTCTTCTGGCATGGTAGGCTGGAAAGGCCAGACTCCCTACATCAAGGGACCAGAGCGATCCCAAACCTGAATCATTTCTACAAGACTGATCACCTTGGCCGGGCGCGGTGGCTCACGCCTGTAATCCCAGCACTTTGGGAGGCCGAGGCAGGTGGATCATGAGGTCAGGAGATCGAGACCACGATGAAACCCCACCTCTGCTAAAAACACAAAAAAAAAATTAGCCGGGCGCAGTGGCGGGCTCCTGTAGTCCCAGCTACTCGGGAGGCTGAGGCAGGAGAATGGCGTGAACCTGGGAGGTGCAGCTTGCAGTGAGCCGAGATCGCGCCACTGCACTCCAGCCTGGGCGACAGAGCAAGACTCCGTCTTAAAAAAAAAAAAAATAAAAGACTGATCACCTTACAAAAGTAAAAGCTTCAGAACAGCAAAAAATGCCATAGTTAAGCAAAAGGACAAATTCAGATAAAGTATCTTTAACTTATTTAGACAAAGGGCTAGTACACTTAATACGTAAGTAACTTTTAAAACCACAAAAACAAACATCCCGCCCCACCCCCACCACTCAAATCAATAGACACAGATACACAGAATTGCAAACTACAACTATGCTGACTAACTTCAGACTAGCAGAAATCCAGAAGCTGGAAAACACATTCTGTTAGCCAGGCTGTGAGGAAATCGTCTCACACTGCTGATAAGAACTCAGCAGTATCCTAACAATCACATGTGCATTTGCTCTCTGACCCAGCAACCCCAGCTCTAGGAACCCACCCTGAGGAGAATTCCCACAGAGTCACACAAACATAGGGCTGTTCACAGAATCATTACTAAAATAGCACACACTTCAAACAACTCCAATGCCCATCACAAGGAAACTGGCTCAACCAACTATGGAAGCCCACAAGATGGAGTGTATGTAACACTATTACATTAAAAAAAAAAAAAAAAAAAGAACAAGGCAAACTTCTGTGAACTGTTATGGAGTGATTCCTAGCAAACATTAAGCAACAAAGTGAAGTGAGCAACGCCGCCTGCATCTCTTTTCCAGAAAGAACCTACTGTTCAGCCAGGAGAAATATGTGGGTCAACAGTCTCAGGAGCAGGACCAGGCCACTGGTGCCTCATGTGGGCCTCCAACTGCTAACCCTTGCCCCAGAGCACCCTGTGGGCTGGCCATGAGTTCGGCAAATGTGCCTCACAGTCTGAGGCTCTCCCTAATTCTACTTCCTCCCTGCTGGATTTTCCTATGTGATAGCCCCCCCAAAATGTTTACGTTCCTAACTCCATCCCAGTGTCCACTACCATTTGTGGAACAAAGGAGAAATTAGGATCTACAGCCTTGTTGACCTGGGGGGTGCTTGTCAATTCTCAGCATGGGCAAGAGGCCAAGTCTAGGTTCTCCCTGGACGGAAGGCTGTGGCTGGAGGACAGAGAAACATGGGTTCTGGTGATCTTGAAGGGCTGTAGTGATAAAATTGGACCTCAGATGAGCTTCAAAACCAGTTAAAGTCTGCTTTAAGACATATGTCAAATTCTAAAGCTACCCCAGCAGACAGCAAAAACCAAAAATCTCTGAAACGCAGAGTCTTCCTTACTCCCCTGGTGTAAGAGACAAAGATCAGGATACGGATCCACAAGAGGAATGGACTGTGCAAAGCATGTCAGGCTTATGGAAACCCTGTGCTCCAGAATAAGGGCAGAACAAAGGGAGACCGAGCCTTGCCAAAACTGAAATGCATCTAAGCCCAGCACCAAGTGGATTAAGAAAACCATTCAGCATGCTACCTTCCCAGCAAAAGAAGACATCATCAGTGAAACCACCCATAATTTCTAATACACTGCGTGAGACAGTTAATGAAAAACACCAGGCATGCCAAGACAGGACCATGTGACGGAAAAAAAAAAGAACAGAACAAATGGACAATAAAAACTGACGCACAGGTGATCCAGAGACTGCAGTTAGCAAACAGTTTTTAAAATAACTCAGTAGTATGTTGGAAAAAACAGAAGATGGAGAAAATACATAAAAAGACTTGATTCAATACATGAATTATAGCAAATTAGAGCAGAATTAGCAGGACAAATGGAAGCAGATCAGTATAAACTATCTGTATTAAAGCTCATGGAGAAAAAAACAGAAACTACAAAACAGGGTGCAAGAGACAGGAAGGACAGGCTGAAATGGTCTAAAACACTTATAGATGGAGTTCCAGGAGAGGAGAGAAAGGGACAAAAACAATATTTGAAGAGCTACTGCTACTGCTGGAAGAAATCAACTCAGAGTCAAGAAGTTCTCTGAACACTATGCAAGGTAATCACAAATAAAATCGCATCTAGTTACATCATGGTAAAAGCAAAGATATTTTCAAAGTAGCAAGGTACACAGGGGTTGGGGGAAATGTAGAGAAGAAACATAATTTCAAAGAGGCAAAAATTATTCTGGGCCGGGCACAGTGGCTCAGGCCTGTAATCCCAGTACTTTGGGAGGCTGAGGTGGGATGAGCACAGGAGTTTGAGATCAGCCTGGGCAACATAGTGAGACCCAATCTCTACAAAAATTAAAATTAAAAAATTATTCAGGCATGGTAGCACACACCTGTAGTCCCAGCTACTTGGGAGGCTGAGGCAGGAGGATCCCTTGAGTCCAAGGAGTTTGAGGCTGCAGTGAGCCGTGACTGCACCACTGCACTGCGGCCTGAATGACAGAGCAAGACCCTTTCACAAAAAAAAAAAAAAAAAAAAAAATTATTTTGACAGAAACCAGATGACAAATTTTATCTTTAAAGTGCTGAGAGGAAATAATGTGACATTATTCGGGAAAATAATCTTCACAGATGTGATTAAGTGAAGGATCTTGAGATGAGGTCATTCTGGAATCCTGGACTGCCCAGGCTGGCTCTAAATCCAATGACAAGTGTCCTTATAAAAAACACACAGGGCCGGGCACGGTGGCTCAGGCCTGTAACCCCAGCACTTTGGGAGGCCAATCACCTGAGGTCAGGAGTTTAAGACCAGCCTGGCCAACATGATGAAACCCCATCTCTACTAAAAATACAAAAATTAGTCGGGCGTGGTGGCACGCACCACGCACCTGTAATCCCAGCTGCTCAGGAGGCTGAGGCAGGAGAATCACTTGAACTTGGGAGGCAGATGTTACAGAGAGCCAAGATCACGCCACTGCACTCCAGCCTGGGTGACAGAGTAAGACTTCGTCTCAAAACAAACACACAAAAGACACACAGGAGAGGATGTGACCATGGAGGCAGAAATGGGAGTGATGCAGCCACAAAGCCACATGCTAAAGACTGCAGACAGCCACCAGAAACTAGAAGATGCAAGGAATGGATTTTCCTCTGGGCCTGCACTAGGAGTACAGACCTGCCAACGCCTTGATTTCGAACCTCTGGGAATACATCTCTATGGCTTTAACCCACCAAGTTTGTGGTTACCTGTTATAGCAGCCACAAAAAAAACAAATACACTCGGCAAAAGAATGCCTCAAAAGAAAAGCAAAATAAAGACAATTTCACAAAACAAAATTCACTAACAGACTTGTGGTTAAAAAAAAAAAAATGTGGCTCGGCGCAGTGGCTCACGCTTGTAATCCCAACACTTTGGGAGGCCGAGGTGGGAGGATCACCTGAGGTCAGGAGTTCTTGATCAGCCTGGCCAATATGGCAAAAACCCATCTCTACTAAAAATACAAACATTAGCTGGGCATGGTGGCGGGCGCCTGTAATCCCAGCAACTCAGGAGGCTGAGGCAGGAGAATCACCTGAACGCGGGAGGCAGAGGTTGCAGTGAGCCAAGATCACGCCATTGCACTCCAGCCTGGGCAACAAGAGTGAAACTCTGTCTCAGAAAAAAAAAAAAAAATGTTGAGAGTTGTTCAGATAAAGGTAAATGACTCCAGAGAGAAACATGTAAATAGAGAAAGCAATGAAGAGCACCAAAAACAGTAAATGTGTGAATAAATATAAATGGCTGTTGACTGCACAAAATTAAAACAGTAATGTCTTTTTTTTTTTTTGAGAGAGTCTCGCTCTGTCACCAGGCTGGAGTACTGTGACACAAGTAATATCTTAAGGTAAGGCAACAACAGAAAAAGAGGGGCTCACGCTTATAATCACAGCACTTTGGGAGGCTCAGGAGAGCGGATCACTTGAGGTCTGCAGTTCGAGACCAGCCTGGCTCACACAGTGAACCCTGTCTCTACTAAAAATACAAAAAATTAGCTGGGCATGGTGGCATGCATCTGTAATCCCAGTTACTCGGGAGGCTGAGGCTGAAGAATCACTTGAACCCGGGAGATGGAGGTTGTAGTGAGCTGAGATCGTGCCACTGCACTCCAGCCTGGGCAACAGGGCAAGACGGTCTCAAAAAAATAAAAATAAAAGAGGTATAATCTTTATAATAAGCACTAAAAGAATAGTAAAAGAATTTTTTTTTTTTGAGACGGAGTCTTGCTCTGTCGCCCAGGCTGGAGTGCCGTGGCACGATCTCAGCTCACTGCAAGCTCCACCTCCCGGGTTCACGCCATTCTCCTGCCTCAGCATCCTAAGTAGCTGGGACTACAGGCGCCCGCCACCATGCCTGGCTAATTTTTTTTTGTATTTTTAGTAGAGACGGGGTTTCAGTGTTAGCCAGGATGGTCTCGATCTCCTGAACTCATGATCTGCCTGCCTCGGCCTCCCAAAGTGCTGGGATTACAGGCATGAGCCACTACGCCCAGCCTGTCACTCCTTTTCTTACAGTTTCTCTACTCAGCCCTTCTGGAGAAGAGCTCCAGATGTTTCTTCACTGTTCTGTTTTCCTCCCTTTCCTTATGTTGCATTCTGGTTCTCTCTTAACCAGTGTCTTGTCTTGATATTAACCTGAAATTTGTTCATATGCCATTTTGTTTCATTTCTTAAAGTTCCAGCTAGTTCTTTTTTCTCAGCATCTTGTTCCCCACTTATGTTTCTGATTCTTTCTTTTATATCTGCAATTCTTCTAAACTTGGCTACGTGACATAACATCTACCTGATGGTTCTTCTCCTGCAGTCTGTCATGGCTGGTGCCTCTTACTTGATGGGAGGCATCCCATGCTAGCAGGCAGAACTTTGCCTGCAGGAAGCCCACGCAACCTGGGTTGTGAACATATGCCCCCACAGCAGTTCTGCATTCGCTGCTGTCAGGAGCCCCAGGAGTAACCAAGCCTGGAGACTATTTTTACGTTAATTTCTCAACTTCTGAACCCCTGGGGAGTATAATACAAGCTAGAGCCCCAAACATCTCTGAATGCTTACAAAGTCTTAGTAAAGATCTCCCCCTTCTCAGAGCCCAAGCATACAAACTTCCTTATGGGGCCACTGGACGACTAGACTGTTTAGTCTATCTCTTTGCTGGGAGTATCACCCTCCAGAGGGACGAGAATGACTGATAAGAAGTCTCACTCTCATTCCCTGTCGCAAGGGTCCTAATACTCAATCTCTATCCCCATGTGGGTTGTTAAAACCCACAAATAGCACATGTCCCCAGGACAGGCACGACATTAGTTCAAAGGCCAAGTTAGCTGGGTTTAACATGGCCTTCACATTTGACCCCAGATATCTCTCTTACCTCCTGCAAGTTCAGTTATACAGTTGTAAAATGTTTTATTTCACTTTCTGAGAGTCTTAGCAACAAAGTTTTGGGGTTATCTCTTCTACCATATTATCAAAACCCAAAATGAAACTGTATCATTATAAATAACTACTCCTTGTGCAAAGTCACCGAAGGGAACAACCATTTGCTATTTTTGACCAACCAGCTCCTATCCCCTCAATATCCATTTCGCTGCAACCCTCACTTGCAGTCCACATTTGACTAGCTGACTCCACTAAAGGGATGTGGATCAGGCCTAAGTCAATCAGCAGACTCCCCTTTGTGGCCCAGGGATGGATGCTGAGTTTAATCAGAACAAAGCCCAGGACTGGTTTGAATAGAGAACAAGCAGTCCCATCAGGCTTTCCTGTAGAGTGGAGGTAAAGAGGCTCTTAGTGAGGGACTACTGGGAGGGGCCTGAACTTCAGAGACCACAATGAGAAGGAGTGGGACCTGTGACCAACACTAAGTTAATACTGAGAAAGCGAAGCTGAGACCAGGAGGTAGAGAAACTAGATCCTGGTCCCAACTGCTGGAGCCACTAGATCAAGTTTTGACTAAATCCAGTCCTATCATTTGATTTTTCACTTCCAGGTATTTTCTTTCTTGTCTAAGCCACTTTGAGCTGCGTTTGTCAATAGAAAGCATTCTTAGTGACATGAAAATATACCAAGTATTCAAAGTTCAAAAATGAAAACAAAATTTTACTTGCTTACCTGGATAACCAATTCCTTTGGCATTTGCATAGGGAACCCCAGAAGATCCAGGACTATAAACAGGATTCATGATTTCAAAAACTAAAAGAAAAAAAAGGGAATTTAGGCAAGCACTTTTGCTCTCAGATTTTTCTCCAGTACCAGTCCCCAAAAAGCAGGTAGCTAGAGTCCTTTCTCTAGGCTGCTATAAAACAATGCATTTCATGCTGCCCCCAACCAGCAGAGAACAGAAAAGGGACACTCGATGTCCTAATGGGTGCCAAACCAGGGCATGATAAACTTTTTTTCACAGTTCTCCTCAGTCCATCAGAAGCTAAGGAGTAAAAACTGTTAGCTATATGTCCACTAAAAACAAGGGGAAAGGCCAGGTATGGTGGCACACTCCTGTAATCCCAGCACTTTGGGAGGCCCAGGTGGGCAGATCACCTGAGGTCAGGAGTTTGAGACCAGCCTGGCCAACATGGTGAAACCCCATCTCTACTAAAAATACAAAAATTGGCCAGGCATGGTGGCTCGTGCCTGTAATCTTAGCACTTCGGGAGGCTGACGTGGAGGGATCACGAGGTCAGGAGACCAAGACCATCCTGGCCAACATGGTCAAACTCCGTCTCTACCAAAAATACAAAAATTAGCTGGGCGTGGTGGCGCATGCCTGTAATCCCAACTACTCAGAACGCTAAGGCAGGAGAATCGCTTGAACCAGGTAGTCGGAGGTTGCAGTGAGCCAATATTGCACCACCGCACTCCAGCCTGGCGACAGAGCGAGACTCCGTCTCAAAAAAACAAAACAAAACAAAAACAAACAAAAATTAGCCAAGTGTGGTGACGCACACCTGTAATCCCAGCTACTTGGGAGGCTGAGGTACAAGAATCACTTGAATCCAGGAGGTGGAGATTAGCAGTGAGCCGAGCTCATGCCATTGCACTCCAACCTGGACAACAGAGCGAGACTGGAGATTAGCAGTGAGCCGAGATCATGCCATTGCACTCCAACCTGGACAACAGAGCAAGACTGGAGATTAGCAGTGAGCCGAGATCATGCCATTGCACTCCAACCTGGACAACAGAGCGAGAGTTTGTCGCAAAAAAAACAAGGGGAAAACCCTACAAGTAACCAAAATGTTCTTCTAACAGAGGATAGTTAAGTTAACCAAGACATATCCAGAACATGAAATATCACGCAGCTGCTTTTCAAGAAATGTTTAAAAACAGAATAATACAATGTTAAGTGAAAACAAAGTAGAGTATTATACTGCATCCTGCATTACACAGTATGATCCCAAATAAACACCTATGTGCATAAAAATGTGCATCCCTGGCACAAACAGAAAAAAAGTCTGAAAAGAAATATATAAAAATATGAACAGTGATTGACTCTAGATGGGAGTGGATTTAGTGGTCCTTTTGCAATTTCCTGTATTTATTTATTTATTTATTTATTTATTTATTTTCCCAGACGGAGTCTCACTCTGTCGCTAGGCTGGAGTGCAGTGGCATGATCTCAGCTCACTGCAACTTTGCCTCCCAGGTTTAAGTGATTCTCCTCTCTCAGCCTCCCGCATAGCAGGGACTACAGGCGTGCGCCACCACACCCAGCTAATTTTTGTATTTTTAGTAGAGACGGGGTTTCACCATGTTGGCCAGGACAGTCTCATCTCTTGACCTCGTGATCCGCCCACCTCAGCCTCTCAAAGTGCTGGGACTGTATTTCTTCCCCCCGCCCCCCACCCCACCCCAAGACAGGGTCTTGCTCTGTTGCCCAGGCTGGAGTGCAGTGGCACAATCTCAGCTCATTGCAACCTTGACCTCCTGGGTTCAAGTTGATTATCCCACCTCAGCCTCCCTAGGAGCTGGGACTACAGGTGTGGTGCCACCACACCTGGCTAAGTTTTGTATTTTTTTTTTTTTTTAATAGAGATGAGGTTCCATCATGTTGCCCAGGCTGGTTTCAGACTGCTGGGCTCAAGATATCCACCCACCTCAGCAGCTTCCCGAGTAGATGGGACTACAGGTGTGTGCCACCATGCCACTCTAGTTTCCTGTATTTCTTCAAAAACTTGTTAAATTTTTTTTCCTAAGAAAGACTAACTGGTTACAGCCCAGCACCTCTATGAATCCAGTCAATGTTTTATCATCCATGAATCTTTCTTTTTCCTGACAAGTTCAAGAACTTGCACAGCCACAACCAGGACTCTACCCCTCCCCAACAGAAGTACTGTTGGGAACTGATTCCCATTCAGCTCTCTAGTAAGCTCCTCTGAATCTTATCCAGGGTATTATTTACTTTTATTTATTTTTTAGACGTGGTCTCGCTCTGTCAGTCATAGCTCACTGCAGACTTGATCACCCAAGCTTAAGTGATCTTCCCACCTCAGCCTCCAGAGTAGCCAGGACTACAGGTGTGCATCGCCACGTCTGGCTCATTTTTAGTAGAGACAGAGTCTCGCTACGTCACTCAGGCTGGTCTTGAACTCCTGAGTTCAAGTGATCCTCCCGCCTTGGCCTCCTAAAATGCAGTGTATTAAAGTGTGAGCTTTCACTATTCCTCATCTGGTAAATCACTCACTGACGTATGTGGTTATAAAGATTAAGGTGATCTTTAAGATTTAAAACAGCATGTGTGGGGGTAGGGGGGTATATGGGAACTCTCTGTACCTTCTGCTCAATTTTGCTGTGAACCTAAAACTGCTAGACCTAAAAAAAGTCTATTTTTAGGCTGAGTACAATGGCTCATGCCTGTATTCCCAGCACTGTGGGAGGATCGCTTGAGGCCAGGAGTTCAAGACCAGCCTGGGCAATATAATAAGCTTCCATCTCTGAAAAACATGTAATAAGTAACAAAACACAAAATGTGCATTTTATGTCTGTCTTCCCCACATCCCCATTTAGAATGTAGCCAAAACAAGCAGGGAACATGCACTTGGTTCTGTTTAAAGGCAATATCTCCAGCATCAATAACAACATCTGGTACAAAATAGCTGCAACTACCTACCGACTTTCTAAAAAACAAATGCCTTTCAGAACACTCTAGGTGTCAAAATCCATTACAAAGACAAAATACAAAAAGAAACCACTTCAAATTTTCAGCTCATTTGACTCATTTAGAATATTCACAACCAAGCAATCCTGTAGTAAGAAGAAAATATTAGGTCGCATCCTTAGCCTCCGTAACAGGAAGTTCTGGATTAAATTAGGAATAAACTGGCAACTTTAGTAACTAAAACATTCATTACCTGAACTGTCTAATTTTTTTAAACTTCTAAACCAAATCCAAATGCCAGATTTGTCATGCCATTCACAACTACAGCTACGTGATAGGTCTTGACCAGCACTGACCAACAAAACTTTGTACAATGACCACATCCTTCTCCATCTGTGCTGTCCCCTACAGCAGCCGCCTGCCAAGAGTGCTGAGCATCTGAAAAGTAAGGCTAAACGAGGCTACTGTGAGACTGATCTTTTAGCTTTATTTAACTTCAACATAAGTAGTCACATGTGGCTAGTGGTTACTATACTGGACAGTGCAGGCCTACAGTTCAGAGTAGGGAGGAAACAAGTATACAAAGGCATAGCAGGTAGGCAGGAGAATCAATTGTGTGTCTTACCCTACAGTTTAGGAATAAACATACTAGCAACTGCCAATCCCTATTCCCCTGTACTTTTAACCCATGCTTGGCGGATCTGCAACCAAGAAATTGTGGAGGTCTGCAAATACTTCACCTACTTCTCTGGTTCAACTATCATCTCTCAAGAAGCAAATATTTCCCAAATGTTATTTCTTTCTTCTGTGCCAGGAGCTACTAATTTTTATTTCTTAATTGAATTCCAGATAAGCAAAGCACTACACAAAGCCCACAGAGAAAACAAAATGGCAAGTCACAATCTCTTCTGAGTTTTACAATCTGGAAAAGCGCTGTCCAACAGAACTGTTCACAAAGATGGAAACAAGCCCTGGCAATATGGCAAGACCCTGTCTCTACAAAAAGTAAAAAGATCAGCTGGATGTGGTGGTGCACACCTGTGGTCCCAGCTACTTGAGATCAGTTGACTCCAGGAGTTCGAGGCTGCAGTGAGCTATGATCGTATCACTGCAGTCCAGCCTAGACAATGGAGCAAGACCCTATCTCAAAAACAAAGATGAAAGCCTGTCTGTACTATCCAAATATGCTAAGTGAATTTTTAGTTTAATTAACTTCAACAGTCCTATGTAGGTGACAGCCATCGTATTGGACAGTGCAGACATATACATAATAAGATTAAAAGTATGAATACTTTCTGATACAAGGCAACAAGTGTTAAGAGTCACAAGAGAATAAAGTGTTCTGAGGGCTGAGGGGAGAGCAAAAATTCTGTGGGGGAGGGAAGAAATAGGAAAAACTTGATTAAAGGGCAGCGTTAGGCCAGGCACAGTGGCTCATGCCTGTAATCCCAGTACTTTTGGAGGCCGAGGTGGGAGGATCACTTGAGGTCAGGAGTTGGAGACCAGCCTAGCCAACATGGTGAAACCCCATCTCTACTAAAAATACAACAAAAATTAGCCAGGCGTGTTGGCAGGCACCTGTAATCCCAGCTACACAGGAGGCTGAGGCAGGAGTTGCAGTGAGCTGAGATCGTGCCACTGCACTCCAGCCTGGGCAACAGAGCAAGACTCCGTCTCAAAAAATAGTAATAATAATAATTAAAGGGCAGCATTTGCAATAAACAATGGATAGGATCAAATCAGCCTCAGAAATGAGAAAAAGCAAGATGCATTTTAAGAACATTAAGCAACTGAGTTTGTTTGGAGCTTAGGCTCTATGTAGGGAATCAGTAATAGATGATTGTGGAGACATAGCTTAGGTACAACCACCAAGTGGAGACCCTTAAATACGGGCTGAGTGGAGATGTCCTCTGGTAGGCAAAGAAGCTCCTGAGCAACTCTGAGGTAAACAGAGTTACCACATGACCCCACAATTCCACTCCTAGGTACATACCCAAGAGAAGTGAAAACACATGCTACACCTACAGTTGGACATGAACATTTGTAACAGTATTATTCCTAACAGCCAAAAACTGCAAATTCAAAAGAAGTACTGAAGGATGTTAGGAGGCTCTCCTTCCATAATGACCTGACTTATAGCCTAGACCAATAATAATAAAACTCTACTTGGGTGGTTGCAGTGGCTCATCCCTGTAATCCCAGCACTTTGGGAGGCCGATGAGGGCGGATCACTTGAGGCCACGCGTTCGAGACCAGCCTGGGCAACATGGTTAAACCCTGTCTCTGCTAAAAATACAAAAATTAGCTGGGCGTGGTGGCACACACCTGTAATCCCAGCTACTCGGGAGGCTAAGGCATGAGAACTGCTTCAACCTCGGAGGTAGAGGCCACAGTGAGCTGAAATCGCACCACTGCACTCCAGATGGGGCGACAGAGCAAGACTCCGTCTGGGGGGAAAAAAAATCAAATGGAGCCTTTACATCTAACTTCCAGTTTACAAGAAACGCAGGAGTAGGAGGGAATATGCTGAATGACACCATGAAACAATCAGACAAACCCCAAAAGTGGGACATTCCAGAGGACAAATGACCCAGTTTCTTCAATAAGGCAATGGTGGGGGGAAAAAAGGGGCGGGAGAGGAGGAAGGCCAGATAGTTCTAGATTAAAATAGATATAGACATAAAAGCAATAGCTGAATTTTGTTTGGACTCGATTTAGACTGAAACAACTGTAAACAGAGTTTAAAGATATCTGGGACATGACTGAATACTGGGTATCAGCTGGTATGAAACAATTATGTTTAATCCTGGTAACAGTACTGTGATTATGTATAATTACATAAATTTGTAAAGACACAATAAAGTATATAAAGTCGAAAATGATACATCTATACTTTAAAATATTTCTACAGAGCTAATAATCTCTACATCAAGTAGAGATATGTAAATGCTAATAATCTTTACATCAAGATGTTGCATATAAGGTTATGCACTGTACTGCCCATTTTCAATTTTGCATAATGCAAAACTAAAGAAAAAACACACCATCACCAATCTACCTGAAATGTTAGTGCTACTAAAATCTCCCTGCAACCACCAACTTTCCAGTCTAATTTGCTGTGGACTAAGAAACCCAAACCCAAGGCTGGATCTACAGTGTACCACATTTTTTTTTTTTTTTTTGAGACAGAGTTTTCACTTTTGTTGCCCAGGCTGGAGTGCAATGGCGCGATCTCAGCTCACTGCAACTTCTGACTCCCGGGTTCAAGCGATTCTCCTGTCTCAGCCTCCTGAGTAGCTGGGATTACAGGCATGTGCCACCACACCCAGCTAATTTTGTATTTTTAGTAGAGACAGGGTTTCTCCACGTTGGTCAGGTTGGTCTCGAACTTCCGACCTCAGGTGATCCGCCAGTCTTGGCCTCCCAAAGTGCTGGGATTACAGGCGTGAGCCACTGCACCGGGCCGAGCTTACCACATTTTTAGTTTCCCATTTGAAATGACTCAACTGTCAGAATTCTTATGGGTGGTTTGACACCTGCATTAGAATAGACAAATGTGAGATTACCTTTAAAAAGATGACAGCAAAAATTCCTAACTTGAAAATCAAATCATAATCAGAAGAAAACTCTATCTTTAAAATGAAAGACCTGGCCAGGCGCAGTGGCTCACGCCTGTAATCCCAGCACTTTGGGAGGCCGAGGCGGGTGGATCACAAGGTCAGGAGATCGAGACCATCCTGGCTAACACGGTGAAACCCGTCTCTACTAAAAAAAAAAACAAAAAGAAAATTAGCCAGTCACAACTAGTTGGGGAAGCTGAGGCAGGAGAATGGTGTGAACCCGGAAGGCGGAGCTTGCAAGGAGCCGAGATGGCGCCACTGCACTCCAGTCTGGGCAAGCAAGACTCCATCTCAAAAAAAAAAAAGAAAGAAAAAAGAAAGACCTGGCTGGGCATGGTGGCTCACGCCTGTAATCCCAGCACTTTGGGAGGCCAAGGTGGGCAAATCATGAGGTCAGGAATTCCAGACCAGCCTGGCCAACATGGTGAAACCCCGTCTCTACTAAAAATACAAAAATTAGCCAGCGGTGGTGGTGCGCACCTGTAGTCCCAGCTACTTGGGAGGCCGAGGCAGGAGAATCACTTGAACCCAGGAGGCAGAGGTTTCAGTGAGCTGAGATCATGCCACTGCACTCCAGCCTGGGCGACAGTGACGCTCCATCTCAAAAAAAGAGGCCGGCGCAGTGGCTCACGCCTGTAATCCCAGCACTTCGGGAGGCCGACGAGGGCGGATCACGAGGTCAGGAGATCGAGACCATAGTGAAACCCCGTCTCTACCAAATATACCAAAAAAAAAAAAAAAAAAAAAATTAGCCGGGCACGGTGGTGGGCGCCTGTACCCAGCTACTCAGGAGGCTGAGGCTGGAGAATGGCGTGAACCCAGGAGGCTGAGCTTGCAATGAGCCCAGACCGTGCCACTGCACTCCAGCCTGGGCGACAAAGCGAGACTCTTGTCTCAAAAAAAGAAAAAAAAAAAAGAAAGACCTATCACTATATACTATTGTTTCCTAGTTTGGAAACATACCATCTCTAAACAAAGTTCCACACAGAGCACTAAGTATAAAATACTATAACACGAGGCCTTTAAAATTTTATATCAACAAATCTAATTTTAAGAGGTTTAGATTCACTCTCAGAAACACCAATATACAAGATACAATACTCACAAAAATCAACATTGGAAATTCTCAGTAATGTCTGGCAACATCAACAAGAGCTTGTAGACTTGGTGGCAAGTGCCTGTAACACCAGTGCTTTGGGAGGCTGGGGCAGAAGGACCGCTTGAGCCCAGAAGTTTGAGATCAGCCTGGGCGATATAGTGAGACTCCCATCTCTACAAAATGAACATATATATGTATAATATATACAAATTTTTTGTTTGAGATGGAGTCTCGCTTTGTTGCCCAGGCTGGAGGGCAGTGGCACAATCTCGGCTCACTGCAAGCTCCACCTCCCGGGTTCACACCATTCTCCTGCCTCAGCCTCCCCCAGTGGCTGGGACTACAGTTGCCTGCCACCATGCCCGGCTAATAATTTTGTATTTTTAGTAGAGACGGGGTTTCACCATGTTATCCAGGATGGTTTTGATCACCTGACCTCGTGATACGCCAGCCTCAGCCTCCCAAAGTGCAGGCATTACAGGCGTGAGCCACTACGCCTGGACAAAAATATATTTTTAAAAAAGAAGCTGGACACGGTGGCTCACGCCTGTAATCCCAGCACTCTGGGAGGCCAACGCGGGTGGATCACTTGAGGTCAAGAGTTCGAGACCAGCCTGGCCAACATAGTGAGATGAGACCCCATCTCTACTAAAAACACAAACATTACCTGGGCAGGATGGCATGCGCCTGTAATCTCAGCTACTCCGGAGGCTGAGGCAGGAGAATCACTTGAACCCGGGAGAAGGAGGTTGCAGTGAGCCGAGATTACTCCACTGCACTCCAGCCTGGACGACAGAACAAAACTGTCTCAAAAAAATAAATAAATAAATAAATAAAAAATAAAGCATATAGGCCGAGCGCGGTGGTGTCTCCAGCACTTTGGGAGGCCGACGTAGGTGGACCACCCGAGGTCAGGAGTTCAAGACCAGACTGGGCAACATGGTAAAACCCCGTCTCTACTAAAAATACAAAAATTAGCTGGACGCAGTGGTGCGTGCCTGTAATCCCAGCTACTCGGGAGGCTGAGACAGGAGAATCCCTTGAGCCCGGGAGGCGGAGGTTGCAGTGAGCCGAGATCACGCCATTGCACTCCAGCCTGGGCGACAGAGCGACACTCCGTCTCACAAAAAAAAAAAAAAAAAAAGAAAAGAAAAGAAGTTCTCTCCCCCAAACTTTACCTTCATTACCAAGGTTTGGGTTTGCATTTTACTGGGAGGAATTCATGTATTTCTGCACAGTACAATCAGACAGACTTAACAGACTGGACACAAGGCATGAAAAAACTATTACTCTATTACGCTGGTGTACTGTTCTTTTAAAATTGTGCTCGGCCAGGCGCGGTGGCTCACGTCTGTAATCCCAGCACTTTGGGAGGCTGAGGCGGGCGGATCACGAGGTCAGGAGATTGGGACCATCCTGGCTAACACGGTGAAACCCCGTCTCTACTAAAAAAAAAAAAAAAAAACAAAAAAATTAGCCAGGCGTGGTGGCGGGCGCCTGCAGTCTCAGCTACTTGGGAGGCTGAGGCAAAAGACTGACGTGAATCCGGGAGGTGGAGCTTGCAGTGAGCCGAGATGGCGCCACTGCACTCCAGTCTGGGCAACAGAGGGAGACTCCGTCTCAAAAAAAAAAAAAAAAAAAAAAGTGCTCAATTGATCCAGGAAAAGAAACTGTCTAAGACAACTTGGGTATAATTTCCCTTTAAACTACGGAACCTATATAAAAAAATTTTAAAACGCACTGTAGATTTTTTTCAATTCTAATCCTCTACTTCTATGGCATTACACTGCTCTTACTTCCTAACAAATACATTAAGATCTGATAAGAAGACCTGGGCTGCTTCCTGCCTCCTTTCAGGTTCCAGGCACTTAACTCATACACACAGCCTAATTCTTCCACTATTCCTAAGTGCAGGAGTTAGGAAGAAGAGAACTACCTGCTTCGGCATTTCCAGTGACTGCTGCACAGGGAACACCCAGGAGAACCCAAAGAAAGCAGGCTCCAACTCTTAAAGTCTACAGGCCGCCTTCTACGAGACCTTAACTTTCATTTAGTCAAAATCACAACTAATTTTAACTCATTTTAAAGCTTTCTGGTATGCAGAAACATTCCAAAATGTTACATGAGTAACATATGCCAACACTCCACCAAAGTAAGCCTGCTTTGTAAAGACAAAGAGAAGCAAGATCTTCACAATTTCTGCAACACTAGCTTCAAAATTAGAATAGCCTTACACTGCTCAAATCTTGGCTGTCAAAGCAAAAATAACCCACTCCTTCTTTATCTACAAGAGCTTAAAAATGTGTCCTGTTTTTGCCAAAACCAAAAAGTTTTATTTAATCTAGAATCTTTCATCCATAGTATTTGAGAAAAGTGATCTCAAATTACACAAGGATGACCTGAAAGTTTAAGGAGTGGAAACTATATAAACCTTTTTATTTGTAAAGCTTCCTCGCATGCGAAAACACTGCAAAATATTGTTTGACTTTAATGATTAAACATTAACTCAAACAGCCCATGAGATACACACTTCATGTTCACATACACTATAAAACAGAAATACCCTTATTTGTGGACGTCGTAAAGGCGCACCGCACTCTTTTTTCAAAGTTAACCCAGGCTAGGCCACGAAACGTCCTTTCTGAAGGAAATCTTAAAAATCTGTAATTTAAATCGTGCCTTTTCAAGCTGGAAGGAGAACGCTCAGATTCCGCCAAGCAAAAAAAAAAAAAATTATCTTTACTTCGTGGGTAGACAAAGTGAGCAGTTACACATTGGAAATGACTATTGTCACAAAGCTCTGCCCCCGGGTTTCACGCTCGCATTCCTGACGGCTGTGACCCCGACCTTTAGGAGAACGCCCCGCGCCGCGAAGCCACCTCGGCCACCTAGGCTGCAGGCCCGCGCCGCCCGGACCGCACCTGCACGCGTACGTGTCCGGCCGAGCTCCGCCCCCGGCCCCCGCCCGGCCTTGCCCGCGGCACAAAGCGCAGCCCAGGCCGGTCCAGACGCCCAGCGACCCCGAGCCGCGGGCCGACCTTGGCGCCGCCCCGAGCCGGCCGCACAAAGCGCCGCACTTCCGGCCTGGACGCGCAGTCGCCCGCTGCCCGCCCCCACTCACCGCGCCGCGGCGGCGACCTGGGCCTCAGTGACCAGCGCACGCCGGCCCGCGGCGGGCTTGGCCGTGGGGCGAAACAAGGGGGGCGCGCCGAGGAGACCTGCTACGATAAGAGGCTGACCCTCCGAGCCCCGCGTCTCCGCCGCCTCCCGGACGCCGCGCTCCCGCTCGCTCGGCTCCGCTTGGCCCGGCCCGCCTCTCCGCAGCCCGCGCTCCCCGCCGACGCTGCGCAGCCACCGGAGCCGCCGACCTCACTTCCGCCTGAGCGCGCCGCGACGGGGGCGCGCCGGGCACGTGACTGCGCAGCGTGCTCGCTCCCGCCGGCGCCCTCGAGACGCCCGGATGGACGAGCGCGAGCGCGAGCGCGGAGTGGGCAGGTCCCAGTTGGCGAAAGGGCCGGATGTAGCTGTAGTTTTTTTATTAACTGTCTGTGAAAAAAGTATTTAATTTATATTTTGAGATAGTCCCGCGCCGCAGAAACCTTTGTGTGTGCCCAGACGCCAGGGCGCGGATCCTCAGGCCGCACCCGGGAGTCGACCACACCCCGGGTGACCGCCACTCCGGGGTCGGAGCGGGGCGGAACTCAGCTCACAGATTCTTTGCCAGTGCGGAGGCTGCGGGCGCCCGCTCAGGAGTGCAGATTTTTAGAGAATGCAAGTCAGCGTTTCAGGTGTAGAAGTGCGGGATCATTTCTATAGACCAGAGTTCAGGGAAGTGTACTAGAATGTTAGGGGGTTTTTTGGGTTTTTTTTGAGACGGAGTTTCGCTCTTGTCACCCAGGCTGGAGTACAATGGCGCGATCTTGGCTCACTGCAACCTCCGCTTCCCGGGTTGAAGCGATTCTCCTGCCTCAGCCTCCTGAGTAATTGAGATTCCAGGCGCCTGCCACCACACCTGGCTAACTTTTGTGTTATTAGTAGAGACGGGGGTTTCACCATGTTGGTCAGGCTAGTCTCGAACCCCTGACCTCAGGTGATCCACCCACGTCGGCCTCCCAAAGTGCTGGGATTACAAGTGTGAGCCACCGCGCCCGGCCAAATGTTAGTATTTTTATGTAAGGCTTAGTGTATAGTTACAATGATTTGGTTAGTTAAGGGTATCTCTCGGGGGGAGGTATGTTTATTATTTCGTATTAAAGAGGTGCGTGTCTTGGTGTTTGTGTTTGGGGTGTCGTCTGGTCTGAGCTAGGTACAGGACGACAAAGGAGGGAGTTATTGCAATAAAGATTAGTGATGGAAGGGAGGAGGCCTGGCTCTGGTCGTTTTTCAGTCTTTTATAAAATAAAAACAGATGGGCGCGGTGTCTCACGCCTGTAATCCCGGCACTATAGGAGGCCGAGGTGGGCAGATCACGAGGTCAGGAGTTCAAGACCAGCCTGGCCAACATAGTGAAACCGCGTCTCTACTAAAAATACAAAAATTAGCTGCGCGTGGCGGCGCACATCTGTAATCTTAGCTGCTCTGGAGGCTGAGGCAGGAGAATCTCTTGAACCCGGGAGGCGGAGGTTGCAGTGAGCCGAGATCGGGCCACTGCACTCCAGCCTGGGCGACAGAGCAAGACTCCGTCTCAAAAAATAAAATAAAATATAAATGTGATAAAAGGACAAGAAGAAAACATGGGGAAATTCCTTTTTAGTATTGGAGTAAAGAAGGCTTTTCTACGTATTACTTGAAATCCAGAAGTCATGACTATGAAAAGCTTTGGTCGGCAAAAAGCACCATAAGCAAAGTCAAAAGATATATGATTAACAAGGAGGAAATAGTCCCAACACATGTAATAGACAAAGCTAATCTCTTTAATATTCCAAAAGCTTCCAGAAGTCAACAATAAAAAGCCCTACCACCCAATAGAAAAATGAGAGTTCACAGCAAAGGACTAAGTCTGGCTGTCAGTCATATGAAAAATATCCAATCTCACTTCTATAAAGAAAAATGCAAGTTAAAACTCTTTGAGGTAGCAGTTTTCACTGTGATTGGCAAACATCCAAAAAATTGACAATGCTATTGGTAAGGCTGCCAGGAAGCTCGCACTCTCGGACATTGCTGGATGGGAAAGGGGATCATCTGATGATGTGTGTCAAAATAAATGCACAAACAATGTTTCATTCAACAGCTGCACTTCTGGGAGTTTGCTTACAGAGATACTCATAGATGTGTGAAATAAAATGAGTTCACACCTATTAATTGCAGCATTGTGCATAGTAGCAAAATACTGGAAACAAACCCTAGTGTCCACACCTAGGGAAATGACTGAGTAAACTCTGGTTCATCATGCAGTGAAATAGCCTATAACTTGAAAAAGAAATGGGGAAACTTTGTATGTACTGAAATGAAAATATCTCCAAGGTAGACTATTCAATGAAAAAAAACCAAGGTATGGAACTCTGTGTAAGAATAGTATGTAAAGCTGGGCACGGTGGCTCACGCCTGTAATCCCAGCACTTTAGGAGGCCAAGGCGGGTGGATCACCTGAGGTCAGGAGTTCGAGACCAGCCTCAACATGGGAAAACCCCATCTCTACTAAAAATACAAAATTAGCCAGGCGTGGTGGTACATGCCTGTAATCCCAGCTACTCGGGAGGCTGAGGCAGGAGAATTGCTTGAACCCAGGAGGCGGAGGTTGCAGTGAGCCGAGATCGCGCCATTGCACTCCAGCCTGGGCAACAAGAGCGAAACTCCGTCTCAAAAAATAAAAAAAAAAAGAATGTTATGTAAAAAGGTAGAAATGAAAAAATATATCTGTATTTACTTACATTTACAGAATATTGTCATATTTACAGAAATACCAAAAAATAGCCAAAAATCTACCAGCAATGATTATCTGTGGTGAGACTGGGAAAAAGTGGGCCCTGAGCAGATAGGGGACAGAGGTGAGAAAGATAATTTTCGTGTTTGGGTTTTTTTTTTAAATTTTTGAACCACGTGAATACATTACCTACTCTAAAATTAAATTAAAAATAAATAAAAATCTTGGCCAGGCGTGGTGGCTCACGCCTGTAATCCCAGCACTTTGGGAGGTTGAGGCAGGCGGATCACGAGGTCAGGAGATCAAGATCATCCTGGCTAACATGGTGAACTCGTCTCTACTAAAAATACAAAAAAATTAGCCAGGCATGATGGCACGTGCCTGTAGTCCCAGCTACTTCGGAGGCTGAGGCAGGAGAATTGCTTGAACCCGGGAGGTGGAGGTTGCAGTGAGCCGAGATCACACTACTGCACTCCAGCCTGGGTGACAGAGTGAGACTCTGGCTCAAAAAAAAAAAAAAAGAGATTGTGACCATCCTGGCCAACATGGTGAAACCTCGTCTCTACTAAAAATACAAAAATTAGCTGGACGTCGTGGGGCACGCCTGCAGTCCCAGCTACTGGGGAGGCTGAGGCAGGAGAATCGCTTAAACCCAGGAGGCGGAGGTTGCAGTGAGCTGAGATTGCACCACTGCACTCCAGCCTGGCAACAGAGTGGGACTCCGTCTCAAAAAATAGTAATAATTTAAAATATATATATTTCTGATGGGAGTACAAAATGGTATAATCACTTTGGATAAAGTTCTAATCATTTCTTATGAAACTAAACATCTGGCCTGGTGTGGTCGCTGAAGCCTGTAATCCTAGCAGCTTGGGAGGCTGAGGCATGCAGATCACTTGAGGTCAGGAGTTCCAGACCAGCCTGGCCAACATGGTGAAACCTCGTCTCTACTAAAAATACAAAAATTAGCCGGGCGTTGTGATGGGCACCTGTAATCCCAGTTACTCAGGAGGCTGAGGCAGGAGCATTGCTTGAACCCGGGAGGCAGAGGTTGTAGTGAGCCGAGATCACGCCACTGCACTCCAGCCTGGGTGACAGAGGGAGACTGTCTCAAAACAAATAAATAAACAAATAAGCAAACATCAGCCAGGTGCAGTGTCTTATGCCTGTAAGCCTGTAATTCTAACACTTTGGGAGACCAAGGCGGGCGGATTGTTTGAGCCCAAGAATTCAAGATCACCTCGGGTAATATATCAAGAGCCCCTTTTCTACAAAAAAAAAAATATATATATATATACAGGCCGGGTGCGGCGGCTCACAACTATAATTCCAGCACTTTGGGAGGCCGAGGTGGGTGCATCACCTGAGGTCAGGAGTTCAAGACCAGCCTGGCCAACATGGTGAAACCCGTCTCTACTAATAATACAAAAATTAGCCAAGCATGGTGGCGGGCGCCTGTAGTCCCCGCTACTGGGGAGGCTGAGGCAGAAGAATCGCTCGAATCTGAGAGGGAGAGGTTGCAGTGAGCCGAGATCACACCACTGCACTCTAGCCTGGGCGACACAGAACAGTAAGACTCCATCTCAAAAAAACAAAACAAAAATTAGCTGGATGTGGTGTTGCACTCTGCAGTCCCAGCTACTGGTAGGGGGCAAGTAAGGTGAGAGGATTGTCAAGCCCGGGGGGTGGAGTCTGCAGTGAGCTATGATGATGCTACTGCACTCCAGCCTGGGTGACAAAGCAAGTCCCTGTCTTAAAACACAGGTCAAGAATTTGAGACCAGCCTGGCCAATATGGTGAATCCCCATCTCTGATAAAAATACAAAAATTAGCTGGGCATGGTGGTGGGCACCTGTAATGCCAGTTACTCGGGAGGCTGAGGGTGGAGAATCGCTTGTATCTGGGAGACAGAGGTGGCAGTGAGCCGAGATCATGCCACTCCACTCCAGCCTGGGCAGCAGAGTGAGACTCCATCTCAAAAAACAAAACCAAAAACAGACAACAAAAAACTACACATCTATCTCATCACTCAGCAAATTGTACCAAAGAGAATTGCAATCATATATCCATGCAAAGACTTGTACAGAAATGTTCATTACAATTTTATTGATAATAACCTCAAACAGGAAAGCATTCATGCATCTATCATCAAGAGAACAGCTAAACAAGCTCAGGGATATGCTGGGGCCACTAATGTAAGCCAAAGGACAAATTTCCAGGAATTCTGTAAGCCATTTGTGAAACGCAGCCAATATTAAAAATTATACTGTGTAAATTTAATATTAAAAACAAAGGGAATATAAGATCAAAATGCATTCCTGCCGGGTGCGGTGGCTCACGCCTGTAATCCCAGTACTTTGGGAGGCCGAGGTGGGCAGATCACGAGGTCAGCAGTTCGAGACCAGCCTGGCCAACATGGTGAAACCCCATCTCTACTAAAAATACAAAAAATTAGGCATGGTGGCAGGTGCCTGTAATCTCAGCTACTCAGGAGGCTGAGGCAGGAGAATCCCTGGAAGCCGGGAGGCGGAGCTTGCAGTCAGACAAGATCGCGCCATTGCACTCCAGCCTGGGCAACAGGGCGAGACTCTGTCTCAAAAACAAACAAACAAACAAAACAACAACAACAAAAACAAAATGCAGGCCGGGCACGGTGGCTTACGCCTGTAATCCCAGCACTTTGGGAGGGCGAGGCGGGCGGCTCATGAGGTCAGGAGATCGAGACCATCCTGGCTAACACGGTGAAACCCCGTCTCTACTAAAAATACAAAAAAATTAGCTGGGCGTGGTGGTGGGTGCCTGTAGTCTCAGCTACTTGGGAGGCTGAGGCAGGAGAATTGCTTGAACCCGGGAGGTGGAGCTTGCAGTGAGCCGAGATCGCACCACTGCACTCCAGCCTGGGCGACAGAGCGAGACTTGTCTCAAACAAACAACAAGAAAAAAACCCAAAATGCATTCCTTCCTAATGACTTTATTATGTGCCCTTGAGGCTCCTTGCATCTATTATACCTGCCTGTGGACATGCTGTATAGCACCGTGCTGCTGGCCTTTCTGGCTCTCTCCCTTCAGTTAGTTTGAGACCAACCTGGGCAATATATGGAGACCCCCCCCAATCATCTCTACAAAAAATAAAAAAATTAGTTGAGGGCTGAGTGTGGTGGCTCATGCCTGTAATCCCAGCACCTTGGGAGGCCGAGGCAGGAGGATCACTTGAGTCCAGGAGTTGAAGACCAGCCTGAGCAATATAATGAGACCCTGTCTCTATTTAAAAAAATTAAAATTACTAGGCCGCGCGCAGTGGCTCACGCCTGTAATCCCAGCACTTTGGGAGGCCAAGGCGGGTGGAACACGAGGTCAGGAGATCGAAACCATCCTGGCTAACACAGTGAAACCCTGTCTCTACTAAAAATACAAAAAATTAGCCGGGCGTGGTGGCGGGCACCTGTAGTTGCAGCTACTCCGGAGGCTGAGGCAGGAGAATGGCGTGAACCCGGGAGGCGGAGCTTGCAGTGAGCCAATATCGTGCCACTGCACTCCAGCCTGGGCGACAGAGTGAGACTCCATCTCAAAAAAAAAAAAAATTAAATTTAAATTTAAAAACAATTAGTTGGGTGTGGTGGCACACGCTGTAGTCCCAGCTACTCTGGAGACTGAGGTAAGAGGATCACTTGAGCCCTGGAGTTCAAGGCTGCAGTGAGCTGTGGTCATGCCACCGCACCCTAGCTTGTGCAACAGAGTGAGACCGTGTCTCAAGAAATAAAAAACAGAAAGGCCAGGCGCAGTGGCTCACGCCTGTAATTCCAACACATTAGGAGGCTGAGGCAGGCAGATCACAAGGCCAGTAGTTCGAGACCAGCCTGGCCAATATGGTGAAACCCCATCTCTACTAAAAAATACAAAAATTAGCCAGGTGTGGTGGCGTGTGCCTGTAGTCTCAGCTACTCGGGAGGCTGAGGCAGGAGAATTGCTGGAACCTGGGAGGCGGAGGTTTCAGTGAGCCGAGATCACTCCACTACACTGCAGCCTGGGCGTCAGAGCGAGACTCCATCTCAAAAACAAACAAACAAACAAACAAAAAACAAAGTATTTGGGGTTGAGGGCTTTGGATTCAAAATGGGAGGCCAGGAACTCATTTTGTCCCTCCATAGATGCCTGTGAAATAGGTGACAGATGTTCACCAGTAAACAAGAAACACTCCAAACTGAAGTAGCAGTAGAGGCTCAGGTGGGCTGGAGGAGAAAGGGCACTCACTTTCCTGTGGATGGTTGAAATAGGCAGAAAAGGCTGCAATCCAAAGCAGGGAGTGAAGGGGGAGAGAAACAGACCTGTAAACAAGGACATTAACTGCAAGGCTGCCTGTACCACAGCTGTGCCCCTTTTTATTTCTCCATTCTTGTGTACATGGGCAGCTTCCTGTTTATAGTGGGCAAAACCCCAACTACTATCCTCAAAAGAAATGGATTCCACTGTCTTTGGCCGGGCGTGGTGGCTCATGCCTGTAATTCCAGCACTTTGGGAGGCCGGGGCGGGCGGATCACCTGAGGTTGGGAGTTCGAGACCAGCCTGACCAACCTGGAGAAACCCCGTCTCTACTAAAAATACAAAATTAGTCGGGTGTCGTGGTGGGTGCCTGTAGTATCAGCTGCTTGGGAGGCCGAGGCAGGAGAATCGCTTGAACCTGGGAGGCGGAGGTTGTGGTGAGCCAAGATCGAGCCATTGCACTCCAGCCTGGGCAACAAGAGTGAAACTCCGTCTCAAAAAAATAAAAAAAAGAAAGAAAGAAATGGATTCCACTGTCTGAAGAAAGCCATGGCTTCTTAGTAGATGTTGAGGGCAAAATGAAGTAAAATTTAGGCAGGCAAAAACTCATTGTTTCCCACCCCAAAAAGCAGTTCCAAAGTTTCCGTATAGGAGAAGCAAAGGTGTAGCCAGCATGCTGGAACGGCTTCCTGCGCTGCACTCTGCGTTGCTTGCCCCTGCTCTTCTCCCTAGTGCTGTGTGTCTGTTTGGGATGGACCTGGGTGTTGGTAAACATTGTGGGGCAGCTGAAATCCTACTGTTCCACCCTGGCTACTTTTATACATATAAAAAATTTCGGCCGAGCGCTGTGGCTCACGCCTGTAATCACAGCAATTTGGGAGGCCGAGGCGGGCGGATCACGAGGTCAGGAGATGGAGACCATCCTGGCTAACATGGTGAAACTCCGTCTCTACTAAAAATACAAAAAATTAGCCAGGCGTGGTGGCGGGTGCCTGTAGTCCCAGCTACTTGGGAGGCTGAGGCAGGAGAATGGCGTGATCCTGGGAGGCGGGGCTTGCAGTGAGCCGAGATCCCGCCACTGCCCTCCAGCCTGGGCGGCAGAGCGAGACTCCGTCTCAAAAAAAAAAAAAAAAAAAAAAAAAACAAAGAAAGAAAAAGTAAAGGAAGAGTGTCTGTTATCTCCTATTCCTTGGAAGCTCCACATTCCCAATTATGCGGGGTGTAGCAGGGGAGAGATGGTATTTTACTTCATGTTCTATGTGGAGTTTTTTTTTTTAATTTACTTATGTTTTTGTATATTTTGTTTTACTATGCTGTCCAGGTTGGTCTTGAACTTTTGGCCTCAAGTGATCCTCCTGCCTCGGCCTTCCAAATGTTGGGATTTCAGGTGTGAGCTAATGTACCTGGCCTGGAATTTCTTTTTTAACCACCAGAACTTCTCACTTTATTTTCTTCAATAAAGAAATGCATACTAGTAACTGGGCAAAAAATGGAGTGGGGCTTAGCAGCAGGTAATTTGGTTTGAGCCAGTTGAGGGCCACAGAGACAGGTGACTGATGGGTACAGAGTCCCAATGCAACTCTTTGAACTCTTGGACTTCTCCCTCTCAGTTTCAGACAAGAGGCTGCACATTCAGGACAGGCAGATAGGGGGCTGGAAAGCAGGCGTCCTCACCTGCACCCAGCCTTCTTTCCCCTGGCCTCTTCTCAATAAACATGAACAGGAAGCCAGTTTTTCTTTTCTTTCTTTTTTTTTTTTTTTTCTGAGTTGGAGTTTCACTCAGTCGCCCAGGCTGGAGTGCAGTGGCACAATCTCAGCTCACTGCAACCTCCGCCTCCTGGGTTCAAGCTATTCTCCTGCCTCAGCCTCCCAAGTAGCTGGGATTACAGGTGCCTACCACCACGCCTGGCTAATTATTTTGTATTTTTAGTAGAGATGGGGTTTCACCACGTTGGCCAGGCTGGTCTCGAACTCTGGACCTCCAGCGATCTGCATGCCTCGGCCTCCCAAAGTGCTAGGATTACAGGCGTGAGCCACCACGCCCAGCCCAGAAAGCCAGTTTTACTGAATCAGAAAGCTTGTTATGGGACACTCCCTCCTCCAGGTACTGGAACGCCTACTTAAACTGAACTTTATTAAAATATTACTTTTTTTTTGTCTGGGTGCAGTGGCTTACGCCTGTAATCCCAGCATTTTGGGAGGCCGAGGCAGGCGGATCACGAGGTCTGGAGTTTGAGACCAGCCTGGCCAACATGGTGAAACCCTGTCTCTACTAAAAATACAAAATAAATAGCTGGGTGTGGGGGCGCACACCTGTATTCCCAGCTACTCAGGAGGCTGAGGCAGAATAATTGCTTGAACCCAGGAGGCGGAGGTTGCAGTGAGCCTAGATTGTGCCACTGTACACCAGCCTGGATGACAGTGAGACTCCATCTCAAAAAAAAAATTATTATTATTATTATTTTGAGGCAGGGTCTCATTCTTTTGCTCAACTTGGAGTGCAGTGACACAATCATGGCTCACTGCACCCTTGACCTCCCGGATTCTAGTGAAGCTTCCCTCTAAGCCTCTCAAGTAGCTGGGACTACAGATGCATGCCACCATGCCAGTCTAATTTTTTTATTTTTATTTTTTTGTAGAGAAAGTGTCCCACTCTGTTGCCCAAGCTGGTCTTGAAATCCTGGGCTCAAGTAATTCTCCTGTCTTGGCCTCCCAAAGTGCTGGGATTATAGACGTGAGCCATCACACCCAGCCTTAAATATTACTTTTTCCTGTTGTTGAAGTGATACATATTCATGAAAGAAAACTTGGAAAATGCAGAAAAGTAGAAAAAAGAAATGTCATCCACAGTCCCATCACTCAGAGAGAATGTGTTAGCGTATTTTTGGATACTCCAAACTCAGACCCTGAAAGGTCCCTAAGACTGACCCTGAAGGTGGTCAGGGCTAGTATAGCCTTAATGAGGGCTGGTCAAGAAGCTTGTTGATGTCAGGCAATTTACCCGAGCTCATCCGGAAGCAGCGGAACCAGGAAGAACCCCATGTCACACAAATCTCTGAACTCTTGTGTCGACTAAGCCATAATATCTTGCAAAAGATGGGATTGCAGGCATCATAGGACTCCCTACCCTGCATTTTTTAAATTTTCCCCAGAGAGGAGCTGGGTTAAGACAGGGGCCCTGATTGGCAGAGTTTGGGGTTTTGAAGACCAATAATAATAGGGCTCTTCCAAAGTTTTTTTCTTTTAAGAGTTTTTCCCTTTTAAATTTAGATATAATTTATACACAGAAAAATGTACAAATCTTTTTTTTTTTTTTTTTAAGATGGAGTCTCTCTGTCGCCTAGGCTGGAGTGCAGTGGCGTGATCTCGGCTCAGTGCAACGTCTGCCTCCCGGGTTCACACCATTCTCCTGCCTCAGCCTCCCAAGTAGCTGGGACTACCGGCGCCCGCCACCACGCCTGGCTAATTTTTGTATTTTTAGTCTCTGAGTAGCTGGGATTACAAGCGCGCCACCAGGCCCGACTAATTTTTTTTTGTATTTTTAGTAGGGACGGTGTTTCACCACGTTGGTCAGGCTGGTCTCAAACTCCTGAGCTCGTGATCTGCCTGCCTCGGCCTCCCAAAGTGCTGGGATTACAGGCGTGAGCCACCATGCCCGGCCAAAAATGTACAAATGTTAAGTATAGTGTTCAGCTTGATAAAGTTTTACTTACACACACGTACCCACCACTCAGATCAATGTATAGAACATTTTCAGCACCCTAGGAGTGGGGTTGCCAGGAGGCTCTCTCAAGCCTCTTTCCAGGCAGTACCCCTAACACCACCCCCCAACCCCTGCTAGGCTGGAACGCAGTGGCTTGATTGCAGGTCAAACTTCTGGGCTCAAGCAATCCTCCTGCCTCTGGCTCGCAAAGCTCTGGGATTACTGGCATGAACCATCTCACCTGGCTAACATTTATTTTCCCTCTATTGTCTTCAGAAAACCCCCAACTTTTCATTTGGAATAATTTTAGACTACAAAAAAGTTATGAAGCTAGTATACCCTTCACACAATTTCTCCTAATGTTAACATCTTACATAACCATTATACATTTCTTATAACTAAAAACTACTATTACCTAAACTTAAATTTTATTTTAAGTTTATAGCCTATCTACATCACCATGTTGCATATGACAGTGTCTCAGATTTTTTCTTGCTTTTGATTACCTTGATAGTTTGAGGAATACTGGTGAGGTGTTTTGAGGAATATCCCACAAACGAGATTTGTCTGATGTTTATCTTTCAGTTAGACTGAGGTCACGGTTTTTTTAAATCACATCATGTCAAGGGCAAGTGCAGTGACTAATCACTTTGATTTTCACGTGGAGTGGCTCTACAGCCCTCTTTCCACACTGTACTCTTGGAAAGGTCGTCCCCAGGCACAGGCCACACTCAGGGTGGGTGCGGACGGATTACCACACCCCTCTGGATGAGGTATTATTAGAATTCCTCTGCAAGGAAGATTATCCCTTCTCCCTCATTTATTTAATCACGTATTTATATCAGCACGGGTTCTGGGCTGTTTTATACTTTAGGATATAACTTAATGCAATGTACTTTATATTGCTGCTCAAATTGTCCCAGGCGCGGCCCCCGGAAGCTCTCTGGGTAGATCCCTGCGCCCTTGGACGCCCGGTCCTTCAGTTTTTTGAGCACCTCAAGCTTCTGGCCTACAAAACGCTCCCGGCTCAGCTGGAGCTTTCTGCGCCCGGGTCCTAGAGTCGCCCATTTCTCTAAGGCGCCTTGGCCCTATTTTTAGAGAGCGGTATTTAGAAACCAAGATTAGGGTGCTAACAATTTTTTTTTTTTAATTTTTATATTTTTAAGACAGGATCTCACTTTGTAACACTTCCTTTTAGTGGAAGCGCCGACCTCGTGGGAGACCCACGCCCCCTGCCTCCTTCCGTCCCGTTTCTTAGGAAACCACCCAGACACCCCGCCCCACCGGCCGGGGCCCGCCGCGCATGCGCGCCGCGGCGTGACGTCAGAACGGCGGCCAGGACGCCGGACGTGCGGCAGTCGCAGGCGAGGAGGCGAGGAACTGCCGTGGCGTCTTGGCGTTCTCCACTCTGGTTCGCAGGTGAGTGTCCCTGTTTACTCCGGGCGACCCTAGCTCCTTTCCCCTCTGGCCCGCGCCTCTCCAGATTCTCCTCTAGAGCTGCCCAGCCTCGCGCCCCTCCGAGGGGACCCCGTACCGCGCCACCTCCGCGGTGTCCCCACGCCGTAATTTTCCCTGAGGCTCCTGGCCACGGGTCCGCCCACCTCCCTGGACCACCCTGACCTTCCCCAGGTCCGCCCTCTCAGTTTCCCCTAGAGCAGCCCATTCGGGAGCCCTCCCAGTGGGCCCCCCCCGGCCTCTCAGACCCCCTCCCATCGCTTCCCCGGCGTCCGCCTCAGGTCCTTTCCCCGAGCCCCTCCCCTCCGGCCCCGCGGACCCTCCCCCTTTCCCGACTGCAGCCTCCGCCTTGCATCCTTTCTGGCCGCTCGGGAGTGTCCCACACGTCTGACTGCCGGGACCTGCTGCGGCCCGCCGCATGGGGTCTCCCGGCGTCCGATCTCTACCCCTGCTGCTCCCTCTGCTCCAGGGAACTTGCCTTCTCAGTTCTCCTTCCCAGAGGTCTCCCCTCCTTAAGTCCTGGGGGCCGTTGAGGCTTTACCCTCGCGGTGCGGTCCGCCCCCGCTGCATTTCACCTGCTCTTGGCCTTGCAATGTCTTTAGTCATAAGTGCTTGGTGTACCTTATCTTACATATCTCTCTTCATGTTTGATTCTGTTACTCAGCTAGATTGAAAACTCCGGAGGTCAGGGATTTGCATAGGGATCCCCCAGCCCCCCCACCCCGCTTAAATCTCAGATGTAGGCCGGTTCAGGGTGGGTGGAGGAAAGGAATGAGGTGCAGTGGTCACTGTAAAAAATTAAAGGAACATGGTTAATTCAAAATAATACTGACTCATGGTCTCAGCCTTTAAATTTTTAGTGCTTAGGAAAGGGTGGAACCACCACCGAGGGAGGAGGGCTGACAGCTGAGGGGAGGAATATTCCAAGGTCTTCTGTGGCCTTTGGTATGAACCAGTACCAATTCAGGAAGTGACTTGTCCGAAGTCACATGAGGAATTAGGACCCGAGCTGGCACTGGTAACTGCCTGTTTAGTGTGGCCCTCAGTATTTGTTGACTAAACTAATGACCAAAACATGTATGCACAGACACAGCTGTGCGTCTGTGCCCATGCAGTGGGTGTGTCTGCCTAAGGACCTGTGGGGGTGTGGGAATACTGCTGTGACGGTTCAATTGTGGTGCTCAGGAGTGTTCCCTAGGTTCAGAAAGTTCCTAACCCTGGGCTGGTTGGCTGGATATTGATAGGACTGGAGCTTGTCTGGGCTTCCTTTGTGCCTGGTGTTTACTCTCTGTGGTGGTGATCTCTTTACTCGACTCTTCCCTATTCGTACTGATCTCCCTGAGGACAGGAATCAAACTGTGTTGCAGGGTTTCCCTAATAAACAGCATAGTGTTTGGCACTTTGTAGGTGGTCAGTAAATGCTTATTGAAGAAGGCTGCAGAAAAGAACTCAGAACCTGACAGCGGTTCTTTGCTAGCATTATATTTTAAAGGCGGTGGTACATTCTGTAAGTAAATTTCCTGCTATTCTCAAGGACTGAGTTGATTAAATGTGTACAGCAGTGGTATAGAGAGGACAGATACTCTTGTGGTGTTACTCCTTGGGAAGGTGGAGGTTTCTCTCAGCTCTTTCTGAAAGCTTTGCTTATGCTTTTCAGCTTGCATTAATATTTTTCTTTCTCCTTTCCTCCGCCTGCCTTCTGTCTTACTGTTTTGTCTAAAGAAATTGAAGAATTACCTTATTAATAACAGTAACTACCAAAAACTGCAAAACACACTGTTAAAAATGCTCCCAAAGTGGGGGCTAATTGACCCAGTTGTTTTGTTAGTTATATATTTGCTTCCACAGTGGATCATGGAAACGGAAAGTTGGACTTCCTTGCCGCTTTGCTTTCTTTGCCTGTCTGCCCTTTGATGGTGCTTGTATTAGGCTTGTTGTTAAGAAGTGGTTCCCAACTGGAAATGGCCAATGCCACGTGGGAACTGACCTCTACATGTTGATGGGTCACCCAACCTTCTTTCCCTTCTGTTTCAGAATGTACCTGTGACGTCTCTTTGACTCTCCATTGTTGCCCTTGAAGAACAGAGATGAGTTTTCTTCCTTTTTCATAAGGAAGCCACTTTTATAGCTAAAGAGAGCTGGAGAACTGGGATATCATGAGGAGTTGTAGACAGTTAAACCTGAATTCTAGCTTTTGGAACAAAATAGTAATGTAATTGTAGCAGTTCTCACTTTTTTATTTTTTATTTTTTTGAGACGGAGTTTCACTCTTGTTGCTTAGGCTGGAGTGCGATGGCGCAGTCTTGGCTCACTGCAACCTCCGCTTCCCGGGTTCAAGGGAGTCCCCTGCCTCTGCCCCCCAAATAGCTGGGATAACAGGCGTGCGCCACCATGCTCGGCTAATTTTTTGTATTTTTAATAGAGATGGGGTTTCACTATGTTGGTCAGGCTGGTCTCGAACTCCTGACCTCAGGTGATCCACCTGCCTTGGCCTTCCAAAGTGTTGGGATTATAGGCGTGAGCCGCCGCGCCTGGCCAGTTCTCACTTTTGGACCATCTACTACAGGGCTGTTTGGACATATCTCCTTTAATTGTCACAGTAACCCCATGACGTAATTGGTTGTGCCTGGTCATACAGGTAAAACTGAGGCTTAGAGAGGTTTAGAATTTTGCTGAAGGTCATACTAGTGAGTAGAAGGCAAAGTAGGCTTCAGGCTTAGAACTGTCAGATTCCAAAGGCAGTATTTTTTGTCCATCTGTTGTCTGTTTCGATTCAATGCTTTCAAAGAGATGCAAATTCAAATTTAAAATAATTTAAATCGTTGAATATGGCTTACATTTTAAAGCTTTGCATAGGTTTTATTGGCATAAAAATAATGTTCTTTTGCAGCTAGTTTGCTGGTGTTTTATTCTCTAGAGACCAACAGCTAGGGCTTAGTGTTTATCTGATGAGTTTTAGTTTATGCATTCAGTTTTGCTCCAGGATATAAATAGTGAAATGTTGAATTAAGTTATGGAGTGGTGTGAAATTCAGCATGCTAAGGCAAACAAACAGAAGTCTTCTGAGCCATTTGAGAAGCAGCTTGATGTCCTTGTTCTTAGAACAGGGCTGTCCAATCTTTAGGCTTTCTTGGGCCACATTGGAAGAAGGCCACACATAAAATACACTAACCCTAATGATAGCTGATGCACTAAAAAATAAAATTGCAAAAAAATCTCATAACGTTTTAAGAAAGTTTACAAATTTGTGTTGGGCTGCATTCAAAGCTGACCTGGGCTGGGGCCATGAGTTGGACAAGCTCGTTCTGGAATATTTTAGGCAAATTTTGGTAAGGGGGAAAATAAGTAATAGTAATAATAGTAGTAAATAGTAATAATTGCTGTCAAAGCAGCTACCATTTATCGAGTTCTAGTAACTGTGAGGCACCATGCCAACTACTTACATATTATTTCACCCAATTTTCCAAACATCCTGTCAAGTAGGTGGTGGGAATTTTCGTTTTATAGATCAGGCTTGGAAACGTGACTTGTCCGATCGAGTCAGGATCTGAACATAGGTCTTTTTAACTCTAAAGCTTATACCCAAACACTGGGTTCTGTGAATTTTCAAAAGCATATGATAGGCTGACTGCAGTGGCTCATTCCTGTAATCCCAGAACTTTGGGAGGCTGAGATGGAAGAATCCCTTGAGCCCAGGAGTTCGAGACCAGCTTGGGCAACATAGTGAAACCTCGTCTCTACAAAAACAAAACAAAATGTGATCAAAATCATACTTCATGATTTTTGGTTTCTAAAGATACTCTCTAAATTTCTCTCCCCAATTTAAAAACGAAAGCAGAGCACTGTTGGAAGGTTCAAAATAGGTAGATTAATTTAGGTTGGTTTTTTCATTTTGGTATAGTTGAAGATAATTCAGGTTATTGTTTACATGTTTACATTTATCAAAATAATGCATGTACATAGATTGAAAGACCAAATAGGCTGAGCGTGGTGGCTCAAGCTTTTGGAGGCCAGCACTTTTGGAGGCTGAGGTGGGTGGATCCCTGAGGTCAGGAGTTTGAGACCAGCCTGACCAACGTGGTAAAATCCCGTCTGTACTAAAAGTACAAAAATCAGCTGTGCGTGGTGGCGGGCGCCTGTAATCCCAGCTACTTGGGAGGCTGAGGCAGGAGAATCGCTTGAACCTGGAAGGCGATGGGTGCAGTGAGCCAAGATCGCGCCACTGTACTCCAGCCTGGGCAACAAGAGCGAAACTCCGTCTCAAAACAAACAAACAAAACAACCAAATAGTGCTTTAAACCTTAGAATAAAAAAAATATATATCAATCTCTTGCCCACCCCCTTTTTAAACTATAGACAACTATTTTCACCTTTTTTTGGCACTTTTTAAAATAGTATTTTGGCCGGGTGTGGTGGCTCACACCTGTAATTCCAGCACTTTGGGATGCCAAGGCAAGCGGATCATGAGGTCAGGAGATCGAGACCATCCTTGCTGACACGGTGAAACCCTGTCTCTACTAAAAATACAAAAAAATTACCTGGGTGTGGTGGCGGGTGCCTGTAGTCCCAGCTATTCGGGAGGCTGAGGCAGGAGAATGGCGTGAACCCGGGAGGTGGAGGTTGCAGAGAGCTGAGATCGCGCCACTGCCCTCCAGCCTGGGTGACAGAGTGAGACTCCGTCTCAAAAAAAAAAAAAAAAAGTATTTTATCTTTGTGGATATGGTAAAATTGCTGTTGATTTACGTGTAATCTTTTGACTTTTGATCATAGAAGACTTTTGCTGCCTTGTAAAACTCTTCAATCCACCAGTGAGTCAAAAACTTGTAGGAAATTTGTCAGTTACTTTTTTTCTCCCCTGTAGTACTCGGTCCTGCTCCAGTCTGGACTGTTTTTTTTTTTTTTTGTCTCCCCAGTCCTTCTGCACAGCTGCCTTTCTGGGAATTTCCTCCCCTGCCAGTTGAAGACCGAATCCTACTCTGTCGCCCAGGCTGGAGTGCAGTGACATGATCATTCATGGCTTACTGTGCTTCTACCTTCTGGGCTCAAGCGATCTTCCTACCTCAGTCTCCCAAGTAGGTGGGACTACAGGCGTGCACCACTATGCGCAGCTAACTTCTTATTTTTTTGTTGAGGATGTCTCACTGTGTTGCTGGGTTGGTCTCAAACTCCTGGGCTGAAGCGATTCTCCCACCTTGACTTCCCAAAGTGTTGGGATTACACTCAAGAGCCACCATGCCTGGCCTTGATTAATGATTTGACTGGGTGTGGAATTCTGGCTTGGAAATAATTTTCCGTTAGCATTTTGAAGGTATTGCTCTAGATGTCCTGTGTCTTGCTGATTGTTGATCCTTTATATATGCTTTTTTCTTTGGGAAGTTTTTAGGTTCTCTTCTTTGTCCTTGATGTTATGAAATTTCAGTCATCCTACCTGTGGAGAATCTTTTAAAATTCATGATGCTGGACAGTCATTGGAGCTTTTGAATCTAGAAATGTGTTATCCTGTTGCGGGAAATGGTTTTATAGTATTATTTGTCTGCTCTTTTCTCTGTGGTTTATTTATGAAATTCTCCTATAAGCAGAATTTTTTTTTTTGAGACGGAGTCTCGCTGTGATGCCCAGGCTGGAATGCAGTGGTGCAATCTCAGCTCACTGCAACCTCTGTCTCCCGGGTTCAAGTGATTATCCTGCCTCAGCCTGCTCAGTAGCTGGGACTACAAGTGCGTGCCACCATGCCTGGCTAATTTTTGTATTTTTAGTAGAGATGCGGTTTCACCATACTGGCCAGGCTCGTCTTGAACTCCTGACCCCAAGTGATCTACCCGCCTCAGCCTCCCAAAGTGCTGTGATTAACAGGTATGAGCCACTGTGCCCGGCTAGCAGAATATTTTATATTCCAGGCTCATCCTCTAATTTTTTTCCATCTCTTGGTCTTTTTTTTTTTTTTTTTTTTTTACTCTTCATTTCAGAGAGATTTCTTCCATCTTGATCTTTCCATCTCTTGTATTGAATTTTTAATTTTGGTTATTATTTTTAATTGAGAGCTCTGAATATTTCTTTTTATTCTTGTTTTTTTTTTTTTTTTTTTTTTTTTGAGATGGAGTCTCACTCCAGTCACCCAGGCTGGAGTGCAGTGGCACTATCTCGGCTCACTGCAAGCTCCGCTTCCCGGGTTCACGCCATTCTCCTGCCTCAGCCTCCTGAGTAGCTGGGACTACAGGAGCCTGCCACCACGCCTGGCTAATTTTTGTATTTTTAGTAGAGACGGGGTTTCACCATGTTGGCCAGGCTGGTCTCGAACTCCTGACCTCAAGTGATCTACTCTCCTCGGCCTCCTAAAGTGTTGGGATTATAGGCGTGAGCCACTGTGGCCAGCTGTAAAGTAATATTTTTAAAGTTTTCTTTTGTACCCAGCATTGTCTCTGATTCTTGTGAGGTTTTTTTTCTTGAAAATTTTATTTTCTTTAATCTCTATCTTTTATGGTCTAGATTTTTCTCCAGTGTCTGATTGTGATACTGTGAAATGTTTATTTTGTCTTTGACCTCATTTCCTGCCTTACAACTCCTATTTAATACAATCCTTAAAAATCTCCAAAATGATGTCTTTTTGTATGCTAATGATTGATTGATGGCCTGCAGACTCCCTTCAGGATGGGGGCTGGTCATCTGAAACACCTATGTGACTTTTGAGGGTTGGAACTTTCATGTCTGCCCCCCAACCTTCCAGGAAGGAGAGAGGGGTTCAAGGTGATGTTGATCACCAATGGCTGTTGGTTTAATCAATCATGCTAATGTAATGAGGCCTCCATAAAAACCCAAAAGGATTGGGTTTGGGGAGCCTCCAGAATAGCCGAACACCTGGAGGTTCCTGGAGGGAGGGTGGTGTGCCTGGAGAGGCCTGAACACTAACACCTTGCCCTATACATATCTCTTCATGTGTGTCGTTTGTAA
Source organism: Gorilla gorilla gorilla (assembly GCF_029281585.2). Taxonomy (NCBI): domain Eukaryota; kingdom Metazoa; phylum Chordata; class Mammalia; order Primates; family Hominidae; genus Gorilla; species Gorilla gorilla. The sequence goes on from NC_073235.2 coordinate 32,445,758, forward strand.
TACCCTTTATAATAAACTGGTAAATATAAGTCATTGTTTACCTGAATTTTGTGAGCTGCTCTAGCAAATTAATCAAACACAGGGAGATGGGGGAATTCTAATAGACCTAAAGAAAGAAACTAAAGCAAAAATTACTATAAATATCGAGAGTTTATTTAGGCCAGATTTGAGGACAGCAACCTGGGAAGCATAGATTCAAGTTGCTCTGAATATATGCTTCGAGTAGCAACAGTTACAAGTGGGATTTTAAAGGGCAAAAATAGGGGCAGTTTCTAAGTTGAACATAAACTATTGGTTGGCTGTATATTGTTCTTTGTATCACACATTCCAGGAACATGAAGAAAATGATTGGGGGTCACATTGTGTAACTTGTAGTAACAGTCTTGGTAATTTATCAGCTTGTCTGGAAACTACAGGAAAGGGAAGATTTAAAAAACCCCAAGTCCCTTTAAACAGTTAACCCTGAGCGTGGCTGGGGCTGTGGTAACTAAAGACCCATTTTCTAAATTTTGCCGGCTTTATGTTCTTCAGATTGCTCTGAGCTACTTTTCTTTCTCACTGACTTAAAGCTAGTTGATCACATGTTCCAGAGGCCCTGACTTGTGGCTGGTGTCTGAAGGGTGGGCAGTCTTGTGGGACTGAGCCCTCAACCTGTGGGATCTGATGCTATCTCCAGGTAGATAGTGTGACAGTTGAATTGCAGGACACCTAGTTGGTGTTCGCTGAAGAATTTTTTTTTTTTTTTGAGACTGGGTCTCACTCTTGCCCAGGTTGGAATGTAGTGGTGTGATCATGGCTCACTGCAACCTCCCCATCCCAGGCTCAAGTGGTCCTCTTACCTCAGCCCCCCAGTAGCTGGGACTACAGGTGTGTGCCACCATGCCCCGCTGATTTTTGTATGGATGAGGTTTCACCATGTTGCCTAGGCTGGTCTCAAACTCCTGAGCTCAAGTGGTCCCCCGACCTTCTCCTCCTAAAGTGTTGGGATTACAGATGCGCAACACTGTGCATGGGCCTGCTGCATAATTGATTTCTTGCTTGGTATGTGGGGAGAAACCCTCACACATTTGGTCACAGAAGTCTTCTATGTTGATTGTTGTGACGTGAGAGCAGAGGAAAAACAGTATTTTTTTCTACTCAGACTGATGATGCTTGCTCTGTATTCCTATTTAAGAGAGGTACTGAAAAGCTGATTGGAAGTCTGTGTGTTTGCTTCAAGTCTGTCTCTTGGTGAGCTTCTCTGGAGGGTGTTAGGCAAAGTTTGGCTTTTTCATTACAGAACACCCAGTTGTCAGTATCAGTGAGCCTTTCCTCTTGGGACTATGCCTTTGCTCTGAGCTAGAGTCTGAGAAGTAAGGAAGAAGATGGAGAATTTGACTTTCACGGACTATATTCTTCTAAGTGTGGCCTGTGACTTTAAGCTGTGTGTAGTGTGGCCACGCCCAGTCTCCAGAGGCATCATCTTCAGGATCAGGGAGGGTCCCTGTCTGCTTGGGTAGGGTGCCTAGTGACCCCTTTGAAGACTTTCCATTAATTCTTCTGATTTCTCCCCACCTTTAGAATTCTCTCTTACCCCCAATTTCTGAGTCTGTTTTTATGTGGCAGGAGTTGGCTTGCTGTGTTTTGGCTTCTGTTAGCACATAACAAAGTAGAGGTGACCATATTTTATGTTAGTTGACACTTGTCTGTTTGTCTTAGAACTTTCAAAATGTTGTGTCTCATCTGCTTTTGTCTGCTGCTGTTCTCTTTGTGGATTTATGCCTTGTTTTCTCCTTAACTCTCATTTTAGTTGCAATTCAGGAGGGAGTGGCCCAGGCTGGAGTGCAGTGGCGTGATCTCAGCTCACTGCAAGCTCCACCTCCCGGGTTTGCACCATTCTCCTGCCTCAGCCTCCCGAGTAGCTGGGACTACAGGCGCCCGCCACCACGCCCGGCTAATTTTTGTATTTTTAGTAGAGACGGGGTTTCATCGTGTTAGCCAGGATGGTCTCCATCTCCTGACCTCGTGATCCACCCTCCTCGGCCTCCCAAAGTGCTGGGATTACAGGCGTGAGCCACCGCGCCCGGCCCATCTGTGCTTCTTATAATTCATCATTAACATTGGAAATAGAGCAATCGCCAGTATGTTGAGCTTCACATTACTGACGTTTCTTTTTTTTTTTTTGAGACAGACTTTTGCTCTTTCACCCAAGCTGGAGTGAAGTGGTGCTATCTTGGCTCACTGCAACCTCCTCATGGTTTCAAGCGATTCTCCTGCCTCAGCCTCCCGAGTAGCTGGGATTACAGGCACCCGCCACGACACCCAGCTAATTTTTGTATTTTTAGTAGAGACAGGGTTTCACCACGTTGGCCAGGCTGGTCTTGAACTCCTGACCTGGGGTGATCTGCCCACCTCAGCCTCCCACAGTGCTGGGATTACAGGCGTGAGCCACCGCCCAGCTTGGTGTTTCTTTTCTCTTGGATCCATGTTTCAGTGTCACTCTTTTGTCTTCTCCCTTTTAAAATAACTCCCTGTGAATTGTAGTGTTTAGTGACAAGAAGTATTAATTCTGTAGAAATACATAAGGAGAGAGAAGAATGGGAAGATGGATGTTTAAAGTCTGCCTTTTTTGTTTTTCCCTTTGAGCCTTGGGTCCTAGGTAACCTCCAGGCAGGGTAGGCCAACCAGATCAGAACCAGGAATTGGTCTAGGCTGATAGGGAGGTGGAAGGGAGGGATGCCTGTGCAGTAGTGCTATGTAAGTCTCTGGGAGGCTGAAGGCATGTTGGTTGAGTGACAGTGTCCACTGCTCTGCTTTGTGATCAGGGTTCAGGATACAGTGGAAGAGCCTGGCAGGGGACACAGTGTAGATAGAAAGGGTTAGCTGCAGTCCAGTACAGGGGAGATGGGTCATTTAGGGAACAGGTGAGTGTGACCGCTGCTTTTGGACTGGGTGCCAGAGGCAAGGGTGAGTTGCTGCCAGTGGTGGAAACTGATGAAGCAAGTAATGTTCCCTGTTGTGGTTGTGGTGGTACCAGCTTGGTGACTGACAGGAGAGGCCAGTTGATGCAGACAAAGGATACACATCTCTTTAATGGAGATAAAGAGCGTATTCACCTGCCTTCAGTAGCTGCCACCTTCCTGTCTCTGCCAGGTGGCAAAATGCCCCAGCCTCAGTCCCCCTAGATGTCTTGCGGCTGATGATACTGTCTGATCCAGGTGAAGGTACCACAGGTACCTTAGGAGGTGCCCAGTGTCATGGAACTTTTATTATATATCCCCTTATTTTTTTCTGACTTCTGGAGATTGGTGTGTAAGTGCTTGCCCAGCTGTGTAAGTCACTAAAACCGGTGTATTCCTGAAACCAACATATTCCTTACTGCATGAATCCATGGTTGGTTTCCCCAGGGCCATTTCTCTCCAGCAGCTTGAGTATAGGCTGGCTCAAAGCCTGCTCCTGCAGTCTCCCCTGCTGTCCAGGTTTCAGTAGTCTCCATTGCTATCCAGGTTTCAGTACACATGAGCTCTCAACTCAGAAGTCGAGTTTTTTTTGTCTTAAAAGGGAAATTCCAATATTTAGATAGTAAATAGCAACAAATGACCCCTACTATTAACATAGTAACCCTTTGCATTATCCAATGAGAGGATGTTACACAATTATCAAAGTGTTTCAAGTGTTTCAACCTTTTTTTTTCTTTTAATCAACCCCCTGTCCTCAATTGTGTGAAATTGAACTCATATTGGAAGGTGTATTAGTCTGCTCTTAAGCTGCTAATGAAGACATACCTGAGACTGGGTAATTTGTAAAGGGAAGAGGTTTAATTGACTCACAGTTCCACATGGCTGGGGAGGCCTCACAATCATGGTGGAAGACAAATGATGAGCAAAGTTATGTCTTAATGGCAGCAGACAAGAGAGCTTGTGCAAAGGAACTCCCATTTATTAAACCATCTGATCTTGTGAGACTTACTCACTACCATGAGAACAGTATGGGGGAAACTGCCCCCAAGATTCAATAATTGTCCCTTGGCCCTACCCTTGACACATGGGGCTTATTGCAATTCCAGGTGAGATTTGGGTGGGGACACAGCCAGACCATATCATTCCGCCCAGGTCCCTGCCAAATCTCATGTCCTCACATTTCAAAACCAATCATGCCTTCCCAGCAGTCCCCCAAAGTCTTAACTCATTTTAGCATTAACTCCAGAGTACACAGTCCAGGCCAGGCGCAGTGGCTCACACCTGTAATCCCAGCACTTTGGGAGGCCGAGGTGGGTGGATCACGAGGTCAGGAAATCAAGACCATCCTGGCTAACACGGTGAAACCCCGTCTCTAAAAATACAAAAAATTAGCCGGGTGTGGTGGCGGGCGCCTATAGTCCCAGCTACTTGGGAGGCTGAGGCAGGAGAATGGGCATGAACCCGGGAGGCGGAGCTTGCAATGAGCCGAGATGGCACCACTGCACTCCAGCCTGGGCGACAGAGTGAGACTCCATCTCAAAAAAAAAAGAAAAGTCCACAGCCCAAAGTCTCATCTGAGATAAAGCAGGTGTCTTCCACCTATGAGCCTGTAAAATCAAAAGCAAGTTAGTTGCTTCCTAGATCCTGTGGGGGTACAGCCATTGGGTAAATACACCTGTTCCAAATGGGAGAAATTGGCCAAAATGAAGGGACTGCAGGCCCCATGCAAGTCCAAAATCTAATGGGGCAGTCAAATCTTTTTTTTTTTTTTTTTTTTTTGAGACAGAGTTTCACTCTTGTTGCCCAGGCTGGAGTGCAATGGCCTGGTCTTGGCTCACTGCAACCTCCACCTCCCGGGTTCAAGTGATTCTCCTGCCTCAGCCTCCTGAGTAGCTGGGATTACAGGTGCCTGCCACCACGCCCAGCTAATTTTTGTATTTTTAATAGAGAGAGCGTTTCACCATGTCAGTCAGGCTGGTCTCGAACTCCTGACCTGAGGCAATCCGCCTGCCTCGGCCTCCCAAAGTGCTGGGATTAACAGGCGTGAGCCACTGAGCCTGGCCAGGGCAGTCAAATCTTAAAGCTCCAAAATGATCTCCTTTGACTCCATGTCTCACATCCACGTCATGCTGATGTAAGAGGTGGGCTCCCATGGCCTTGGGCAGCTCCGTACATGTAGCTTTGCAGGGTACAGCCCCCCCTTTTGGCAGCTTTCACCAGCTGGCATTGAGTGTCTGCAGCTTTCCAGGTGCAGAGTGCAAGTTGGTGGATGTACCGTTCTGGGGTCTGGAGGACATTGGCCCTCTTCTCACAGCTCCAGTACATAGTGTCCCAGTGGGGACTCTGTGTGGGGGCTCCAACCCCATATTTCCCTTCCATACTGCCCTAGTAGAGGTTCTCTGTGAGGGCCCCACCTCTGCAGCAAACTTCTGCCTGGACCGCCAGGCGTTTCCATACATCCTCTGAAATCTAGATGGAGGTTCCTGAACCTCAATTCTTGACTTCTGTGCACCTGCAGGATCAACACCACATGAAAGCTGCCAAGGCTTGGGGCTTGCACCCTCTGAAACCACAACCTGAGCTGTACCTTGGCCCCTTTTAGCCACTGCAGTGGCAGCTGGGACATAGGGCACCAAGTCCCTAGGCTGCACACAGCAGGGGGGCCCTGGGCCCGACCTGCAAAACCATTTTTTCCTTTTAGTCCTCCCGACGTGTGATGGGAGTGGCTGCTGCAAAGGTTTCTGACATGCCCTGGAGACTTTTTTTTTTTTTTTTTGAGATGGAGTCTCGCTCTGTCCCCCAGGCTGGAGTGCAGTGTCGCAATCTTGGCTCAATGCAAGCTCCGCCTCCCGGGTTCATGCCATTCTCCTGCCTTGGCCTCCCGAGTAGCTGGGACTGCAGGTGCACGCCACCATGCCCAGCTAATTTTTTGTATTTTTAGTAGAGAGGGGGTTTCACCGTGTTAGCCAGGATGGTCTGGATCTCCTGACCTCATGATCCGCCTGCCTCAGCCTCCCAAAGTGCTGGGATTACAGGCGTGAGCCGTGGCCCATCCCTGCCCTGGAGACATTTTGCCCATTGTCTTGGTGATTAACATTGGACTTCTTGTTACTTATGCAAATTTCTGCAGCAGGCTTGAATTTCTCCCCAGAAAATGGGTTTTTCTTTTCTGTTGCATCATCAGTTGGCAAATTTTCCAAACTTTTATGCTCTGCTTCTTCTTGAAGGCTTTGCTGCTTAGAAATTTCTTTTACTAGATACCCTAAATCATCTCTCTCAAGTTCGAACTTCCACAGATCTCTAGGACAGGGACAAAATACCACCAGTCTCTTTACATAACAATAGTGACCTTTACTCCAGTTCCCAACTAGTTCCTCATCTCCATCTGAGACCAGTGCAGCCTGGACCTTATTGTCCATATCACTATCAGCATTTTGGTCAAAGCCACTCAGCAAGTCTCTAGGAAGTTCCAAACTTTCCCACATCTTCCTGTCTTCTTCTGAGCCCTCCAAACTGTTCCAACCTCTGCCTTTTACCCATTTCCAAAGTTGCTTCCACATTTTCAGTTATCTTTTCAGTAGCATTCCGCTGTACTGGTACCAGTTTACTGTATTAGTCTGTTCTCACGCTGCTAATAAAGATATACCCAAGACTGGGTGATTTATAAAGGAAGGAGGTTTAGTTGACTCACAGTTCCACATGGCTGGGGAGTTCTCACAATCATGGTGGAAGGCAAATGAGGAACAAAGTTATGTCTTACATGGTGGCAGGCAAGAAAACTTGTGCGGGGAACTCCCATTTATAAAACTGTCAGATCTTGTGAGACTTACTCACTACCATGAGAACAGTATGGGGGAAACTGTCCCCATGATTCAGTTATCTCCACCTGGCCTCACTGTTGACATGTGGGGATTATTACAATTCAAGGTGAGATTTGGGTAGGAATAAAGCCAAACCATTATCAGAAAGTATGTCTTTTTTTTTTTTTTTTTGAGATGGAGTCTGGCTCTTTTGCCAGGCTGGAGTGCAGTGGCATGATCTTGACTCACTGCAGTCTCCGCCTCCCGGGATCAAGTGATTCTTCTGCCTCAGCCTCCCGAGTAGCTGGGACTACAGGCATGCGCCACCATGCCCAGCTAATTTTTAATATTTTTAGTAGAGACGGGGTTTCACCATATTGGCCAGGATGGTCTTGATCTCTTGATCTCGTGATCCACCTGCCTCAGTCTCCCAAAATGCTGGGATTACAGGCGTGAGCTACTGCGCCCGCCAGGAGGTATGTCTTTTCTTTAACACATTCTACTGTAATATATCTCATTTTAATCATCTTATACCCAGGGTACCTTTCAGCCTTAGTTGGTTGTAACGGACTGTAATTTTTACTTTGAATTTTACACTTGTGTCACAATTTAGCCATTAGATTCTCTTTCTTCAGCTGAGTGGCTTCTTGATGCTTTCTGAAGGCACTCTTGAAAGCATCTGTGCTTTTTGATAATAAGATATCCTGCCCCTAAACTGTAACTAGCTCATTTTCAAAGAGTACTGGCTTGTTTTAGAGGAGACTAGTGTTAGAGATAAAAATCTGCTCTGGGAGGTACATGAGATTGTTCACAGAATGAGAAGAGATAGACAGGATGACATGAGATAAGAAGCTACTTGAGTCAGCAGAGGAATTACTCTTTTAAAAAGTCAAGAGTTTCTGTTGCTAATTCCAGTTTAAGTTCTTTTCTGTCTCACAATCTGATTTCCCCTTTCTCTGATAGTTTTATTTTATATAGGCACATGAAAGATATGTTTATAATGTCCTCTAGATGTAGACATTTCCATTTCTTTTTTCTTTTTGAATCTTACTCAAGTGGCCCGAATTGATTCCCAAGTCTGCTGTTCAGTTTCTCCTTGTTGCCATCCCTTGAGACTCAACTGCCTGAAAAGTAAGAGAAACCCAGGCTAACCTCAAGGAAACACCAGAGAAAACGTAGGCACAACATTCGTTGTATTAGTCTGTTCTCACACTCCTTTAAAGAACTACCTGAGACTGGGTAATTTATGAAGAAAAGAGGTTTAGTCGACTCAGAAGTTCTGCAGACTGTACAGGAGGCATGGCTGTGGAGGCCTCAGAAAGCTTACAATCATGGCAGAAGGCAAAGGGGAAGCAGGCATGTCTTCATGTGGCAGTAGGAGAGAGTGAACACACTTATAAACAAGTAGATCTCCTGAGAACTCTATCACAAGACCAGCAACAGGGATAGTTGCCATCATGATCCAGTCACCTCCCACCAGGCCCCTCTGCCAACACTGGGGATTACAATTCAACATGAGATTTTGGGTGGGGACACAGAGCCAAACCATATCATCTGCCAAATCAGATGTTCACCCACACAATTAGTACATAATACTCCGAGATACCAGGAAATCTCAGGATCCTTAAGGTTTTACCTAAAAGTCTCTTTTAACTGTTTATCGGCCAGGCACAGTGGCTCATGCCTGTAATCCCAGCACTTCGGGATGCCAAAGCAGGCAGATCACTTGAGGTCAGGAGTTTGAGACCATCCTGGCCAACATGGTGAAAGCCTGTCTCCACTAAAAATATAAAAATTAGCTGGGTGTGGTGACACCTGTAATCGCAGCTGCTTGGGAGGCTGAGGCATGAGAATTGCTTGAACCTCAGAGGCGGAGGTTGCAGTGAGCCTAGATAGTGCCATTGCACTCCAGCCTGAGTGACAGCTAAACTCTGTCCAAAAAAAAAGATAGCAAATGCAGCCAAATTAATATCAAGAACCATTAGAAGGCTGGGCATGGTGGCTCACACCTGTAATCCCAGCACTTTGAGAAGCTGAGGCGGGTGCATTGCCTGGCCAACGTGGCGAAATCCTGTCTCTACTTAAAATACAAAAAATTAGCTGGGTGTGATGGCACACGCCCATAATTCTAGCTACTTGGGAGGCTGAGGCAGGAGAATTGCTTGAACCTGGGAGGTGGAGGCTGCAGCGAGCGGAGATCATTGCACTCCAGCCTGGGCGATGGCACAAACAAAGAAACAAACAAAAAAAACCATTAGAAATGTAAAGAAATTGACCACAGAAGTTCAGGAGACTCCTGTTACTCCACGTTTTTATATTCACTGTGTCCCGTAACCACCCGCGAAGTTGCATGGCTGTGTTTCAGTCAGGTTTTGTATTTGTCGTGACTACGTAGTTCTCAGTACCTTTTCTAGTAATTTTTAGCCTGTTCTCATTTTTTTTTTGTATGAAATATACTGGGAATTCACATTATGGATGCAGGAAGCTGTAGTATGAATATAGATATCTAGGATTTGACGTGAATGCGTATGTGCTTTGCCCTCTCATTTTTTTGTGTTCTGGGTTAATAACCCCACTGCACAGATGTGATGCTGTCTACAACATTCCTTCCTTTTTGTTTCGCCTGTTTCTTCTGCTGTACTAAGCTACATGAGAGTAGCATTTTGGCTTGGTCACTGCTGTATCCTTAGTGTCTAGGACAAGGCTGGACACAAGTTAGGTGTTCTAAGAATATTTAATGAAAATATGATGCTGGTAGTTCTCTGCCTCAAATCCTTTTGGAAATAAAATGATTGTTTTAGGATATTTTAGGCTGTAAGTTGCAGGAAACCAAATTCAACCATCTTAAGTGATAAACCCATCATGCTGCTTAGTAGAAAGTCTTGGGTAAGGGTGGGTTTGGGGGTTGGTGAAGTAAGTGGCTCAGCAGTGTGAGCTCTGCTGTCTCTGCGTCAGCTGCCCCCAGCTGGTTCCTCATGGTCAGAAGGTGGCTGCCAGCACAGTGAGCAGCAGTGTGCTTCCCTGTTAACATCATCTGAGAGACAGGGAGACTGGCTTTTGTTTGCTGGGGATTGTATGTTTGAGAACCTAAATGTGGTAGAGAAAGATTGGGGAAAAATGAGAAACATTTCGTTTCTTGGTAAGGACAGATAGCATGAATTGAAAAAAACTGCAAAGAGAGCAAGAAGCTTCAGCGTGAGTGATTTTGGAGATGCTGGAGTATGGGGTGACTGAGGCTTGTGGCACTCTTTTTAAAGGTTTGGAGAAAGATGAGAAGTCAGCCATGCTTAGATATGGGGAAGGAGCTACATTAGAGACTCATTTCTTCTTCTGAGGTGCCCACTTGCGCTTTTGCTAACCTTACCAACCTTAGTGCCTTAAAGAAATAGCTAAAAAAGCTAAAGCAAGGCCAGGCGCGGTGGCTCATGCCTGTAATCCCAGCACTTTGGGAGACCGAGGTGGGCATATCACGAGGTCAGGAGATCGAGACCATCCTGGCTAACATGGTGAAACCCCGTCTTTACTGAAAATACAAGAAAAAATTAGCCGGGCGCGGTGGCGGGCTCCTGTAGTCCCAGCTACTTGGGAGGCTGACGCAGGAGAATGGCCTGAACCCAGGAGGCGGAGCTTGCAGTGAGCTGAGATCGCGCCACTGCACTCCAGCCTGGGTGACAGAGCAAGACTCCGTCTCAAAAAAAAAAAAAAAAAAAAAAAAGCTAAAGCAGAAAACAAAAGTGGCCCATGGTCTCAGCTTCCAGATAATAACTATTGATTTCAAAAAATAAAATGGGCTGGGTGCGGTGGCTCATGCCTGTAATCCCAGCACTTTGGGAGTCCAAGGCAGGTGGGTCACCTGAGGTCAGGAGTTCGAGACCAGCCTGACCAATATGGTGAAACCCCGTCTTTGCTAAAAATACAAAAATCAGCCAGGCATGGTGGCATGCTCCTGTAGTCCCAGCTACTCGGGGAGGCTGAGACAGGAAAATTGCTTGAACCTGGAGGGCGGAGGTTGCAGTGAGCTGAGATCGCGCCACTGCAGTCCAGCCTGGGCATCGCAGCAAGAATCCATCTCAAAAAAAAAAAAAGCATACAAATTGTTAACTGTTTCAAACAGTACAGAAAGGGGTAATGGGACCAATCACCCTCTTTGTTCTGTGACACACACAGAATCGCCTCATTTTGTTTCCAGAGACACATCTTTCACAGGTTTTAGGATTCCTCCCAGGAGGCAGCCTGCAGCACATGCTGCTCCGCCTTGCCTGCCTGGTGATCTGTCCTGTGTGGAGGTACCCGCTCAGTAGTCCTCCGTCGTGGGGCATGTTGGCGCGCTTCTGTAGTATGTGTGATGTTGCTGCGAGTGTTTATATATGTATCTGTGTTGGTGAACCTCTGCACATATCTCAGTGAGGCAAATTCCTAGTCATGGTAAGATTGCTGGGGCAAAGTATATGAACTATTAAAGTTTCAATAGATTTTGTCAAATTTCCCTTTGGAAAGGTTGCATCAGTTTTCTTTCTGCCATTGTGCTTTCTCCTTGCTGGGTGTCTTGGAGGTTTTCATTTGTGCCCACCTGATAGGTACAGTAGTTTACTGTACAGTTGGAATTGTGTCTGTTGAATTGAGTGGGAAATTCAGTGTCTTTTTACGAGTTTGTTGTTCTTTTTTCTGTGTGTTCTTTTTTCTGTGAACTGCTAAATTATTGCCTTTTCTGTATGATATGTGTGAACTTTGTAAGTGAAGGAAATAAGCTCCTTGCTGCCATATGGTTATGAATATTTCTTCTTTTTTTTTTTTTGAGACAGAGTTTCACTCTGTTGCCCAGGCTGGAGTGCAGTGGTGCAATCTCGGCTCACCGCATCCTCCACCTCCTGGGTTCAAGCAATTCTCCTACCTCAGCCTCCTGAGTAGCTGGGATTACAGGCACGGACCACCACACCTGGCTAATTTTTATATTTTTAGTAGAGACGGGGTTTCACCATGTTGGTCAGGCTGGTCTCAAATTCCTGACCTCCTGATCCGCCCACCTCGGCCTCCCAAAGTGCTGGGATTACAGGCATGAGCTGCTGCGCCCGGCCAATTTTTGTATTTTTAGTAGAGATGAGGTTTCACCATGTTGGCCAGGCTGGTCTCGAATTCCTGACCTCAGGTGATCCACCCTCCTCGGCCTGAGCCACCATGCCCAGCCGTGACTATTTCTTCTAATTTATCACTTTTAAAGTCTCATTTAACTTTTTTTCCATACAGAAGATTTAAATTTTTATGGAGTTGACTTCATGAACCTTTTTCTTGATGACTTTTGTTTTTTTGCCCTGACCTGGCCACTCCATGTCACTCACTGCTGACACCAGTGCAGCACCCCTGCCTGGGCCATGTGGACCCCACTGGGAACGCCAAATGTAGGCACCTCAGGGCTCCAGCAAGCCACGAGAATCCCCCATGTCCTTGACAGAGCTAAATCCTGTGTCCCTGGGGCTGCTTTATGTTTGTTGAGTGGTGTTAGACTCAGTCAGGTGGGCTGGGTGGTGAGGCTGAAGGCGAGTGTGGGAGGAAGGGAGGGGGTACAGAGTGCGGGGCACATGAACCCCAATGAGGAGGTATTTGTTAAATGCCAGGGGGGCACTGAGCTAAAATGGCCTTGGGCCCTTCCTCAGCTGATGCTGAAGGGGATAAGGATAGAGACTCGGGCCGGACAGGCTCTTCTCTTTCTGGGTATGATTTTGAACCTGTCTGTTTTTGTTCTGTAGGTGAAGAGATGGCGTTTGTGAAGAGTGGCTGGTTGCTGCGACAGAGTGAGTACAGGATGTGCGGCCTGTGATCGGCATTGCCGAAGGGCAGTCTCTATTTCTGTTTGCTTAAAGTTGATCATATTTAAAAGCAAATAACAAAGTTTTATGAGTGCTATGGCCTTGAGTTTCCCCTTGGACATTCCTAGATCTCTGTGAACTGTCTTGCACACCACGGAGCTCCTCCTTGGTTGCTGAGTTGACAGGAACCAGGAAACGGTGGCAGTCCCTGCTGCTTTCGCTCTCCTCACTAGCATGCTTTACTTTTTTATTTTAATTTATTTTATTTTATTTATTTATTTTTTGAGACAGAGTTTCACTCTTGTTGTGGAGTGCAGTGGCGCAATCTCGGCTCACCGCAGCCTCCGCTTCCTGGGTTCAAGTGATTCTCCTGCCTCAGCCTCCTGAGTAGCTGGGATCACAGGCACACACCACCATGCCTGGCTAATTTTGTATTTTTAGTAGAGAAGGGGTTTCTCCATGTTGGCCAGGCTGGTCTCAAACTCCCGACCTCAGGTGATCTGCCCGCCTGGGCTCCCAAAGTGTTGGGATTACAAGCGTGAGCCACCGTGACCAGCTGCGTGCTTTATTATTAATGATGGATCTGGGACTGCCTGGATCTAACTGAGCCCAGCTGAGATACTGGAACAGAGGTGCTGGTCTCTCTGCCTCTCTTATCTGGGGATTGAGCAGTGACTCAGATTCTCAAATATTGGAGTCTTTGTAATTGTGTGGCTGAAGAGTTGATCTGAGGCAATGAGTTCATCTAAAACCAAAACTTTTGTGTCTCCAAAAGGACTAGAGAGGAGACTCAGTTCTTTTTTTATGGGATTGAGATCCACTTTCCTAGGCTTATCTCTGCAAACCTGTCTTTCATACACTGTCTGCTTATCTCTGAGGCTGTCACTCCAGGTGGGATTCATACTGTGTTTTATTTTTATTTATTTATTTATTTATTTATTTATTTATTTATTTTTTGAGATGGAATTTTGCTCTCGTTGCCCAGGTGCGATCTTGGCTCACTGCAACCTCCGCCTCCCAGGTTCAAGTAATTCTCCTGCCTCAGCCTCCCGAGTAGCCGGGATTATAGGCACACGCCACCATGCCTGGCTAATTTTGTATTTTTAGTAGAGACGGAGTTTCTCCATGTTGAACCTGGTCTCGAACTCCTGACCTCAGGTGATCTGCCCGCCTCGGCCTCTCAAAGTGCTGGGATTACAGGCAAAGTGCTGGGATTACAGGCGTGACCCACCGCGCCCGGCCTCATCCTGTGTTTTAAAGTGGGAAGAACCAGTCTTATTTATTAAAAAAAGCAAGCAGAATATTCTGCTATACTGGAAAGAGTGAAGTTAAGGGAAAAGTGACTACCATGTCATTTATGATTCTAGTCAAAAACAGAGCTGTATCACATACCATTGATTGTTCAGAGACTTGAGTTTATCTGTGAGGGTTACTTTCAGAAATTTAGCTAAAGTCAAGTCTACCAGTAAGAATTGATGGCATACCTGAGATGGTTTATCAAAACTATTGTTTACAAATTGTTTGTGTTTCTGTTAAATAGATTTTATGTATATATTCTTAATTCTCACAACAGCTGTATGAGAGGTAAGTGGTATTATTTCCAGTTGAAGAAATTGAGATTCAGTGAGGTTAGGTACTTGTCTAAGTGTAAACTATGGGTGACAAACCTACATTCAAAGTCAGGACTGTGTGATTTCAACATTGACATTATATGCACCCAGAGACCGGTCTTCAGCCTGTGTGTCTGTGACTAGTTCCATGTTCCCAACCTGGAGCTGAACTGTATGTCCCCTTGTCTGTTAGTCCTGTAGTCTTAGAGTAGACAAAGGTGTCGTAATGTTAGCTTCACAAAGAAAGTCCTGGCTTGTTGAAGTCTAGCCCAAGTTTCCTAGTCTTGGGTTTTGTGGTCTCAACCTCCCCATGGTCAGGGGACATGGGGACCCTTGCTCAGACCTTGAGGGTGTGCCCTCCTTTGGCCCTTTGGATGTCCTTTGCCACACCCTTGTTTGAGGGCAAGCTTTCCCTTTTCCACCACAACTTGAAGTAAGTGCTCTGTCAACATAGTGATCAGCGACTCTTTTGACAATTTTGTGCTCCCCATCACGCCTAGCATGGTGATGTACACAAAATAGATGTACTTTAAATAAGTCACATAGACTTTTCCAGTGTTCTGGTCCATGGGTGTTTCAGAAGTGTGTATTCAGACGATTTACTCTGTATATAACCCCATCCCCATATGTATGGGTTAATTTTCCTTCTTTCCTGAAAGTAGAAGTATCAATGCCAGTAAAACGAGGTGAGATACATTACATTCACGGGGTTGTAGAGCAGCAGAGATACACATGTGATGTGGTCACATGTAGGCAAAGGCAGCCTCGGGACTTCTTTTCCTGCCATTACCACATATACTGTTGGGACCCAGTCCTGGCCTCTGGAGGACAGCCTGACTTGGGAGTCTGCAGCCAGGGCTTTGATGGCAGGTGAGATACTTGGGCAGAACTCCCTGACCCAGTGGTTCCACCTGTCTCTGTGTTTCTGTGGCTCTATTTAGTAGGGCTTTTTGTTTGTTTGAGACAGAGTCTTGCTTTGTCGCCGAGGCTGGAGTGCAATGGCATGATCTCAACTTACTGCAACCTCTGCCTCCTGGCTTCAAGCAATTTTCCTGCTTCAGCCTCCCGAGTAGCTGGGATTACAGGTGTGCGCCACCATGCCAGGCTAATTTTTATATCTTTAGTAGAGATGGGATTTCACCATGTTGGCCTTGCTGGTCTTGAACTTCTGACCTCCTGGTCCACCCCCCCCCCCCCCCCCCACCGCCCCCCCATCCCCGGCCTCCCAAAGTGCTAGGATTACAGGCATGAGCCACTGTGCCTAGCTTTTTTTTTTTTTTCTTTTTAAGACAGGGTCTTGCTCTGTTGCCTAGGCTGGAGTGCAGTGGCGTGATAACTGCTCACTACAGCCTTGATCTTCCAGGTTCAGGTGGTCCTCCTGACTCAGACTCCCAAGTAGCTGGGACTGCTGGCTTGTGTTAGCATGTCTGGCTATTTTTCTCTTTGTAGAGACGGGATCTTGCTTTGTAGTCCAGGCTGGTCTCAAACTCCTGGGCTCAGGTGATCCTTCCACTTCAGCCTCCCAAAGTGCTGGAATTACAGATATGAGCCATTGCGCCCAGCCTATTTGGTAGTTTCTGCACAGCTCAGGTAGTCAGTCAAGTGGATGCTTGGGTATCACTTAGTGGTCAGTTAGGCAAGTGCAGTGGACACCCCTCCTGGTGAGGAGAGTGCCTGATACTACTGGCAGGAAAGCCGAATGGCGCATATCTGGTTGACACCAGTTGCAGGCACGGCAACATAAAGGGAAGTACACAAAATGGGATTGTGTGTGTTGGCCAAGAATGGGATGAGGTGTACAGGAACAGAAGGTGTAGTGGGCAGTGAATGGATGTAAGGAAGGTAAAGAGATGACCGGAGCTACAACTGGCCTTTAAGTCCACTGCAGGGGTTTTCCCTTCATGCAGTCAAGGAAATTACTGTTTTATATACCAAGTTAAAGGAAATTACTGTTTTATATACCACGTTAAATACCTGGTCCAAGATCACAAATGAAAGGTTGAATTTGCTCAAGTTGACAGAAGTACGTGAGGTAGTAGGATGTGCACAGCATGGGAGGCCAGGCAGGGCCTGGTCTATATCCTGCTGTGCTCATTTATCCAGTGTATGCATCAGGAAGGGGGAGGCTTCCACACTGTGGGCTTCTGTGGGAAATGGTAGGAAAGAGTATCTGTGAAAACTCTTAAAGACAAAGAAAAAAAACATGTTTTTTCTTTTTTTTTTTGAGACGGAGTCTTGCTCTGTCCCCCAGGTTGGAGGGCAGTGGTGCGATCTTGGCTCACTGCAACCTCCACCTCCCGCGTTCAAGTGATTCTCCTGCCTCAGCCTCCCTAGTAGCTGGGATTACAGGCACGAACCACCACGCCCAGCTAATTTTTTGTATTTTTAGTAGAGATGGGATTTCACCATCGTGGCCAGGCCGGTCTCGAACTCCTGGCTTCAAGTGATCCATCTGCCTCGGCCTCCCAAAGTGCTGGGATTACACGCGTGAACCACCGTGCCTGGCCAAAATGTGTTTTTTCAAAAGAGAAAGATATTATTTTTATTTGCATATAGAGACTTCACAGTCCAGCATTTTCTGATCAATCTAGCAAATTTAGACAATATTTGGAAATTTAGAAAGTTGAAAAGTTTGAGAGGTTTAAAGTTTAGTACTGTATGAGGAATTAAATGTTAAATATGTTTCATTTGCTGAAAAGCAAGCTTTTTAATAGAAACCCTAACCAGAAAGTGTTGGAACTTCTAAGTTGGTTGGCAGCATTCTCTGTTGACAGTGTGTGCTGCATGCAACCTGTTAAAGCACCAGTGGGCGGGCCCTGTGCTCTGCTTTCCCTTTCATTGTGAGGGACTGCTTTGGGTAATTCTATACAGGTGTAATTAAGGGGCCAGGGGAAGAGTTCTTTTTGTTTCTGCTGTGAATTAGAAGACTATGTCCTTGCTCTTTTGGCGCAAAGCCAACCTTTCAGATTTCTAAATTTTGAAAGCTGAGCATGGTGGCATGTGCCTGTAGTTGCAGCTAAACGGGAGGCTGAAATGGGAGGATTGCTTGAGCCCAGGAGTTCAAGGCTGCAGTGAGCTATGATCATGTTTGTGAATAGCCACTGCATTCCAACTTGGGCGAAATAGTAAGACTGTCTCTAAACAAAAAAAACAACCGTACTATTTTTTTTTCTAGGTACTATTTTGAAGCGCTGGAAGAAGAACTGGTTTGATCTGTGGTCGGATGGTCACCTGATCTATTATGATGACCAGACTCGGCAGAATATCGAGGATAAGGTCCACATGCCAGTGGACTGCATCAACATCCGCACGGGGCAGGAATGTCGGGGTAAGCTGGCCTGTCTTGGCCAACTTCTGTCTTCTGCTCTTCCTCTGTCTTGGTGGGAGCTTGGTCCTCTTCCTTCCCTGTTCTGCTTTCATTAACAGATTGAAGAAGGGCTCCATCTCAGAGGGGCGACCACAGTGGGGCCCCAGGCACTTAGATTGTGAACCACATGGTCGGGAAATATCAGCGTTCTCAGTCCACGTCCCTCGTTCTCGTGGAGAGGGAGCCAGAGCTCTGGGAACCTCAGGAAGCACAGGCCACCCTAGACTGTGTTGATTTTGTACTCAGAAACTGGCTTCTGTTTGATGGTGACTCCAGTCAATTGCTTAAAATCTGGGATGTTGGCCAGGCATGGTGGCTCATGCCTGTAATCCCAGCACTTTGGGAGGCCGAGGTGGGTAGATCACGAGGGCAGGAGTTCAAGACCACCGTGGCCAAGATGGTGAAACCCCAACTCTACTGAAAATACAAAAAAATTAGCCGGGTGTGGTGGCAGGTGCCTGTAATCTGGCTACTCAGGAGGCTGAGGTAGAGAATTGCTTGAACCCGGGAGTCAGAGGTTGCAGTGAGCCGAATATATTTTGTGGATGTCATCTTGGCAGCTGGTCTTGTCAGTCAGCCTAGCTATGTTCTTTCTGCATTCTTGGAAAGGCAGAGGGTTCTTTCATAGATGTAGCACTTGATTTATTGTCTAGTCCTTTGCTTCTCTGAGCTGGTAGTTCTTAGAAAATGTAAGAAGAAATCCTGAAAAAAGTTCCTTTATTCTGCTTATTTTTCATAGATACTCAGCCCCCGGATGGAAAGTCAAAAGACTGCATGCTCCAGATTGTTTGTCGAGATGGGAAAACAATTAGTCTTTGTGCAGAAAGCACAGATGATTGCTTGTAAGTTTTGCTTTCTTATGTGTTTAATTTAAAAAGTATTTTCTATTTTAACTTCTGATTACCAAAAAAGGAAAAGAAAGGGCGTGGAGTTTTCTTTCAGGCATCAGAATAAGGGACTCAGTGGATGTGTGAGAGAAATGCAAGAGTCGCTTTTCCAATTCTAGTTTCTGCCTCTCTCAGACTGCCTAGGCTGATCCCATTGTGGTGAAAATGGCAGAAAGGAATAGCAGTCTCATCATGCTGTCTTTCATTATTAGATTCACAGTGGGTAACGGGCATAGTTGAAATAAAATGACCAGAAAAGCAAGAAAGTAAAGAGTAAGGAAACTGTCAGTTCCTAGGGCTGCTGTCACAAATTGCTGAACACTGAGTGACGGAAATGGCAGAAATTCATTGTCTCATAGTTCTGGAGGCTGGAAGTCTGGAATCAGTGTGTCAGCAGATCCTTGCTCCCTCTGAGATGCTGGGTAGGATCCTTTCTTGCCTCTTCCTAGCTTCTGGTGGTTGCTGGTAGTCCTTGGTGTTCTTTGGCTGACAGCCACATCACTCCGGTCTCTGCCTCTGTTGTCACATGGCCTTCTTCGGCTGTGTCTGTGTCCAGAATTCTCTTTTCTTATAAAGGACACCAATCATAATGGATTAAGGACCCACCTTAATTCACTATGACCTTATCTTAATTTGATTCCATATGCAAATATCCTATTTCCACATAAGGTCCCATTTGAGGGTACTGGGGATTAGGATTTATACATATCTTTTTCATGAGGACACAATTCAACCCATAATAGAGACTTTTGAGAAAGATGGTGAAATGGATTAGAGATCATCTTCCCTGAGGGGAAAACATTTCAATGGTGCAACCAAATAAAGAAGTTTGATCTCAAGCACAAACTACAAACAGTTAAAGAAAGAAATAGATGATTCTACTGAGATGTTCTTCAGTCCTACCCGAATGCCAGAAGCAGTGACAAGATGAGTTAATTAAATCTTGCAAATTTTCAGTATTACCCTGTAATCTAGAGTGATGCTGATTAAGTGTAAGTTACTTTTTGGAAAAGCTGGGGAAAAAATCCTTGAGAATGTGATGTCCTTGGGACCTCAGCAGAGGCTGGACGGTTCTCCCAGGACTCATCATTGCAGGGCAGTGAAAGGCACTGAAGCTCACAGGAGTTGGATAATTTTCTGTCTGGTGAAGTGAGCCCTAGCATGGGACATTCAAAGGAATATGCTCAGAAGAGAGTGTAGGACCCAGAGTTTTCAGAAAAGACTTAGACTCGGTCTCAGAAGAAATGTCCTTCTCTTCTAGCCCTGTGCCCTCAGATTACAGAATGTTGATTGTGAGGGTAACACCTAGCCATCAAACTGTTGCTGGGCTGGACTGAGGTAGAACAGGGTGGAACTACCAGTTGATACCAGATTAGGTAGGAAGCGTGTCAAGGAGAAATAACTCATACTTTATCAGAGCAAACAGCAGTTTTAGATATCACTTCCCTTGTTAAACGTGAGCAGGATGTAAAGAAGTAGCTTGGCAACTATGCAGATATACCATGAAGGAAAAATAAGAAAAGGAAAATGCAAGCCTCAGGAAAAGCTCCTAGAGTGGAGGAAAATAAAACCCAAGAAACAGGAGCAGAGTCTTCAGGAATGCTTTCCTGGCCACCATATTTAAAATTGTATCTCCCTGTCCCCATACACACTCACCATCTATCAACTATTTATCTTGTTCATCATCTGCTTTCATTAGAATATATGCTGTGTGAGGGCAGAGATTTATGTTTCTTTTCTGCTCTTTTGTGTCTGTAACTTAGAAGGTCTGTCGCTGTCAAGAGGGTGCCATTCACGTTACAATCTGATGAAAGTGGTCTTCCCTTGAATACAACCCCAAATGAAAAGTGAATCATTGGCATGGAGGAAAAGACTGGAGATACTCTCAGTGAGGGGAAAAAGATGAAAAGATCAGAGATATGTTAGACTAAAAAAAGTTCAGAAAGATTATTGATGTCCATAAAGTGTATAACCCAAAAGAGAGAATTAGAAATCTAAGGCAAGAAAAATGTTCTGAAATAATCGAACTGAATTGGCAGACCAAAGTCCCTACTAGACTCTTCCACCTGACATGACAACAAAATCTATATAAGATATATGAATAATCCAGTATGATACCCTTTAGCAAAGTGAATGACAATGGTATGCCACATACAAAATCAGTTGGGGAATTTTGCAACTTAACTGCATTCCTTAGAAAGCTGGAACACTTGGGCTGGGTGTGGTGGCTCAAGCTTGTAATCCCAGCACTTTGGGAGGTCAAGGCGGATGGATCACCTGAGGTCAGGAGTTCGAGACCAGCCTGGCCAACATGGTGAAACCTCGTCTCTACTAAAAATACAAAAATTAGCCAGGTGTGGTGGCAGGCACCTGTAATCCCAGCTACTTGGGAGGCTGAGGCAGGAGAATGGCGTGAACCTGGGAGGTGGAGGTTGCGGTGAGCCAAGATCACACCACTGTACTCCAGCCTGGACAACAGAGTGAGACTCCATCTCAGAAAAAAAAAAAAAAGCCAGAACACTTGAAAATAAATGAATGAATCTTTCAACTCAGGGAGATAGTAAAATGAGAATAAAACATAAAAGGAATTGATGAAGATAAGAGGGATAGGGTCAGTAAGAAAAGTAAGGGGTAAAGGAGTGAGGGAGTGCACAAGAGAACACTTTTTTGTTTTTTGAGATGGAGTTTCGCTCTTGTTGCCCAGGCTAGAGTGCAATGGTATAATCTCCGCTCATTGCAACCTCTGCCTCCCGGGTTCAAGCACTTCTCCTGCCTCAGCCTCTGGAGTAGCTGAAATTACAGGCATGTGCCACCACGCCCAGCTAATTTTGTGTTTTTAGTAGAAGCTTAGTTTTACCATGTTGGCCAGGCTGGTCTCGAACTCCTGACGTCAGGTGATCACCTACCTTGACCTCCCAAAGTGCTGGGATTACAGGCGTGAGAGACTGCTTTTTGCCTATGAATTAAGAAAGCTCTTGTGATACTTAAGGTTCAGATATCTAGTTTTTTTTGACAATATAGTGTAAAGTTGGTAGGTATAGAGATTGTTAGAATCGTTTTGCAGGGCATTTTGGCAATACCTGCTGAAATAAATTATGTTTTTATCCTTTGATGTGGCATTTTCAGTCTGTGGAATTTGCCCTATGGAGATGTTTACGTAAGAGTGCAAGGGTAATAGGGATGTTAATAGCATTCTTTTCTTCTTTTTTTTTCTTGAGATAGAGCCCCTCTCTCTCATCCAGGCTAGAGTGCAGTGGTGTGATCTTGGCTCACTACAGCCTCGACCTCCCAGGCGCAAGCTATTCTCCCACCTCAGCCTCCCAAGTAGCTGGGACTACAGGCATGCGCCACCATGCCCGGCTAATGTTTATATTTTTTGTAGAGCTAGGATTTCACTATGTTGCCCAGGCTGGTCTTGAACTCCTGGGCTCAAGTGATCCCCCTGCCTTGGCCTCCCATAGTGCTGGGATTACAGGCATGAGGCACTACATCCGGTCCCCAGCATTCTTTTTAATGTTGAAAAGTTGCTAATCTAAATTTTTTACTCATATCGTGGAATATTATATAGCTGGTAAAAAGGAAGTAGATCTGTGTGTATGCCATGAACTGACAAAGCAAGTGGCAGTATATTACACATTTATTAAAAAGTAAAGTAAAAAGTATAGTATAGCTTATGTTTTAAATATTACATATCTATTATGGATGTAATTTTTAAAAATATATATTCCTAGTGCATGTCTCAAGTGGTTTGGGGCAAAGCCTGAAGACCTGTTTTTTAAACAGATCTTTTCAGGAATTCTGATGCCAACCCAGGTTTCAGAATCATTGCAATGTTGGATTGCCTTAAATAAAGTACCCTTTTTCTTTTCTCCAGGGCCTGGAAATTTACACTCCAAGATTCTAGGACAAACACAGTAAGTTGCTAATGGCAATCACCAATAATTTTTTTTTTTTTTTTTTTTTTGACAAGGTGTCACTCTTTCACTCAGGCTTGAGCGCAGTGGTGCTGTCTCAGCTCACTGCAGCCTCTACCTCTCGGGCTCAAGTAGTCCTCCCACCTCAGCCTCCCCTTCCCAGTAGCTGGGACTATAGGCCCATGCTACCACGCCCAGCTTATTTGAAAAAATTTTTTCGTAGAGACGAGGTCTCACTATATTACCCATGCTGGTATCCAACTTCTGGGCTCAAGTGATCCTCCCACTTTCGCCTCCCAAAGTGCTGGGATTACAGGCATGAGCCACCACACCTGGCCACCAGTAATGTTTTCACATGGTCTTGTGTAACAATTGGAGAATGGGGAAAACGGGTTTCTTGACCATCTGGCCACGAATGGGCAGGTAGTGCTGGGCAGGGCGCCTTTTGCCAACAGTGAGCAAGCTGGGTTTGTCAAATGTTTTGGCAGGAGGCACCCTGCTCATACAGGCATGCTTGTTCCAGTGTTGCTTTCTAGAAATGCTTGTATTTCTCAAAGTTCTGCAACACTTTGAATTCTGCTGTGGTTTGCAGTAAAGGCTTAGAAAGAACTGCAGGATCCTTTTCACGCATGGGAGCTCAGCCTGTGAAACAAACATTTTTGTGACTTGTACTTGTCTCTCGTCCTGTTTCTGGCCTTAAGAGGTCATTGAGACAGTGAACCTCATTTGTAGAGCCTTGTAATGCCATCTTTATCTGTCAGTGATCAAGGGAGTGTGTTACTCTGGTCAGAGTTTTCATTCTTTAGATGGGATTTTTCCCTCCTTTATTTTTGTAAGAAAAGTAGAAGGTGGATCAAGCTTACAGAAGAATGTGTGCATGTGGGAGAAGAAAGTAAAAGGCTTAATATCCTAATAGCGTCAGTGTTCTCTTCCTTTGTTAGCACACAACAACTTCATTCTAAGCTTATTCTACAGCCACAGTTACCTTTTCTTCATGAAAATCCTTTTTTTTTTTTTTTTTTGGGTAAAATTAGTATTAACAATCCATATGGTTAAGGGCAAGCTCCCCAAATGATTCTTTGTGTGGATTTTTTTTTTTTTTTGAGACAGTGTCGCTCTGTCGCCCAGGCCAGAGTGCAGTGGAGCGATCTCGGCTCACTGCAACCTCTGCCTCCTGGGTTCAAGCAGTTCTCCTGCCTCAGAATCCTGAATAGCTGGGATTACAGGCATGTGCCACCACGCCCAGCTAATTTTTGTATTTTTAGTAGAGATGGGGTTTCATCATGTTGGTCAGGCTGGTCTCAACTCCTGACCTAGTGATCTGCCCGCCTTGGCCTCCCAAAATGCTGTGATTAAAGGCATGAGCCATTGCGCCTGGCCACTTTTTTTTTTTTTTTTTTTTTTAAAGAGCTAACATGTTTTTCTTTAAATTATACTGGGGAGTAATTTAATGAAGAATTTTGTTTTTTAAGGTAAAAAACAGACTTATGTATAGGACATATCTCTTGATACATTTTAGATTGTAGAGTTTTTATTTGTGAATAAAGGACTGTTGAGAGTGCTGTAACATCTTTATTTTTTTGGAGACAATCTCGCCTTGTTGCCTGGGCTGGAGTGCAGTGACTTGATCTTGGCTCACTGCAGTCTCGAGCTCCTGGGCTCGAGTGATCCTTGAGACTTAGCCTTCTGAGTAGCTGGGGCCATAAGCACCATGCCCAGTTAATTTCTTGTTTTTTTGTAGAGATGAGCTCTCCCTCTGTTGCCTAGGCTGGCCTTGGAACTCCTGGGCTCTGGCGATCCTCTCACCCAGCCTCCCCAAAGTGTTGGGATTACAGGTGTGAGCCATTGCGCCTGGCCTGATGTAACATCTTTTAAAAGGCATTGGGTAACAGTGGGGCCTCTGAGTGCCTTCCTGGCTGTGAGAGCTGTAGTCCTGTTAGGGGCTGAGTGAGGACCACTTTGCTCTTGCATTTAGAGGATACCAGAATAGGGGTGGGGGCCCCCACTGGACCGGGGGAGTTTTTCCTGTTTTGCAGAGAGCTATGTATCTTTTTGTTTTTTTAAATTTTTAATTTGCTAAATAAAAGGGACAATGCACAGCATCGAGCACACAGCTGCTGGGAAGCTGTCCTGTCCTCACCCTCTCCTGTCTCCCGCAGGCGTATGTGGGCTCTGCAGTCATGACCGATGAGACATCCGTGGTTTCCTCACCTCCACCATACACGGCCTATGCTGCACCGGCCCCTGAGGTAGGGAGAACCCTGAGCCTCCAGGTGAGGGAAGTTTGGGGTCTCTGCTGCTGTCCTGCTTTGTTTTGTTTTTTTAAATGAAATTAGAAATGTACTCTAAACCTTTTCTTCTTAAAACAGATGATTTCTTATCAACGTTTGTTTTCATGAAATAAAGCAACTATTTTATATAGTTCAGCACATTGTAATGTGCTGTATTAATGTGTAACACGTTTTTAAGATAGATCTAAAAATGCATCATGTTAATGATAGTTGCTTTGGGTAATGAGATTTTGATGATCTGTAGTTTATATGGAATGAATTATTTGAATTCTCCTTATAGTCAGAAAAAAATGCTATATTTTAGGGAAAATAACCTTAAAAAATCATGTCAAATACATTGGGATGTCCTCTTGTTGGGGTGCTGACTGAGCTAGTGGAACGTATGTAAGTTTGTTATGTGGAACACACAGCTTTTAAAAAAATTGAATTTTGAAATAATTATAGATTCACAAGAAGTTGCAAAGATAGCTTTGAGAGTCTCATGTGCTTTTTATGTGTTTTCCCCAGTTGTTAATATTAGATCAAATTAAACCCAGGAATTTGGAATTGGTGTGGTATTTAAGAGTAATCCTGTGTCATTTTCTCATATGTGTAGATTGTGTAGCTACCACCTCAATCAAGATAAAGAATTCTTCACCAAATCTTCCTGCTGTGACACGCTTTAATAGTCATGCCATCCCTCTGCTTCCCTAAACCCTGTCAATCACTGAACTGTTCTCCAGCTCTATAGTTTTATCATTTCAACAATGTCATATAAATGAAATCATATAGCACGTGGTCTTGTGAGTTTAATGTTTTTCACTCAGTATTTGCCCTTGAGATCTGTCCAAGTTGCTCTTTGTCAATAATCCTTTTTATTGCTGAGTGGCTTTTTTTTTTTTGAGATGGAGTCTTGCTCTGTCGCCCAGGCTGGAGTGCAGTGGTGCAATCTCGGCTCACTGCAAGCTCCGTCTGCTGGGTTCACGCCATTCTCCTGCCTCAGCCTCCCGAGTAGCTGGGACTACAGGCGCCTACCACCACGCCTGGCTAATTTTTTTGTATTTTTAGTAGAGATGGCGTTTCACCCTGGTCTTGATCTCCTGACCTCGTGATCCGCCCGCCTCGGCCTCCCAGAGTGCTGGGATTACAGGCGTGAGCCACCGCGACTGGCCTTACTGCTGAGTGTTATTCCATGGGATGGATGTACCACATTTTGTATTGAGGGACATTTTGGTTGCTTCCAGCTTTTGGCTGTTACCAGCAAACCTAATGTGAACACTTGTGTGCAGGTTGTGGTGCAGGCATGATGTTACCTTTCTCTGAGATAAGTGCCCAAATGTGCAATTGCTGGGTCATATGTATGGTAAATCTTTGTTTAGTTCTTAACAGAACTGAAAAACTACTTTCCAGTGACTTTTTACTTTCCCATCAGTAATATGTGAATAATTCAGTTTCTCTGCGTCCTTACCAGCAGTTGCTGTTGTCACTTTTTTATTTTAGCTCTTCTGATGTCTGTAGTGATATCTCATTGTGGTGTGATTTTTGCATTTCCCTAATAGCTAGTGATATTGACCATCTGTTCATGTGTTTATTTGCCATCTTTATGTTTTCTTCAGTGAAATGTCTCTTCGTGTCTTTTGCCCAGTTTTCTTTTCTTTTCTTTTTTTTTTTTTTTTTGAGATGGAGTCTTGCTCTATCGCCCAGGCTGGAGTGCAGTGGCTCGACCTCGGCTCACTAAAAGCTCCGCCTCCCAGGTTCTCGGCATTCTCCTGCCTCAGCCTCCCGAGTAGCTGGGACTACAGGCGCCCGCCACCATGCCCAGCTAATTTTTTGTATTTTTAGTAGAGACGGGGTTTCACCGTGTTAGCCAGGATGGTCTCAATCTCCTGACCTCATGATCTGCCCACCTCGGCCTCCCAAAGTGCTGGGATTACAGGTGTCAGCCACTGCACCCGGCCCTTTTGAGATGGAGTTTCGCTTTTGTTGCCTATACTGGAGTGCAGTGGCACCATCTCGGCTCACCACAACCTCCACCTCCCGGGTTCAAGCGGTTCTCCTGCCTCAGCCTCCCAAAGAGCTAGGATTACAGGCATGAGCTGATTTATTGGCTTTTCCTTTTCTAGGTTGTGCTTTTGCTGTCAGGTTAAAACTTAACATGACAAACCTAGCCCAAGTTTCCTAAGATTTTCTCCTACATTATTTTCTGAAAGTTTTATAGTGTTAGGTTTTATAGTTAGTCTGTATTAATTTTGAATTAATTTTTTATAAGATAGATGTCTCTTTCAGGGCTCTGTTGAGTGTATCTCTTTCTGAGGTCTGTGGTCTGCTCCATTGTTCTGTATTGTTACCTTCCTTTGATCCCACACAGTCTTAATTATTGCAGCTATATAAAAAGTCTTGGAACTGGGTGGACTGATCAACACCCTCTTTGTTCCTTTTTGGAAATGTTTTAGCTATTCTGGTTCCATTAGCTTTCCATATACATTAGAATAAATTTGTTTATATCTACAGTGAAATCTTGCAAGGCTTTTGCAGGAATTGCCTTAAACCTGTGTCATATTTATTTGGAGAGTAATGACATCTTTACTGAATGTTGAATCTTCCAGTTATAAACATGGACTGCATGTGTATTTAGATCCTCTTTGATTTTTTTCATCAGCATTTTGAGGTTTTCAGTATAAAAATCCCATACATGTTTTGTTAGATTTATAAGTGTTTCAGTTTTTTTAGTGATTGCATATGGTATTACATTTTTAGTTTTAGTTTCCTTTGTTTACTGCCAGTATAGAGAAATAGAATTGATTTTTGTAGGTTGATCTTGCAGCTTGTAAACTTTCTCTTTTTTTTTTTGAGACAAGAGTGTCTCTCTTATTGCCCAGGCTGGAGTGCAGTGGCGCGATCTTGGCTGACTGCACCCTCCGCCTCCTGGGTTCAAGCGATTCTCCTGCTTCAGCCTCCTGAATAGCCGGGATTACAGGCACGTGCCACCACACTAATTTTTTGTATTTTTAGTAGAGATGGGGTTTCACCATGATGGCCAGGCTAGTTTCGAACTCCTGACCACAGGTGATCCACCTGCCTTGGCCTTCCAAAGTGCTGGGATTACAGGCATGAGCCATGGTGCCTGGTCGGCGCCTGTAAACTTTCTGAGCTCACTTACTGTATTTCCTTTTTCTGTAGATTCTTTGGGATATACTACATAGGCGATCATGTCATCTACAAATAGGAATCTGTTTTCTTTATAACCTTTATGCCTTCTGTTTCCTTACCTTGCCTTGTTGCCTTGGTTAGACCTTCAAATATTATGTAGAATAGCAGTAGTGAGAGAAGACATCCTTGCCTTGTTCTTGATTTTAGGGGGGATGTATTCAGTGTTTTTTTTTTGAGATGGAGTCTCGCTCTGTCGCCCAGGCTCTGGAGTGCAGTGGCGAGATCTCGGCTCACTGCAAGCTCCGCCTCCCGGGTTCACACCATTCTGCCTCAGCCTCTCTAGTAGTTGTGACTACAGGCACCTGCCACCATGCCCGGCTAATTTTTTATTTTTATTTTTATTTTTAGTAGAGACGGGGTTTCACCGTGTTAGCCAGGATGGTCTTGATCTCCTGACCTTGTGATCCGCCCACCTTGGCCTCCCAGAGTGCTAGGATTACAGGCGTGAGCCACCGCTCCCGGCCAGTGTATTCAGTTTTAAGTATGCATTCATTTATTATGAATGTACTGTTTAATTCAGTATTTAATTAGTACTGAATTCAGTATTTAGTTTTACATATGCATATATTTAGTATTTAATGCATTCATTAAGTATGCTGTTAGCTGGAGGTTTTTTATATTTATTCTTTATCAGGTTTAGGAATTCCCTTTTTCTAGTTTCCAGGAGTGTTTATCATGACTGGTTGTCAGTTGCTTGCCTGCCTGTCTTCCTGCCTCCTCCCTCTCTCCCTCCCTCTCTCCTTTCCCCCCTCCCGTCCCCTCTCCTCCTCTCCTCTCTTCTCTCCCCTGACCCCCTGAGAGATGAGTTCTCACTCTCTTGCGCAGGATGGAGTGCAGTGGTACTATCATTAGCTCACGTCAGCCTGGAATTCCTGGGCTGAGGCAATCCTCTTGCCTCAGCCTCCTGAGCCACCATGGCTGCAAAAAAAATTTTTTTTTTTTTTTTGTAGAGACAGGGTCTTGTTCTGTTGCCCAGGGTGGTCTTGAACTCCTGGCCTCAAACAGTCCTCCAGCCTGGGCCTCCCAAAGTGATTTTGTTAAATACTTTTTCTACAGTAATTAATATGATCATGAGATTTTTCTTTTCTTTTTAGCCTGCTAATATGGTGGATTATAGTGTTTGGTTTTCACATACTGAACCAGCCTTGCATTCCCTGGAATAAAGCCTACTTGGTCATGGTGTATGATTCTTTTTATTTATTGCTGAATTCAGTTTGCTAATATTTGTTAAGGATTTTTGCATCTATATTTATGAGGGATATTGGTCTATAGTTTTCTTTTTTTCTACTTTGTTTTATTTTATCAAGGCAATAGTGACCTTATAGAATAAATTGGAAAGTGTTTTCTGCTCTTTTCTTTTCTGGGAGAAATTGTGTAGAATTGGCATTAATTCTTCTGTAAAATTTGGTGGAAATCTCCAGTGAAACTGTCAGGGCCTGGAGATTTCTTTTTTGGGAGATTTTAAGTGACAACATCTTTTTTCTTTTTTTCTTTCCTTTCTTTTTTTTTTCTTTTTTGAGGTGGAGTCTCACTCTTGTCGCCCGGGCTGGAGTGCAGTGGCGCGATCTCGGCTCACTGCAAGCTCCGCCTCCCGTGTTCACGCCATTCTTCTGCCTCAGCCTCCTGAGTAGCTGGGACTACAGGCGCCCGCCACCACGCCCGGCTAATTTTTTTGTATTTTTAGTAGAGACGGGGTTTCACCGTGTTAGCCAGGATGGTCTCGATCTCCTGACCTCATGATCTGCCCGCCTCGGCCTCTCAGAGTGCTGGGATTACAGGCGTGAGCCACTGTGCCCGGCCTCTTTTTACTTTTTTTGGCTTAACCAACAGACATCTATTTGTCACAGTTCTGGAGGCTGAAAGCCCAAGGTCAAGGTGTTGGGCAGCATTGGTTCTCCTGAGGCCCCTCCTGCGCTTGCACATGGCCTCCTCCTCCCTGTATCCTCACATGACCTTTCTTCTGGGTCCACCGCAGATACAGCTTTCTTATTAGTGACTGGTCTACTCAAATTCTCTAGTTTGTATGGAGTAGGTTTTGACAGTTTGTAGTTTTTGTGGAATTGTTCCTTTTCTTATAAGTTGTCTGACTTAGATGTGTAGAGTTCTTTATGTTGTTTTCTTATTATCCTTGTGATGTCTGCAGAGTCTATAGTAAAAATCCTCCAGTTCATTCATTCCTGATACTGGTAATTTGTCTTTGCTCTTTTTGACAGTTTACTAAAGGTTTTATTAATTTTATGAATAGTTTCAAAGAAATAGCTTTTCGTTTTATTCACTTTTTCTGTCTCTCAATTTCATTGATTCTATTCTTTTATTTCCTTCCTTCTGCTTGCTCTGTGGACTTTGGTTTTCAAAAGTTTGACTATAATGTGTATTTGTGTGGATTTCTTTGGGATTATCCTGTTTGGTATTCATTCAGCTTCTTGAATATATAGGCTTGGGGTTTTGCTAAATTTGGGAAATTTTAAATCATTATTCTTGAGTGCTTTTCCAACCTCAGCCACCTTCTACTCTCCTTCTGGCACTCTGATAACATCCCTGTTAGTCTCATGTGTCCCAGAGATGCTCATTTTTTTTTTTTTTTTTACTTCAATCTATTGTTCCTCTGTTGTGCTCTGATTGGGTAATTTCTACCCTTTATATTCATGTTTATGGATTCTTTCCTTTGTCATCTCCATTATGTTGTTGGGCCCATTCATTGAACTATTTAAATTGGTTATTGTATTTATTAGTTCTGAAATTTTTATTTGGTTATTCTTTATATCTTGATATATAAAAAATTGAATGTATGTCTTTATATACTTTTTACTGAGATTTTTCTGTTTTATGGTAGATATTTTAAATTTTTTATTTCAAGTGTGTTCATAATTGCTTGTTGAAAGGTTTTTATGATAGCTGCTTTAAAAATCTTTGTCATCTTTGTGTTAGTGTGTTTTGTTGTTGTCTTTTCTCATTTAGTTGAGGTCTTCCTGGTTCTTGGTATGATAAATGGCTTTTGATCAAAAGCTGGACATTTTAAGTACTGTAAGACTCTGAATCTTATTTAAATCTCATGTTTTAGCAGACCTCCTTCTGGGGAGCTGCTTTATTGCTGCCAGGTAGAGGTGGAAGTCCGGGCTCGCCTTGAGCCTCAGTTGACACCCATGGGCCAGGTTTCTTGTCACTGCAGAGGGGGTTGTGAATTTAGGTTCTGACTAGATCTCCACTGAGCCCACCCTGTCTGAGAAGAGGAAAGGCTCTTTCTTATTGCTTCCCCCTTAGCCTCCACTGATACCATGGTTGCCACTGAGAGGTCCTGAAAGGACTCACTTTCCACTTGGTCTCTGCTGATCCCATCTCAGTGGAATAGGGAGGGCACCTTATTTCTGCTGGGTGGGAGTGGGGTTCTGGCTCCCCACATGGTCTTCATGGACACCACCCAGCAGGATGGGGGTGTTTTGTTTCCATCTGGCGGGGAAGAAATTCTCAGCCCCCCACTTAGTCTTATTTGATGGTGTTCTGAAGGCCCGGCAGTGCCTTGCTATTTGGCCTGCTGAGCATGGAAATTCAGGCTCTTCACACTTGGCCTTTACTGATGTGAGGCTGAAGGCTTTTATGTGGTGGTTCCCTGGAGTAGAGAGGTTATTGTCTAAAAATGTTCTGTCTTGCTAGGTTGCCCCTTTCCTTCTTAGATTCTTTGTTAAAGAGAGCAGCTCTTCTCAGGGTCTTTTTGGTCTGCACTGATTGGCACTTCCAGCTTGCCACCTTCCCCATTATCCAGTTTGGGATGTGTGAAGCAAAAAGGAAACCCAGGTCCTCCCTCAGGTGCTTAAGTTCCTCGCCCGTCTGTCTTCTCTCTCTTCAGTCTTCTCGTGTTTGCTTTGTATATAATCACCAGAGATTGTAGCTGTACTTAGCAGGAGGACTACAAGAAAGAATGTCTACTCCATCTTCTAGAAGTGGGAGTCTTGTCT
Source organism: Gorilla gorilla gorilla (assembly GCF_029281585.2). Classification (NCBI taxonomy): domain Eukaryota; kingdom Metazoa; phylum Chordata; class Mammalia; order Primates; family Hominidae; genus Gorilla; species Gorilla gorilla. The sequence continues at coordinate 32,477,512 of NC_073235.2, forward strand.
CCTGCTTTTGTAAGATAACAGGTTTAGATCTACACACACGTTTGCCTGGCTACAACTCTGTTCTCCCTTATCAGAGCACTTGTCACAGAACGACATTAGTTGTGCAAGTATGTCTGATCTCCTCTCAACCTGCGAGTATGCAAGGAAGGCCAGTCTTTGATTTCAGTATTTCTCAGCACATAGTGGTCATTCACTGCCAGTGGAGGTGGGTCTACTGCATGTTTCTCGCCATGTCTTTTCATAGGTGCGTGCAGCCAGAACACCATCAGTCACCTGCCCAGGTGCCACACCTCAGGGCACCCTCATCTTCCATATTGTGCCTGGAATTGCTGAACTTGGGCCAGAGAGGGTTCCGCTTCTAGGCTGGCTTTGCCTGCAGAATAGTGGTTTTGGTGAATCTCATTATCACCTGGTCCAACCTTATCATTTTACAGATGGGCAAAGGAAGGCCCAGGTGACTTACTGAAGGTCAGGTTAACAGCACAGCTGAATTGAAATCCAAATCTCATGCAAGTCCAGTTCTCTTCTTTTGTTGTGTTTTTCTGCCTTCTTCATTCTGTAGCCTGAAAGTGGACTCCAATTGTAGCTTTTGTTTGTTTTTTAGTAATTTTAAAACGGGGGACCTAACCACACTGTTTCATGTTTTGTTTTGTTTTTTTTAATTGACTGTTGAATTTTATTGATTGCAACCTGGAGACCACAATTTTAATACATTACCAGAGGTTTCACAATTGTATTTCTAATGGGCCTGTTTCTTTTCAGCAGGCTTACGGCTATGGGCCATACGGTGGTGCGTACCCGCCAGGAACTCAAGTTGTCTACGCTGCGAATGGGCAGGCGTATGCCGTGCCCTACCAGTACCCATATGCAGGTAACTCACGCCGGCCTTTCATTCCTCATTTCTCTCCATTTGCTGAGTAGACCAGAGAGACCTGTAAACGTTTTTATTTTTCAGTTTAAGGTTACATGAGCTATATTTTCTGGTTGTAGACTACAAATCACTCTGTTACTATGCTTTAAGAAAGCCTTTGGTAGTTTCATACTGCTCTGCAAAGCTACAGTAGGCTTGATTTTTAGAACTTGGCTTTTGTGTGTGGATTAGTTCTCATAGAATTTTGTACTTATTGGGATTCACTTACATTAAGAAGCAACCAAAGTAAGAGGCCTATTTTAAGGGATGAGAGGTGACCTTTCAGCTGTTCTCCTTCTGATGATGTCCTTGGAAAGTTGTCACTACTGAGGTGATGTTCTGTTTCACAGTGGAGTACAGGCCTGGAAGGGCTTGTATTTATTCTGGGCTTAGAGTCTGTTCTTTCTGTTCTTCACCTCACTTGAAACACTTGGCAGGCATGAGTAACTGGTGTAGAGGTATCATGTCCAGGTCTCCTGGGCAAGGGGGTTGGCAGGGTGGAGGTGTGGGACAATGCTGGCCACTGCTGGAACTGCAGTGAGGGTGGGGAGGGCAGAGCTGTGGCCGATGGCCACTGTGAAGTGAGGCTGGGCAGGCGCAGTGGGCACAGCACCATAGTGCAGGATGCACAGGTGGGTGGGCTGGAGCCAGAGGCTGAGCTCAGGAGAGACAGGAATGTGGGGGTTTGCAGGAGGAGTAGTCCTGGGCTGTGAGCAAAACTAGCATGGTGTCTCAGCGCAGAGGCAGTGGGAGACGAGCTGGTACCAGAAACGTGGGTCACTAATAGTGGTGCCCAGAGAAGTCAAGGAGGCCTCTGGATTACAATCTTATATGGTGTCCTTGTAGTTGTTGGTGGTTGCTTTGGCTTTTGATGCATTTAGCACTTAAAATGGATTCTGGAGTAGAAATAGAGAAATCTCATACTCCTCTGTTCTGGGAATCTGAGGCACATTCACTCAACTAGCACGGACTTTGGAGGATCCTGCTTTGCTTGACCTTTTTTCATGTCAAGTTGAAAACCATTAAAATGATAATAAGTAGTCCGGGCACGGTGGCTCACGCCTGTAATCCCAGCACTTTGGGAGGCTGAGGCGGGTGGATCATGAGGTCAGGAGATCGAGACCATCCTGGCTAACACAGTGAAACCCCATCTCTACTAAAAATACAAAAAAATTAGCTGGGCATGGTGGCGGGCACCTGTAGTTCCAGCTACTCGGGAGGCTGAGGCAGGAGGATGGCATGAACCCGGGAGGCGGAGCTTGCAGTGAGCCGACATCGCGTCACTGAACTCCAGCCTGGGCGACAGAACGAGACTCCGTCTCAAAAAAAAAATAATAATAAGTAATTATGACAGATTAAATATTTGTCCGTTGTCTCGTGAGCCTAGCACAAATACTTTTGTTTGAATTACAGTAAGTCCTCACTTAACATCAACAGTAGATTCTTGGAAACTGTTACTTTCCGTGAAACAACATGTAATGAAACCAATTTTATGGTAGACTAATTGGTATAAACAAGAGTTAAGTTTCTGTGGCTTATTTCTGGTCACAAAAACATCACCACTTCTAATATTAACCATTGAAATTAATGTGAGCCATACATACATGTAAGATTAATAAAGACAAGTAAAATAATTACCTAGTTATTTCAGTTCATGGCCCATGGGTGGCTGGACCCTCTCCCAGCAGCTCAGGGCTTAAGGTGGGAATCCACCATGGATAGGATGCTATCTCATTGCAGGGCACACTCACCCACACCCCCTCTCACTCTGACTGGGACAGTTTAGATACGCCGATTCACCTAAGGGGCACATCTTTGGGATGGGAAGGAACTGAACTATCCCAAGAAAACCATGCAAACATGGAAAAAACCTTCACACTCCACACAGGCGGTGCCCCAGAGGGGAATCCATTCTTTTCTTCTTATCAATGTTATAATGAAACTACATTAAATGAAACAGTGTTATTTGAGGACCTCCTGTACTTCCTCCATATAAAATATTTTCTCCTTATAATCATGCATTGTATTTCTAGTCTTGTTTTTAAATTATATGTATTGAATCCCAAGTGCTATGTAATACTCATAAGTATTTTTAGTAATTGCCTATTATCATATTGGGTGATGTATTATTAAACCTTCCAGTATTGGCTGTTTTTTTCCTCTCTCTCTTTTTTTTTTTTTTTGCTATTGTAGATACTTCTTTGAACATCTTTAATCATTTTCCTTTTTGTTCTTATTGAATATACATTAGAATATGTTTCTTTTTTTTTCTTTTTTGTTTTTGAGATGGAGTTTCACTCTTGTTGCCCAGGCTGGTGTGCAATGTCATGATCTCGGCTCACTGCAACCTCTGCCTCCTGGGTTCAAGTGATTCTCCTGCTTCAGCCTCCCAAGTAGCATGTGCCACCACACCTGGCTAACTTTGTATTTTTAGTAGAGATGGTTTCACCCTGTTGGCCAGGCTGGTCTCAAACTCATGACCTCAGGTGATCCATCTGCCTTGACCTCCCAAAGTGCTGGGATTACAGGTGTGAGCCACCGTGCCTGGCCTAGAATCTAGTTCTTCCCCCTCCCCCCCGCCCCCCAACTAGACTCTATCTCTATATGCAGACAGGCCCCAACTCAGGATGGTTTGACTTAATGATTTTTTGACCTTACAATGGTGCGAAAACAATGTACATTTAGTAGAAACCGTACTTCAGGTACTCCTACCCCCATTCTGTTTTTCACTCTCAGTATAGTACTCATTCAGTTACGTGAGATCTTCAACACTTGATTATAGTAGGCTTTGTGTTAGTTGATTTTCCCAGCTGCAGACTAATGTTAATGCTCTGAGCAGTTGAAGGTAGGCTATGCTAAGCTATGATGTTCGGTAGGTTAGGCGTATTAAATGCATTTTGACTATGATGTTTTCAACTTATGAAGGGTTTATTGGGAGGTAACCCCATTGTAAGTTGAGGAGCATCTCTGTTAACATGTCAGAAGGCATAGACATTTTTGACGGTTTTTTGGGATATGATTTAAAAATGTAAACGTTTTCAAACATAAAAAATAGGGATGATGGTATAATGAACTATCATGTGTCCATCACTGGCTTCAGCAGTTACCATATCATGTCTAATCTTTTATCTCTACCTCAGCCTCCTTTCTCTACCTCTGGATTAGTTTAAGGGACATCCCAGATTTTTAATCATTTCATCTGTTAATATTACATTAAATCTGGATAGCATTTTGCCAAGTTGATCCCAGAATGGTTTACCAACTTATAATGCCACTAGCAGTTACTGATGCAGTGGTTTATCTGTGATCCCATAAAGATGGCCTGTTGTGCTCTAAAAGTTTTGATAGCTTTAGTAGGTCTCAAGTGGAATCATCAAGTTGCTTTAATTTATATCCCCTTTTATGAATAATTTTCCTTTGCACATTTTTCTGTTGGGATCCCATGGGATGGTGAGTTTTAAGCCCTAGCCTTGCCACATGAGAGCCAGCCTCTTTCTCAGCTTCCAGCCCACAGAATAGGGCTGTTGCCGCTGTTTCTTACTGTATAGAGAGCACAGATGTTGCAGACGTGGTTGTTTAGGGCACTTCTGGAAATGAGTCCATCCTTGCCCTTGGCTCTCGTCAGTAGAATAGAAGTAGCACTCTCACAGGCAGTACTCGGAATGCTTGCCGCCTGCATAAGGGGCTGAGTCAGTAGGCATTATGGCCAGCCTGCCTCAGAGTGGTGACCAGGCAGCCCCCAGACTTGCTTGCTGTGGAAGGGTCAAATGGGTTTGTGGTCGATACATAGCAGCTTGTGTTGACAACCAGATGGGTGCTTTGCCACCTCCATGCCATCCTGTCTGCCACGGTCTCACTGCCTAGAGCTAGTCCACAAGAACCCTCCTAGTCATGCACAGAGCTGGTTAAGGCTCTCTCTTCAGTGTGATTGGGACCAGTGGTTGGTCAGCCAATTGAGAAAGTACAGAGTACTGTAGACATATTGTAAACATTGTGCTGTGATTTAACCCGCTAGTGGGTGTTCGTTCGGCTCTCTTATAATGTGGGGTTGAGGTGTTTGCTTTGAGTTGGCTCCTTTGGTTGGAGTCTTCTATTTCTGTCTTGTAGAGACCATCCTCATGACACGTCATTGCACTGCAGTTTCCAGGGGTAAGTCCAAGAGCAGACTTCTAGATTTGGGGACTATAGTCCTCCCATCCTCCCATCTTTTATAGTTTTCTTAATTCCCTGATTTGATGGTAATTTGTAAAAGTAACCTTCCTTTATTTAGTTTTTCCTGTAGTATCTTAGTTGCCATAGAAACTGTGTCTGCCTTTTTCTCATTCACATTTTGACCATTTATGTAATATTAGTTAAATTAGGCAATTATAAGTGTGACCTGGAAGCATCCACAGCTGACTCTGGCAAGGACTGAGCTGAATGCAGGAGCAGAGCTCAGCAGGACCCACAAGAGAGTGGCCTGGTCCTGCAGCCAGGGGACCTCAGCATGACTTGCAGGGGCATCAGAATGTAGATTTTCCATGGGACCTTTTCATTAGGTCAGCTCACAAGTTCTATTGTGTTACATTTGGCTAGTTGGAGTTAACATTACTGAGCATTTTAAAATGTCAGGGCTGTGAAAGTAAATGCCGTAATTCCCTAGTTTTGAAATTTAAACATTGCAAAAATAATCACTTGCTTCCAGTACTGTTACCTGTACCAGATCAGCCCTTAGATTTACGATGGTTTCATTGTACTACTCTGTGCCTTTTGAGTTTTGTCATTCATCATCCTCTGTTGTATTTGAGGCATTAGTGGGTATAAATGCATACTGTAGCCAGAGTGCCTGGGTTTGTGTGCCCTTACTGTCCTTAACCGCTGTGTGCCTCAGTTTGCCCATCTGCAAAATAGGGATAAAAGTGCACTCAGTTGAGTAAGAGCATTTCAATGTATGTAGTGCTGTAAGTGGCTGGAAATGTTCACCTTTGTTACCACTGCGGGTTTCACTTCTGCTCTTCATCCACATGTGCACATCACTAGTGACTAGTTTTTTTTCTTTTCTTTTTTTTTGTGTTTGAGACAGAGTTGCACTCTGTTGCCCAGACTGGATTGCAGTGACAGGATCTCAACTCACTGCAGCCCCCGCCTCCCAGGTTCAAGCAATTTTCATGCCTCAGTATGGGATTACAGGCATGCACCACTACCCCTGGCTAATTTTTTTTTTGGTAATTTTTTAAGAGACAGGGTTTCACTGTGTTGTCCAGGCTGGTCTAAAACTTCTGGCCTCAAGTGATCCACCTGCCTCAGCCTCCCAAAGTGCTGGTATTACAGGTGTGAGCCATCAAGCCTGGCCAGCCAGCCTTTGAACCATTAAAGGAATAGAAGATCAAGGAGGAAAGTTAACCCTATTAATACCTGAGCAGTTTGAAAGCTACTTAGCTACTAGGCATTATAGCTGTGAAGCATGGAAGAGAGCAAACAGTATATTTCCAGTTGTAAATTTTAATCTTGCAAATTAAATACTAAATTTGTCTGTGGTTTGTTTTTTTGAAGTTTTCACCTCTAACATAAATATTTATTTTTTCTCTATAAAGACATGCAGTAAAAAAGAGTAGGCTGGGCCGGGCGTGGTGGCTCGTGCCTGTAATCTCAGCACTTTGGGAGGCCGACGCGGGCGGATTACGAGGTCAGGAGATCGAGACCATCCTGGCTAACACGGTGAAACCCCGTCTCTACTAAAAATACAAAAAATTAGCCAGGCGTGGTGGCGGGCGCCTATAGTCCCAGTTACTCAGGAAACTGAGGTGGGAGAATAGCTTGAACCCGGGCGGTGGAGGTTGCAGTGAGCTGAGATCATGCCACTGCACTCCAGCCTGGGGACAGAGCAAGACTCCTTCTCAAAAAGAAAAAAAAAAAAGTTATATGTGCAGATTTAAGGCTTAATTTAAAAAATTGGTTTGCGTGCATACTAAGAAGCTCATTTGCTTTAAGTGAGCATTTCCTTTTTGGGCTTTTGTTGGGCACTGTGTGTCTCCCATGTTCCCCATTTGTCTGCCACCCAATAAGCATGGTGTCGAGGGCTGAAGTAGAAATCAGAGGCTGGAATCTGAAAGCTTCATTAGGGTTCTGCTTTTTGCAGATTAGGGACTTTGGCCCTTAGTGAGCTGAGGATCTTGGTTTCCTCCTAGTGTGCGGTTTCAGGGATGTGGGCCACATGATGTACCTGTTGTGGAGGAGGGCTGGGTCGCCAGTGTGACAGGAGACAGCAGATCCCTTTTGTGAAAGGAGAACTGGTACTTTGCGTGATGTTAAACTTCACAAACCGCTGCTCAGAAATCTACTATTTTCCTTCTCTTTTAGGACTTTATGGACAGCAGCCTGCTAACCAAGTCATCATTCGAGAGCGGTATCGAGACAACGACAGTGACCTGGCACTGGGCATGCTGGCAGGAGCAGCCACGGGCATGGCCTTAGGGTCTCTATTTTGGGTCTTCTAGGGGCCTCAAGGTCTTGATGTGCATAGCTTCTGATAACCCTGTGTGCAATAATATGATTTGCAGGGCATTTCTGTTTGTGACAAATGTTTTTAATAATAGTTTTAATCATTCCTTTGAAAGTAGTGATGTCATAATTGTACTAATCCACGTAAGTACCACAGAGAAGGGTTTGAACTGTGCTATTTTGTTCAAACGTTGACTCTCCGGGGGCACTGGCTCATTCCAAGACTGTTCTTGTGCAACTCTCAGAATACCTTATTTGAGCACACCTGTTTTTAAAGGCATTTTCTTTTTACAGTTAGGTGTAGTGCTTAAGGGTTAATTTATTTTCATGTTATGCCAGTAATGTAGTGTTGTATGCCTATTGAGTGATTGTGGCAAGAAAAGCTACAGCTTCTTTGCGTTTAACTTTTTCAAACCACAGACCAGAACTGGTTGCATGTTACTTTAGGAGTTGTGGGTTGGTAAGCTCCCAGGTAGTTCCTGAGGCTATGGTGTGAGAGCCCCCGTCCTGCCCTCTGGGGCTCCACAGGCCCCTGGCAAGGCCGATGGCTCAGGATGATGGGTCACAGCCCGCCTTTGAAAAATGATGCTTCAGAAATCTGCCTGACCCTAGCTGCTGCTTCTCACCTTATTCTTGTATGGCTTTGGTAGGCATACTTGGAGAACGTATCCCACATTAGGAATTGATTTGAGCCTGAGAGTTTGAGGGCTTTATCCTTTAAAACTTGGAGAAGCCAGCTGGGCGCGGTGGCTCACGCCTGTAATCCCAGCACTTTGAGAGACCGAGGTGGGCGGATCACGAGGTCAGGAGATCGAGACCATCCTGGCTAACACGGTGAAACCCCATCTCTACTAAAAATACAAAAAATTAGCTGGGCGTGGTGGCAGGCGCCTGTGGTCCCAGCTACTCGGGAGGCTGAGGCAGGAGAATGGTGTGAACCCGGGAGGCGGAGCTTGCAGTGAGCCAAGATAGTGCCACTGCACTTCAGCCTGGGTGACAGAGTGAGACTCTGTCTCAAAAAAAAAAAAAAAAAAAAAAAAATCCTGGAGAAGCCAGAACAATATACAAACAAGTATGTGGAGGCAGATTTGCTTTATTCCAAGAGGCTGTTTGAGTGTGTGTCTGCCTAAGCCTCCTTATAGCCTATTTTTCTACTTGCTGAGGGAGTAATATTAAAGGAACAGTGAGGGAGTGGAAGGAGAGCCTTAGTTAGAACGTTCCCATTTCTGGCCTTTGGGGGTTTGCACTGTGCGGGAGATGCTCTCTCATCACTCTGAAGGCCCATCCTGTGCAGAAGTGGGACTCTGTGGCTGTTCACTGAGCACCAGGGCAGACTGTAGCTGAGCAGATTTGGGTTATGGATGGGATATGGGGCCCAGGGACCCTCAGGACACAGGGACCGGCTCAAGGTACCACTCAGCCTGGCCAGGACCCCCAGCTTTGCTTTTGTTCTTGATCTCTTTGTGATAGAGAAGCTTAGAACATTGAATTTGGAACCCCAAAATGTGTGAGTCTTTGGAAAACCCATTCCAGCCTTTCTTCAAATGCTCTTATTTTCGATATATGAAGTGTGTATTTGAAATATTCATATTTCTGTTATTTCTTGTTTTCAAGCTCTGAATTATTGCAGTTTTCTGTCCTGCATGCTTTCAACAGTGTGCTTTTACAGAGGCAGTTTAGCACAGCGAATGTCCCTGCCCCACACTCCATATGGTCCTGTTTTCCCGAAAATACACTCCAGGTAGCACAGACTTGTTATTTTGCCTGGCTGGTTACACACATGCTGTCTTGCTTTGCTGCTCAGCCACCTCCCTCTGAGGCCAACTTAGGCCAACCTACATAGGACTCCATCTTTAGCGAGACACCAGAGAAACCGAGTGATGACCACGGGTCTGCTTTTCTCTCTGATCCTAGGGGACTTGTTGACATGGGAGTGTCTGTTCCCACATGGAAGGATGTCTGTTTATCTCTCATCTCTGAATAGATGTATGACAACTCTAGTGTTCATGGTTTAAAATGTTGCTTTGAGGATTTTCCATCCTGCATAAGAAGAATGGCTTTCTTCAGATTATAGTCGTTATTAAAGCTGTATGTACACTTTACTTAAAAACTATTAACAGTTTTTCATGTTGCACTGGTGGTAATTTTGAACTTGGAATTACTGGGCGGGAATTCCAGGAACCACAGAGTATTGATTTTTGCTGCCAAAATGCTCTTGAAGCAGATGTCCCTGTGCTCCCCTGGCTGCTTCTGGCTGAAGGGGGGAGGTGTAGACTGAAGCTTGGGCACTCATGTGTGTCCCCTCCCCAGTCCCCATCCTAGTGGGGCCAGTCTCATTAGGCAGCCATAGATAAGCCTGGAACTTGGCTGTCATTAGTGACTTGATCCTGGTATGAAATGCATACTGGGTATAAGGTTGCTCAGGTATTTTATTTCCTTGGCCACAGCTCCCATAGATGCCAATGTTTTGATAGCTTCAGTTTCTCAACGATGTCTTTTGTTTACAGTGCTACACTTAGTATGAGTCAAGAAGTGCTTGAGTTAGAAGAAACTTCTTATTCAGGTTTGAGTAAGCATTTTACTTCCATGTGTACTTTTAAATAATCCATACCTTGAAGAAGTTGGCCAATGATATTATATACATGCTGATCTGATTGTTCTTTTCATTCCTTGAGTCAACTTCAGGGTCTTGGATATTAAAGAGAAGAACTGTGGTTAACGTTTTGGATCATCATTTGTGAACAAGGCCAGACTTTGCCCATTTTAGGCTATCCAGGACTTAAGGTAGCCATCTGGATCATAAGAAGGTCCTGCAGTTGAGACAAAATGACCCAAGTGTATTTTCCACAAGTTTTGATCCTGTGTAATATTTGTTTTTCCTTCCCTAGTGTATGTAGATACAAGGCATGGAATGCGATTCCACTTTCTCCCCAGAGTTGATCTTTTTGTGATTGCTTTCCCGTCTCTAGTATTCTGTTGTGTCTAGAGAACTAATTTTTTCCTACATACGCAAATTGTACATTTGTAAGTGAAAATGTCAATACATTAAAGCATTAACCTTAAAGCATGTTTCATTGTGACTTCTGTTGTCTTTAAAAAATTACTTTGCAGTAACATACTCTCAGCTTTTTCTGCTGTCCTGGATCATAAGAATGCCATTTATTGAGGACCTACCAAATGCTAGTATGTTGTCACATTAGAGACAACTCACTGAATTCTTAGTGACTCTGTAAGGGAGGTATTATCCAAGTTCCACTGGAGGGACCGAGGCTCAGAAGTTAAATAATTTACTCAGGAACGTGCAGGTAGTAGGTCTCCACATCTGATATTAAAACGCCTTCTTGTTCCCTGTGCTGTGTACATATGAGAATTTGATTTCCACAAACAGCAGTGGCCCGTGCAGTCACACTCTTGGGATGGCTGTGAGAAAAAGGACACTATTTTTCCCAACCAGATCCCTCTGGCAGTGTGTGTCCAATAACTTCTCCAGCATCTTTGGATATGACTTTTTTGTTTTATTTATTTATTTATTTATTTATTTAGAGACGGAGTCTCACTCTGTTGCCCATGCTGGAGTGCAGTGGCGTCATCTCGGCTCACTGCAAGCTCTGCCTCCTGGGTTCACGCCATTCTTCTGCCTCAGCCTCCCAAGTAGCTGGGATTACAGGTGCCCGCCACCACACCTGGCTAATTTTTTGTATTTTTAGTAGAGACGGGGTTTCACCATGTTAGCCAGGCTGGTCTCAATCTCCTGACCTCATGATCCGCCCGCCTTGGCCTCCCAAAGTATTGGGATTACAGGAGTGAGCCACCGCGCCCGACCAAAAAGCTATATTTCTTGTTCAAGTCGCAGTCCATTGTGGGTTCATAAGGGATGAGAGGCTTCTGCTCCAGGCTGTCATTCAGGGACCAAAACTGCTTTTATCTCTTTGCCTTGGAATCTGCTGTGGGAACTTATACAACCTGCTGGAAGAAAAGACAGTGAAGACACACCCAACCTCAGCTCTGGAGTGGCGCTCCCCTTCCAGTGGTGAGGGCTAATCATGTGGCCTGGGCTCAGTGCTTGAGGTCTGGGAGGTATCGTCTGAACCCAGGAAGAAATGGCCCTCGCCTCAGCTGCTGCTAACAGGCTGTACTTAATGACAGATCATAATCATCAAGTATCGCCAATTCTCGGTGGAAGTTGGGTTTGTATTTACTTTGCACAGTTTTTACTGATTAATAAAGCCAGTGGTTGCAAATTACAAGCAAATTGTTAGTTCACACAACACAAATGTCATTTGGTCACTGATATTTTTGTTGCTGTTAAATCGTTTCTTTTCCCACTTACCAACTGTTGTGGATGGGCCTAGAGAAGATATTCACCCTTTCCAGCAAGGAATATAGTTCCTCCATCCATTTGTCCTTTATTACATTAAAGTCATGCTGAGGATGACCGCGTTATTGCCCCTGGTTGTCCTGCTCCCCCTTCCCTGTGAGTGGCCTATAAGTTCCTGCCTGGTGCTGAGAGCCTGCCTATGCCATCTTGCCCACCGGAGGAACAGAGTCCAAGCCTAACGGGTGGTGTGCCATGCCTGGGGGAAGGGGGTGTGAGTGTGTCATGTTTGAGCAGGTGCTTTAGGAAGCAGAGGGGGCTTCTCCAGCCTTCTCATCCTTTTCACCACTGCAGGAGCTGCCCCTCCTCTGTGGTCCCAGATAAGACTCATGGGGCAGAGCCTTCACAGCTGCCCCTCAGGGGCTCCATGTCACGGAAGGCAGGGGGAGCATTGTTTGCCGTACAGCAAAGCTGACCAGGATGAGCTGCTGCTGGGTGCTGTGCCAGGTGAGGGGGCACAACAGTCAGCGAGACCATACTTGGGGAGGGGGGCAGTGCTCCCACTGCCCAGGCCTCACCAGAGCAAGGGGTCCAGATAACATCACACTTTGTGGGGGTCCAGATTACACCACACCACGTGGGGTCCCAGGGTCGGGGCTTGCCCTTCTGAGCCTTTTCATGTCTGTGAATGGCTGGAGGGAAGGGGGTGATGCCAAGCCCACAGGGCTGGTAGAGGACTAAGTGACCTGAGTGTGCAGGAAGGCCGAGCACGGTGCTGGGCACACTGAGTCCTCTGCAGATTTGACCCTCTGTTCCTCTTTTCCTGAGCTTCTCTTCTGTTATTTGTAAAACTGGGTGACAGTTCGTGTCTCCATTGCCCTCAAAGATGAGACCACTCACTTCTTGTTCTCATGGCCAAGGAAGGCCCTGCCACGCCTGAGCTTTGCAGGTGGGAAGGGCTTCCTCTGCCCGTCCAGGGAATGTAAACATGGAGTCTTGGCATTTCTGTGTTCCCCGGACCTTTTATTGGTCTTTGCATAATCCCCCACTTTTACTCTTCTTGCAGAACTTTCTCCCTTCAACCACTAACCTAAGCTGGTGGAGGTGGGGGTAATGAGGCATGGTGGCAGTGATGGCTGGCCTGAGCCATCACCGGGCATTTACCAGCTGCGTGCTCTGGGGGGTGGCTCGCCGCTGCGTTTCCCTTTTTGTTTACGACAGGTATAGTAGGAGCACCCTGAAGGACTGTGATGTGCATTCACTGAGTCAGCACAGATGGGAGGCATGGAGAGTGGTGCTGGGAACCTTTGTAACTACTGACAATAAATGTTTCTTATGATGCAGGCTTACAGATGAGGGACAGATGTGGTGTGCCCTGAGGCACCTGGGTAGGCCTGAGGTCCTGCCTGGCTTGGTGGCTGGCTCTGGGACCTGTGGGACCCCAGCAGGCAGGGAGGAGGCAGTGTGAGCTGGGCTGGGGCAGAGGCTACTCTGCCACCTTGCTCTCATTTTACCTGGTATTGGGGGCACAAGTTGGCCAGCTTGCCAAGGTCTCAGGAATCCTGAGGTCCAAACTCCAGTGGCCAGGAGCAGGTTAGAAATGCATATTCCTGGCCGGGCGCAGTGGCTCACAGCTGTAATCCCAGCATTTTAGAAGGCCGAGGTGGGCGGATCACAAGGTCAGGAGATCGAGACCATCCTGGCTAACACAGTGAAACCCCATCTCTACTAAAACTACAAAAAATTAGCCGGGCACGGTGGTGGGCGCCTGTAGTCCCAGCTACTCACGAGGCTTAGGCAGGAGAATGGCGTGAACCTGGGAGGCGGAGTTTGCAGTGAGCTGAGATCGCGCCACTACAGCCTGGGCGATAAAGACTCCATCTCAAAAAAAAAAAAAAAAAAAAAAAAAAATGCATATTCCTGGGACTTAAAGCCACAACGTCCTGAGGGGGTCTGGGGTGGCCCGAGTCTGCATTTCCGCCTGCCCTCAGGTGATTCTGTGCAGCCTTGACTCCCCTGGTCTTGGCCTCCAAGGCCTGCCCTTTCTGAGGCCTCTGCCTTCCTCTCTCCTCTCCCTCCCTGCTCAACTCACTGACGTCCACTGAGCTGCTGGACAGGCGTCCCCTCCTCTAGGAGGCCTCCTGGCCTTCCCTCCAGCTCAGCATGATGCTGAGGAGCGACACTGGACAGTACGGCCTCCTCCCCTCCTGTGGTGCTGCTGAGCCCAGGGACAGTCACTGGCCAGTGGGAGGCAGGAAGGGGCCCAGCACTGGCTTCGCATGGCTCTCTGGGCGTGCCCCTGCCTGGGAAGTGGGAATCAGGTGAGAGGCACCTCCTCCTGGGCCCCAGGAGAGCTGGCAGCTCCATCAGACCCTCCACTGCTATGTCATCAGAATGACATTTCTCAAACAGGATCACCTCCAAAGGGCAGTGAGCTAGGTGCTCCTGGGTAGCACCCCAGGCAGGTCCTGCCCAGTTCTTTCACTAACCTGTCAGAGGCCAGGTGAGCAGCTTGTGTGTTCCTGGTTCAGTCCCCTGGCAGGCGTGCTAGGCAGGGCCCATTCTCAGGAGCCGTCTTGCCTACCTGGTGCAGACACACCCAGGCTATGACCTGCTCAACAGATGTGCAGCAGGGACCCCTAGGGAGGACTCTGGGGCTGCACTGAATTCAAATCTTTATCACTTCTGTGGGCATGGATGTGGATAGCGTGGGAACGTGGCCTCTCTAGCCTCAGTGGCCTCCTCTATAAGGAAGGTATAGTAATAACAGTACCACCCAGTAGGCACCCAGTAGGAGCAGAGACATCCCTCCATGCCTTTCCCAGACCCATGGCTTGGTCCCAGACCAGCAGCACAGCAGCCTCTGGGAGCCTCTTAGAAATGCTGATTTTCCAGCAGTTCTGGATCTCTCGAGTCAGTGACAGCCCTCAGGGTGATGCCATTACAGGTTCAAATTTGAGGATCACTGGTCTAGAATGGACTCCCTCTCTCCCACTCCCCCTTTCTCTCTCCCCCTTCCTGCGCTCACTCCTGCTCAACAGCACTTCCTCTGTGCAGCTGCTAGTTCTGAGGGCTGCCACCAGGTGTCACGGCAGCCTCAGGAATGTTCCGGCTGCCACACCTCCCCCGCCAGCCTGGCCCCTGCTACATCTCAGGAGAGGTCCTGAGAGGGTAAAGGGCTTCTGAGCTTCTCACAGGATGAATGCTTCCCTGTGCTTTTCTGACTGCTCAGGGTGAGTCATCTGGGCCCGAAGGTGGCAGATATGTCAGCGTCCTGTGTGGAGGGGACAGGGACAGCCCCACAGCACCTAGTGGGATGTTGTGAGATTTGCGGGGCACGCCCAACTCCTCCTCTACTACTGCCGAGTCCTCACTGTCTTATTCTGCCCTAGGAGGCTTCTCCAACCACCCTGCTCTGTCCCCATTGTGACTCCTGGCCACGGCCTCTGACCCTCCACCCAGTCCAGTCCTCACGGTGGGGCCTCCGAAGGCCTGTCCTGCTGTGCCAATGCTGAGGCCGACTTTGGGCTATTGGTCCAGGCCCTGCCCGGCCCTGTAACTACACGTCCCTCACCGCCACCACAGGCTTGGTGGACCAAAAGCCTCCTCCTGAACACAGCCCAGCAGGCTTTGCCCACAGTCCCCTCCCAGCTTGCCCACTCCAGCTCCCCTGAGTTCAAGGCCAGCCCACACCCCCCGGACGCACTGGACACCCTCCCGGGCGCCGGTGGAGGAGGCTGAGTAGGGCAGGCAAGGTCTCTGCCTGCAGCCACACCAACCCAGCGGCTATCCTCCCAGCGGGGCTGGGCAGAGCATCGGGAGGACTGCCCGGGTCGCGGAAGGGCGTGCGCTGGATTCCAGGCGAGGAGCTGCTGTGCGAGGCCCGCAGGCGGGCTCAGGCGGGAGTGGCTATGGGCCGTGGGCTGCGAGGGCAGAGAACTTTGGGAAGCGATTTGGGGATGGCAGCTGTGTGGCCACACCGCGGGAGCCCTTGAGATGGCTGGCTGCAGGGCGGCTATCGGGTGGGGGGAAGTGATTTCTGGCAGAGCTCCTGGGCCTTGTGCGGGGGCGCTCGTAGGTGATGCTGTGGGGCAGAGACTTAGGAGTGTGGTTGTGAAGGGCGAGATTTCTCCTGAACATCCGAGTGGGAATGTCCGGAGGTCAGTTCAGAGGCCTGGGCACAGGGGTAGCAACAGAGGGCGCGGGGGCAAGGCGGGTTGGGCACGTGGAGGGCATCGGTGTCCCTGCCACGTTTCAGTGGAAAGCCGAGTGAACTGGAGTTGGGGATGGGGGAGGCCGTGAGTCCAGTTCCCTGCACCTTCTGGAGCCTCCCTCCCCAGACCCCTCCTGGCAGGGGCTGGGCCTCTCCCAGGGGGCCTTGCGCAGCTCCGGCCCTGAGCATAGGGGCGGTGGAGGCTGAGGGTCCAGCCCCTCGAGATCCGCGCCCGCTACTTCCGCTCTCTGCGGGGCTGTCCTTCCCTCATCGGTGCCCGCTGCGGCCCTGCGGCCGGCCCGGGACCACGAGGGAGCCAGGGGGCACGGTCCTGCCCTCAGGAGGCTCCACGTGGACACTGCGCAGCTGGCCTTGAGGCACGCACGCGCGTGTTCATGTGCGTGCGTGCATGTGTGTCCATGTGCTTGCTCGTTCATGTGTGCGTGCGTGTGCGCGTGCACGTGCACGCGCGCGCGCTCTTTGCCCCCACAGCGTCACTCCTGCAACCTGCATCTAATGTCCAGAGAGGTGATTATCTTCTCCACTCCCAATTCACACCTGGCCCTGAGTCAGCTACATGAGTGGTCCAGGCCTGGCTATCCTGGGTCTTGTGTGCCATGTGGCACAACACCGGGTCTGTAAGAGAAGCCGTGCCACCAGCCTTGGGAGGCAGCGCCCTGCTGGTTGGGGTCTCCAGAGGAGAGCTCCAGAGAGAGAAAGGCCGAGCTGCCTCCACCTCCCCCAACATCCTCCCTGAACCTCAGCAACCACGTCTGTAAATGGGACAATGACAGCGTCCGCCTTAGAGAGTTGCTGGAGTGAGGAACGAACACACACGGGACCACTTAGAAGACTGTTGGGCGCAGAGCTCTCAGGGCTGCTCTGAGGACCACGTTTACAGACGAGGACTCAGAGCGGGAGATGCCGGTACAGCAGGGGCTCTCAGCCACCCTCTCCCAGAGGCAGGTCCCAACGGACCTCGGTGCCAGCTTGGACGCTGCGCTCGGCAGTTGTGGAGTTGATTAATAACATTCTGTCCCACATTCGCGGATTGGAAAGTAATGCCTGATTAAGACCCTAAGCATGTCACTTGTGGCAAACACTCAGGCTATCTTCGAGGGGGCAGCATTGACTTCAGGGCTGAAGGCTTGGCTGGTTTTCCTGGGACACACCTTGAAGGCAGCAGAAGCCCTGCTACCAGGAAACAGGAAAGGCCAAGGAGTTTGTGCTGGTCCTCAGGCCCTCAGCCCCTAGGAGGCTGGAGGTGGGGACTGGCCCTTAGGCGGTGGCACCATGCCTGAGCATGAGGGGACACCTGGGGCACCCTGTGAGGTGGGGGCAGAAGGGTGGAAGGCTGCGGGGAGGTGGGGGTGGACCGGCTGCAGACAGAAGAGCTACACTTTCAGTTTCTCTGTTTCCTCCAAATTACTGATCAAAGCCCCTGGGGTGCTGCGGCCGCACCATGCTCCAAGCCCTGTCCTGGAGGGTTTCCTTCAGTGGGCCTGGGCCATGGGTTTCAGCAGAATGTGAGGATGAGCTGAGCTAGGAGTGTGTGTGGGCACCAGGCTGGCCTTGTTCTGCCATGTGCACCGGCCGTTCTCTCTCAGCAGCCCCAGGCCACACAGCAGGGACGGCAGGAGCGGGGTTTCCTGAGGCCGGTGTAACTCCAGAGCCTGCCCTCCTCACCTCATGCAGCCGGTGGACATGAGGCCAGCCCTCTGCTGGCCAGGCCCGGGCCTGCTGGATGGGCACAGCACCCCTGGGGAGGTTGGGGGTGGGGACATTCATTCACTTTAGCCATGGAAGGGAGACCTGCCTTAGCAGTCCTTGTGTTGTGTGGAGGCTGTGACCAAAAGTAAAGTGGGGGCTTCTTTGTGCAGGGTCTTAGGGCATTCTGCATTCATTCATTCCCTTAGTCCCTCATCAAACATGCCCCGAGCAACTAACTGCTCCACACCTGGTCCTGGGCTGGGCATGGCCAGGCTCTAGGAGCTTGTCTGGTAGCTGTGCGTGAGTCAGAAAATGGAGCCCCTTTCTCTAGTGAATCTCCTTGTGCTGGGTGATGGGCTGGAAGCAGAGTGCACCTGGACTGACCCCATCCCCGCTGGACCTCTGCCGGGCATTTTTGCTCCCTAAACAACCCCCACAGCCACATGAGGCACCGCGGGCAGTCGGGCCTCCTATAGCCAGGCCCTTGGCTGTGGCCTGTCATCTAGGGGCTGTCCCATCCCCTAGTAGGATCCACACTTAGGGACTCCCCGCCATCGTGCCCAGGAGCTCCCACCACCACCTGGCCCAGCTGCCCACACCTCCACCTGTGCTCCATTCTTTCCACCTCCTTTGTCACCCCCCTGCCCACCTATTGCTCGTGGTTAAGCCCTGCCCTCTTCCTGGCCACATGATGTGTCTGCTCTTGGCCACCCCATGGGCTCCTTGGTGACTGTGCCAGGTCAGTGCCCCTCCTGGATCTCCTGGCCCAGGAACTCCCCATTGAATGTGCCTTCACAGCCTTCCATCAGTCCAGCCTTGCTCTGCTCAGGGATTGTGAATGCAGAGATCTGGGCCAGTTTTGAGGGTGTAGTGTGGTGGACACCTCCCACACTGCCATCTATTGGGAGGGCAGCTTGTATTGACAGTATGTATTGAAATCCTTAAAAATGTGCATACTCTGACCATGTCCTTATGGGTATCCATCTCAAAAAAGATAACCCCAAAAGGGAAAAATGTCTCCTACACAAAGTTGCTCATCATGCATACCTAGCTGAAAGTTGGAAACATCTTAAATGTCCAATAATGGGAATAAAGTACATCATGGCACAAAGAATCATTTCAGCACTAATGGAAGTAAATGAAGACCATGAAGATCATAATGGCTGAGTGAAAAACAATCAGGTGAGTGGTGCTATGCATATTAGCATAAAATCAATGTTGAATGCCCTCTGCAACGACATCCACGTCCTAATCCCTGGAACCTGTGAACACATTACCTTGTATGGTAAAAGTGATTTTGCAGATGCAATTAAATTAAGGACTTTGAGATGGGAAGATTATTCGGGGTTATCCAGGTGGGCCTGATGTCATTCATCACAAGGGTCCTTCTAAGTGGGAGGCAAGAAGGGCAAAGTCAGGAGGAGGTGGGTTGACAGAAGCAGAGGTAGGAGGGATACACACTGAAGATGAGGGAGGAATCCAGAGCCAAAGAATGCAGGCAGCCTCCAGGTGCTGGAAAGAGGAGGAGCTGAATGCTCCCCTGGGAAGCTCCAAGAAGGATGCGGCACTGCTCACACTGTGATCGCTGACCTCCACAGCTGTAAATAGTAAATAAATGTGTTGTTTTAAGGCACTACATTTGTGATAGTTTGCCACAGCAGTAACAGGGAACTAATGCATTAGGTAAGAGTCAATTTATTGGCAGGCCAAGGTGGACTGATTGCTTGAGCTCAAGAATTGGAGACCAGCCTGGGAACATGGCAAAACCCCATCTCTACAACAAATACAAAAAATTAGCCAGGTGTGGCAGTGCATGCCTGCGGTCCCAACTCCTATGGATGGAAGCTGAGGTGGGAGGATTGCTTGAACCCAGGAGGCGCAGCCTGCAGTCAGCTGAGATCGCATCACTGAACTCCAGCCTGGGTGACAGGGTGAGACCCTTCCCCCCGCTCCAAAAAAGTGTTCCATTTCTTTAATGGTTCTAGGACCATTCAGATTATTTATTTTATCTTGGTTTGAGTTTGGTCATTTGTGGTTTTAGAGGAATTGGTCCATCCCTTTTAAGTTGTCGAATTTGTGAGTGTAAAGTTGTTCCAGATATTCCCTTATTAGCTGTTCAGTGGCCGCGGGAGCAGCAGTCATGGCTCGGCTTCATTCCTGACATGGGTAATTTGTGTCTTTTCTCTTCTGTCAGCTTTTAATAAAGATTTGTTAATTGGTTTTTTCTAACTTTTCTTTACTAGAACAGTAGAAACAAACACAAAGCAAGCATGGGAGGGAAATAATGAGGAGGAGAAAATGGGAAATAATGAAGATAAATCACTGAGATGACAATTTCTCCTCTTCATTATTTCCCTCCCATGTTTATTTTGTTTTCCTTTTCCTAGTTTCTTGAGTAGGGACTTTGACTGTTGACTGGACACCTTTCCTCTTTAATTAATGTAAGCATTCCGTGACATAAGAATCTCAACACTGCTTTTGGTACATCCCACATATTTTGATATGTTCTATTTTAATTTTCACCAGTTCCATGTATTTTTAATTTCCTTTGAGATTTCCCTTTCCACCTATGGATTATTTAGAAGTATGTTGCTTACTTTTTACATGATTGGAGTTTTTCTGTTTTCTGTCATGGATTTATGGTTTTACTCCATTGTGGTCAGGGAATGTACTCTGCAGATTTCTGTACTTTAAATTTTGTTGAGACTTGTTTTATGGCACAGGACAATGCCGGCCTTGGTGGATGTTTCATAGATGTTTGAAAATAACTTGTAGCTTGCTATTGTTGCGTGCAGTGGTTCTGTTGGTTGATTGTGTTGCTCTGATGTTCTCTCCTTGCTGATTTTCTGCATCATTGTTTTATCAGTTGCTGAGAATAGGATTAACTCAAAATGGATCAAAGACCTAAATTTAAGTGTAAATTTCAATTTATTTTAAAGTGTAGAATTCAGTGGCATTAAGTACATTCAAATGTGGTGCACCTATCACCACTATTTCTGGAACTTTTTCATAACCTCAAACAGTAGCTCTGTATTCATTAAGCACTAAACCCTATTCTATGCTGTCCCCATCCCTAGGTAGCCTCTATTCTACTTTCTGTTTCTATGAATTTGCCTATTCTAGATACCTCATATAAATGGAATCATGCAATATTTGTCCTTTTGTGATTGGCTTATTTCACTTAACGTAATGCCTTCAAGATTCATCCGTAGCAATGTGTCAGAATCTCTTCCTTTTTAAAGGCTGAATAATACTCCATTGTATGGCTATACCACATTTTGTTTACCCATTCATCTGCTGATAGACATTTGGGTTGTTTCTATCTCTTAGCTATCGTGAATAATGCTGCTATGAACATTGGTGTACAAGTATCTTCTTCAGTTTTTTCGTTTTTTTCTTTCTTTTTTTTTTTTTTGAGACAGAGTTTCACTCTTGTTGCCCAGGCCGGAGTGCAATGGCATGATCTCTGCTCACTACAACCTCCACCTCCCAGGTTCAAGCGATTCTCCTGCCTCAGCCTCCCTAGTAGCTGGGATTACAGGCATGCACCACCACGCCCGGCTATTTTGTATTTTTAGTAGAGATAGGGTTTCTCCATGTTGGTCAGGCTGGTCTTGAACTCCCTACCTCAGGTGATCCGCCCGCCTGGGCCTCCCAAAGTGCCTGGATTACAGGCCTGAGTCACCACGCCTGGTCTTTTTTTCTTTTTAGAGATAGGGTCTCATTATATTGCCCAGGCTGGTCTCAAACTCCTGGGCTCAAGTCATCCTCCTGTCTCAGCCTCCTGAGTAGCTGAGATTACAGGTATGTGTCAGCACATCCAACTTAGTTCTTTTGAGTACATACCTAGAGGTGAGATTTCTGGGTCACAGAGTAATTCTATGTTCAGCTTTTTAAGGAATGGCCAAACTATTTTCCACAGTGGCTGCACCATTTTAAACTTCTATCAACATTGCATGCAGGTTCCAATTTCTCCATGTCCTCACCAACACTGTTATCTTGTTATTTTCCTTTTCCTATTATTTTAATTTTTGTAATAGCCATCCCAGTGAATATGAAGTGGTAACTCAGTGTGATTTAGGTTTGTATTTCCCTAGTGACTGATGATGTTGGGCATCTTTTCATGTGCTTGTTGTCTATTTGTATATCTTCTTTGGAGAAACGTCTATGCAAATCCCTTGCCCAGTGTTAATTTGGTTGAATTTTTTTGTTCAGCTGTAGGAATTTTTGTATATTCCAGATATTAATCACTTATCAGATACATGATTTGAAACTTTCTGCCATTCTGTGAATTATCTTTTTACTCTGTTGATACTGTAGTATCCTTTTATGCACTAATGTTTTAATTTTGATGGAATCTGATTTATCTATTTTTTCTTTTGCTGCCATGCTTTTGTGGTCATGTTTAAGCAATTATTGCCAAATTCAAGTCATGAGGATTCTTTCCTATTTTTTCCTAAGAATTTTGTAGTTTTAGCTTTTACGTTTAGGTCTTTGATACATTTTGAGTTGATATTTGTATGTGAGGTAAGGTAAGGGTCCAATTTCATTTTTTTGCATATGGATATCTAGTTTTCTCAGCACCATTTGTTAGTAAGACTGTTCCCATTGAATGGTCTTGACAGTATAGTAGAAAATCAATGTGAGGATTTATTGCTGGGCTTTGTATTCTATTTCATTGGTCTATATTTCTGTCCTTATGCCAGTACCACACTTTTGATTACTGTAGTTTTGTAGTAAGTTTTGAAATCAAGAAATGTGGATCCTCCAAGTTTTCCAAGATTGTTTTAGCTAATCAGGGTCCTTTGAAATTCCAAATGAATTTCAGAATGGATTTTTCTTTTTCTTTTTTTCTTTTTTTTGAGACGGAAGAGTCTTGCTCTGTCGCCCAGGCTGGAGTGCAGTGGCAGGATCTCGGCTTACTGCAAGTTCTGCCTCCCGGGTTCACGCCATTCTCCTGCCTCAGCCTCCTGAGTAGCTGGGACTACAGGCACCCGCCACCACGCCTGGCTAATTTTTTGTATTTTTAGTAGAGACGGGGTTTCACTGTATTGGCCAGGATGGTCTCGATCTCCTGACCTTGTGATCCACCCGCCACAGCCTCCCAAAGTGCTGGGATTACAGGCGTGAGCCACCATGCCCGGCCTAGAATGGATTTTTCTAAGCTGCAAAAAAATACCATTAAGATTTGGATAGAGATTACACAGAATTTTTAGATCACTTTGGGTAGTATTGTCATCTTAACTATATCAAGTTTTCCCATCCGTGAACACAGAATATCTTTCCATTCATTCTTCTCTCATTTCTTTCAGCACTCTTTTGTACTTTTCAGAGTACCAGTCTTCTGCCTCCTTGGTTAAATTTATTCCAACTTTTGTGGTGTTACTGTAAATGAAATTGTTTTTTAAATTTCCTTTTCAGATTGCTTATTGCTAGTGTGTAGAAATACAACTCATTTATGGGTGTTGGTTTTGCTGATTTAGTTTACTTAGCCCTGTGTGTGTGTGCGCTCATGTGAAAGTAATTCTAGGGTTTTCTACATATAATATGTCATCTGTGAAGAGAGATACTTTTACTTCTTCCTTGACAAATTGGTTATCTTTTATTTCCCTTTTTCCCCTAATTGCTCTAGCCATAACTTTCAGGACTATGTTGAATAGAAGTGGTGAAAGTGGGTTTCATTGTCCTCATCCTGATTGTACAGGGAAATTTTTTGGTCTTTCACCATTAAGTATGATGTTAACTGTTTTTTGTATGTGGACTTTATGTTGTGGACATTCCTTTCTGTTCCTAATTTAATGTCTTTATCACGAAAGGGAGTTGGATTTTTTTTCAAATGCTTTTTTTCTGCATTCTGTTCATGGTCCTCTGCTTTATCCTGTTAATATGGGAGTGATTGCTTGATTTTCACATACTGGGCCGCCTTTTCATTCCAGGGATAAATTCCATTTTGTCATGGTGTTTAATCCTTTTATTATGCTGCTGAATTTGCTAGCATTTTGTTGAGGATTTTTGCATCAAAGTTCCTAAAAGACATTGGTCTCTAGTTTTCATTTCATTCATGTCTCCACAGTCAGACAGTATAGTGTCTCTGTCTGACTGTTGTATTAGGATAATGCTGGCTTCATAAGATGAGTTTGGAAATGTTCCCTCCTTTTCATTGTTTTGAAAGATTGTAAGAAGGACTGGTGTTAATTCTCACATAAATGTTTGGTATAATTTAAAAGTAAAGCCATTTCTCCTGGGCTTCTCTTTATTGGGAGGTTTTTGACTCATTGATTCAACCTCCTTACTTTTTATAGGTCTATTCACATTTTCTAACTCTTTTCACATTGGTTTTGGTAGATTTGTACATTTCTAGGAATTTGCCTATTTCACTGGGTTATCCAGTGTGAAGGCATACAGTTATTCATTATATTCTCTTATAATCTATCAAATTCTGTATAATCAGTAACAATGTCTCTTCTTTCGTTTATGATTTCAGTAATTTATCCTAGTTTTTTCTTGGTAAATATAGCTACAGATTTGCCAATTTTGTTGATCTTTTCAAATAACCAACTTTTGGTTTCATTGATTTTTTTCTATTGTTTTCCTATTCACTATTTCATTAATCTTCACTCTAATCTTTTTTTTTTTTTGAGACAGAGTCTCGCTCTGTTGCCCAGGCTGGAGTGCAGTGGCACCATCTCGGCTCACTGCAAGCTCCGCCTCCCGGGTTCACGCCATTCTCCTACCTCTGCCTCCTGAGTAACTGGGACTACAGGCGCCCGCCACCAAGCCTGGCTAATTTTTTGTATTTTTAGTGGAGACGGGGTTTCACCATGTTAGCCAGGATGGTCTCGATCTCCTGACCTTGTGATCCACCCGCCTCGGCCTCCCAAAGTGCTGGGCGCATGAGCCACCGCGCCCGGCCCACTCTAATCTTTATTATTTCCTTCCTTCTGCTTGGGTTTAGTTTGTTCTTTTTTTTTTTTAGTTTCTTAAACTATATAATTAAATTGCTGATTTGTAATCTTTCTTCTTTCGTAATGTAGGCATTTACAGCTTACATTTCCCTCTTAGTCCTGCTTTCATTACATCCCAGAAGTTTTGGTACTTTGTGTTTTCTTTTTCATTAGTATCGAGGGGTTTTCTAATTTCTGTAGTGACTTTTTCTTTGACCTACTGGTTGTTTAAGAATATGTTGTTTAATTTCCACATATTTGTGAGTTTTCCTTCTAAGAATGAGTTCTAGTTTCATTCCACTGTGATCAGACAAAATACTTTGTGATTTCAATGTTTTAAAATTTATTATCTTTTTGTGGCTTGTTCTGTAGAATTCACATGAGAAAAAATGTATATTCTGCTATTGTTGAGTGGAGTGTTCCGTTATGTCTAATCGATTAGAATGTTGTCAGGCCTCTGTTTCTGTATTGATCTTCTCTCTAGTTGTGCTATCCATTATTTTAAATGAGGTATTGAAGTCTCCAACTATTATAGCATTGTCTGTTTCTTTCCTTCAATTCTGTTAATTTTTGGTTCATATATTTTGGGGCTCTGCTGCTAGGTGTTTATATTTTATAACTATATCTTTTTGGTGGGTTGAAACTTTTATCAAATGAGTCTTTGTGTCTTGTAATCTTTTTGATTTAAAATCTATTTTGTCTGATTACAATATGGCCACGCAGCTTTTTCTTTCTTTTTTGAGACTGACTCTCGCTGTGTCTCCCAGGTTGGAGAGCGGTGGCATGATCTCAGCTTACTGCAACCTCCGCCTCCCGGATTCAAGCAGTTCCCCTGCCTCAGCCTCCTAAGTAGCTGGGATTACTGGCATTTGCCACCATGCCCTGCTAAGTTTTGTATTTTTAGTAGAGACGGGGTTTCTTCATGTTGGCCAGGCTGGTCTTGAACTCCTGACTTCAGGTGATCCAGCTGCCTCAGCCTCCCAAATTGCTGGGATTATAGGCATGAGCCACCATGCCTGGCCTACTCAGCTTTTTCTATCAGCTCTCTTTTTCCATTGTTTACCTTTGTAATGTAATATCTTTTTCCATCATTTTACTTTGAATGTCTTTGTATCTAAATGTTTTATAGGCAGCATATAGATGGATCATGTTTTTATTTGTTTATTTATTTTGAGATGGAGTCTTGCTCTGTTGCCCAGGCTGGAGTGCAGTGGCACAATCTTGGCTCAATGCAACCTCTGCCTTCTGGCTTCAAGCAATTCTCCTGCCTCAGCCTCCCGAGTAGCTGGGATTACAGGTGCCCACCACCACTCCTGGCTAATTTTTTCTGTATTTTTAGTAGAGATGGGGTTTCACCATGTTGGCAAGGCTGGTTTCGAACTCATGACCTCAAGTGATCTGCCTGCCACGATTTCCCAAAGTGCTGGGATTACAGGCATGAGCCACGGTCTGCATCATGTTTTTTAAAAAAATCTAATCTGGTCTTGGCGCAGTGGCTTATGTTTGTAATCCCAGCACTTTGGGAGACTGAGGCAGGCAGATCATGAGGTCAGGAGTTCGAGAGCAGCCTGGCCAACACAATGAAACCCCGTCTCTACTAAAAAACACAAAAAATTAGCTGGGCGTGGTGGCGGGTGCCTGTAGTCCCAGCTACTCGGGAGGCTGAGGCAGGAGAATCCCTTGAACCCAGAAGGTGGAGATTGCAGTGAGCCGAGATTGCGCCACTGTACTCCAGCCTGGGAGACAGAGAGAGACTCCATCTCAAAAAGAAAGAAAGAAAGAAAGATAAAAGAGCTATAGCAATTAAAATGGCAGAGATGGAGCAATGGAACAAAATTTAGGTCTGAAAAAAAGCCCATGTATATTGGGGATTATGGGATGTTTTGAATGGGTGGGAAAAGGGAATAGACTGGTGTTTAGAGAACTGATTACAAAGGTGGAAAAAAATAATTTGGCAGCTCTGTTTTTCACCATTAACAAACATACATTTCACAAGGATTTTTTTTTTTTCCTTTTTGAGATGGAGTCTCACTCTATAGCCCAGGCTGAAGTACAGTATGGCACGATCTTGGCTCACTGCAACCTCCGCCTCCCAGGTTCAAGCAATTCTTCTGCCTCAGCCTCCCAAGTAGCTGGGACTACAGGTGCACGCCACCACACCCGGCTAATTTTTGTATTTTTGGTAAGGACACGGTTTCACCATATTAGCCAGGCTGGTCTTGAACTCCTGACCTCATGATCCACCTGCCTCGGCCTCCCAAAGTGCTGGGATTATAGGCGTGAGCCACTGCACGTGGACAGATTTCACAAGTAATTTTTAAAAGCTAAACATTTAGGGCCGGGTGCGGTGGCTCATGCCTGTAATCCCAACACTTTGGGAGGCCAAGGCGGGCAGATCACGAGGTCAGGAGATTGAGACCATCCTGGCCAACATGGTGAAACCCCATCTCTACTAAAAATACAAAAAATTAGCTGGGCGTGGTGGCGGGCACCTGTATTCCCAGGTAATTGGGAGGCTGAGGCAGGAGAATGGTGTGAACCCGGGAGGCGGAGCTTGCAGTGAGCCAAGATCATGCCACTGCACTCCAGCCTGGGTGACAGAGTGAGACTCCATCTCAAAAAAAAAAAAAAAAAAAAGTTGCTGGGTTTTCTGTCTGTGTGTGCTCTCTTCACAGGTGAGCTGCAACACACTGTAGTTAGATATGCTTAGCCATTAACAAAACTGCCTTCTTCCTTTTCTGTTTTGTGGAGAGGACTCTGCCTTGCTAGGGATGTATCTCCTGAACAGCTCTCATTAGAGTCCTGTAAGGAACTGCTCCCACTGTCCTTGTTCACAGGTGAGGAACCTGGGCTAGGAAGGCCCAGGTGAGCAGGCTAGTGGGTGTCAGAACGCACTTACCTTCCTGAGCCACCGCGGACCACAGGCCTTCCAGATGCCCTTGCTGGAAGCACCTGTGGTGTCCTTCAGGTTCCTGTGACTTGATCTAAAGTTGTGTAGCTGGAGAAAGCCTGCGGAGGAGGTACTTTGTAAACTGGGAAGTGCTACAGAAGACTTAAGAGAGAAGAAATGCCAATGAAATGTGTCATCTCAGGCATTTGTTGATGGTCTGAGGAGTGAAGCTGTGATAAGCCCTGGGCCACCTGGAAACCCTCCCTGCTGCCTGCCCGTGGAGGCCAGGACACCAGCTGGGCACCCTACCTGACTGTCCTGTAAAAGGGAAGCCACATCTGACTGCTGCAGGGAAACCAATGATTGTGTCATCAAAATCTTAAGGAGAAGGCTAGGCCAAGACTTAAGGAGACGGATCCAAGATGGTCCTAAATGGGAGGACCCTGGGTCAGGGCAGACCCCCGTTCTTGCCATCAGTTAGAAGTGAGATGAGATTGGAGGTAACCAAGGAAACTCCAAACTCTTTAGTTTTAAAACTGATTTTTAGCCATGACCTGATTTTGAAAAGCCATAAGGTAAGGCCAGGTGCAGTGGCTCATGCCTGTAATCTCAGCACTTTGGGAGGCCGAGGCCAGCAAATTGCTTGAGCCTGGGAGTTTGAGACCAGCCTGGGCAACATGGTGAAACCCTGTCTCTACAAAAAAAATAAAAACATTAGCTGGGCGTGGTAGTGTGTGCCTGTAGTCCCAGCTACTTGGGAGGCTGAGGTGGGAGGACTGCTTGAGCCCGGGAGGCAGAGGTTTCAGTAAGATGGTGCCACTGCTCTCCAGCCTGGGCGACAGAGCGAGACTCTGTCTCAAAAAAAAAAAAAAAAAGCCACAAAGTGTGTCTTTTTGGAGAGAATATTTGTTGGTGGGCCCCTGACACGGGTGTTTTAAAACCCTTCTAGACGATTCTCTTTTTTTTTGAGACAAAGTCTCGCTCTGTTATCCAGGCTTGAGTGCAGTGGCGCCATCTCAGCTCACTGCAACCTCTGCCTCCCAGGTTCAAGCGATTCTCCTGCCTCAGCCTCCCAAGTAGCTAGGACTATAGGCACATGCCACCATGCCCGGCTAATTTTTGTATTTTTAATAGAGACGGGGTTTCACCATATTGATCAGGCTGGTCTCCAACTCCTGACTTCATGTGATCCATCCGCCCCTGCCTTCCAAAGTGCTAGGATTACAGGCGTGAGCCACGGCTGGGAAGGAGACCCAAGGCTCACTGCCCAGGGGCAAAGGCTGTGCAGATGGAAGGGCCAGGCTAGAGGAGGTGGCCAGCCTAATAAGTGATTGGTGAGTGGCAGACTGGTGCCGTAATCTATCTATCTGTCCTGACTCCAAAATCTTTCAGAATCCCCAAATCATGCAAATTACCTTAAAGACCACGAGACTTCCACAGACCATGCGTGGGTCTTATATTCTTGGCTGAGCTCTCTCATTTGATCTTCACTGCAGTCCTATGAAACTGGCACCTGTACTTTGATCTCCATTTTCTAGATGAGAAAAATGGGGACTTTGCCATATTAAGCAACGTGCCCAGCAGCACGCAGCCAGGAGCCCAGAAAGCCTGACGCTGGAGGCGCCCCTGCGTGAGCTGCAGCGCTGAGATGTGCTGTGACTATAAAATTCTCACCGGATTTTGAAAACGTAGTCCTAAAAACAAGTAAAATATCTAATGAACAATTGTTCATATTGATTAATCGGTTAAATGATAATATTTTTGATACACTGGGTCACAAATCAATCTCATGTCTTTTTGCTTTTTCAACGTGGAAACTGGAAAATCTAAAAATGTGGGTTGTGCCTTCTTCCCAGTGGACAGCGCTGCTGGAAGCCTGCCCCTCCCCGCGCTCAGTCCAGGGACGCTGGCGTTTCTGCGCAGCGGTGCCAGCAGCCGCGAAAGCGCCAGGCAGGGCTCAGGCTTTCTGTCTGGGATTCATGTCCAGGTGCCGGCCTGATCCTGAGCAGGCGCTTCAGGTGCCCGAGAGTCCATTCCCAAATCTGAAGAAGGGGCGAAGAACTCTCCTCACAGAGAAGCGTCCAGCACAGCGCTAGGGAGGGCGGGGGTGCGGGGTCCGGTTGGGAGGACGACGAAGGCGGACGTGGCGGCGCTCAGGGAGGCTCGCCCAGGGCCGATGCGCGTTCCAGACCCCCGGCGAACGGGAACGTTAGAACCTCCCTAGAATTCACACGAAATAAGCCACGTAAGGGGCTGGGAGAGGAGCCATGTAGAAACTGATACAGTGCTGCCGGCGAACCGGGTGGCCGCCGGAAGATTCCTGCGGGTCGCACAAGTCTCAGGGGCTGTGGGGAGGGGCCAGGGGCCCGCAGGGCTGCCTGTCTCTCTGGCCCCGCCCCGCCCCAACGCCGCCTACTGCTGTCACCGCTATGCTATGACATAGGATATATGTCCTATGATATAGCTGGGCCATAGCTATGAAAACACGGCAGTGCTTAAGTAGATCAAAGCGGCTGTTCAGAAAATATGGGCTCCTCCACGGGTGCAGTTCGCAGAGCAGCTCTGGGGAGACACGCTGAGTCGTCTGTCAGCACGAGGGGACTGGTGGGCACCAGAAAATGGGGATGAGAAGAAGGGCGTTAAGAGGCGTTGGCGCAGGTGACAGGCTGCAGATCAGCGCCTGAGGCTGCAGCACACTCCCACCGCGGGCCGGAAGGGCAGGGACTGCACGGGTACCCTGGGGACAGAGTGCAAGTGACCCCCTGTCCGCCACCCCAGAGTACAGCGTGTAACTGTACACCCTGGAGGTTCCCCAGCCAACCTCCTGGGTTTCAGGCAGGTGGCCAGGGTAGGTGTGGGTCTGAAGGGAGACCCCAGCCAGGGCGCATTGGCTGCAGCCCTAAACCCCCGCAGGTCTGTGTAGCTCCCCCAGCCACTTAGCCGCCCTAAACAAGGAAGCTGGAAGCAGACATCCCTGGGTGTGTTCAGCTGCCCAAGGCCACCAGCACCTTGTGTGTTTCCTTCTTCCTGCTTGGCAGGGAGCAGCTGGAAGCCATCTTGTCCTGAGACTGGTTGTTTCATGGCCGCAGATGGCTGCACTCCACCAGGAAGTAGAAGGAACACAGGCTGCCTTGCAAGCCTGTCTTGTGTGGAAGAAACCACTTCCCTAGGAGACCAGAACTAAGTCACTTGACTCCTCTCAGCTGCAAGAAAAGTGGGCAGCCCTGATGGGCACACCCTCGATTCCCAGCTGAGGCTGGCACGGTTGCTGCCGGGTGGGTGGGAGGTATGTCAGCAAGTGGGGGTGGCTGGGTGGGAGGACACTGTGAGGGCCTGGGTCACCAGTGACCCCAGAGACTGCAATGCACTCCAGGTAGGTAGTCTGCATTGCTCATCACAGTTTTTCAGTGCCCTAGAATGCCTGGCAAAGAATCTGCTTTTAAACACAGGTTAAACTATGATGACACTCAGTCGATGGGAGCTTGTCATTTGGGCAGAAAGTATGCAGTCCACTATTGGGGCTTCTGGGACTGAGATATGGGAACACTCACATTTTGGGCTTGGAGAAAGATCCCAGTTACAACTGAAGTGATTCTAAAGAACCAGGTTAGCTCGTCTTCTAGCATTTTTTCCTCCTAAGTAAAAAGCTTTAAAAGCATGAAAGATTTGGGCTCCCTAGCAGGGCTTGAGCCTTCAGAGGTGGAAGTGATCCACCCAGCTAACCACCCCACACGAGCCAAGCAAGTGTTAAACTCTTCCCAAAAGAGCCGCTTGGCAGGACACCATCTAAGGGCAAAGGCTTTAGAGGTGGGTGAGTTACACTATGCTCAGTGGTGCTGCGGGCCTAGAGCACTGCCATGGTCTCCCAAGCTTGTCAAGATCCTAGTTACCCAGAGCATTCACAGCCTACTGTTTGCACTAACTGCAAATACTTAAGTGAATGAGAAAGTCCTCATTCATCCCTTGGACAAGGAGGAAACCCCATGGCACGCACTGTAGACCCTGCTCCCAGGTTGCCATCGTTCTGTTTACTGGCTCTCGAATAGTTGAAAGTCCACTTAATAATAAAGTCATCCAGCGCGTTTCTCCTTGTCACACACAGAGCTATCATGAGGGAACCTTGTAAGTGCCTTGTTGAAAACCTGGAGCACTCTAGCTTTGTCACAGTGTTTCCCAACAGTTGGGCCTGGGAGCAACTCTGTGGAAGGAGGTTCTGTGGTGACATCACTTTGGAGAACTCTGACTATGAGATTCCTCTTTTGGAAAGTTATAGTATACCTTCATGTATCAACAGCTGTATGTCCCTTTGAAAATAAAACTCTTTAACAGAAAACTCCATTCCTTTTATTCATGTAATATTAATTAACATCTGTGGTGGGCAAATTAATGGCCCCTCAGAGATGTCCCTGTCACAATTGCTGGAATCTGTGACTATAGTGGTTTATATAACAAAGGGGAAATCAAGGTTGCAGGTAAGATTAAGGTTGCCAACTAGCTGATCCCAGATAAGGAGGGTATACTGGTGACTCAGGTTGGCCCAGTGGAATCACAAGGGCCCTCAAATGTGGAAGAGGGAGGAAGAAAGTCAGTCAGAGGAGAGATGATGACGGAAGCAAGGTCAGAGAGAGATTTAAAGATGCTATGCGGCTAGCTTTGAAGATGGAGGAAGGGGCCACAGGCCAAGGACTGCTGCAGCCACTGGAAGCTGGAAGACACAGGATACAGATTCTCCCCTAGAGCCCCCAGAAGGAAAGCAGTCTTGCTGATTCCTTGAGTTAGTCAAGTGAGATGCATGCGGGACTTCTGATCCCCAGGTCAAATGTCTAGTGTGGCATCCGCATGTTCGGGAGAGAATCGGGGGCCTAGACAACATACCAGACATTTGACCTAGAGCTAAGATGGGGAGTGAGAGCAGGCATGAAGATATGGTCTGAGATCAACATGGAACTCAGGAACAACAGGCAGCGCTTGCCTGCCTGAGACACTCACATCTGTGTGTGAGGTGCCCATGGTGTGAGCACACAGTCAACCTCTGAGTTGTCACGGAACCAACCACAGCAACTGCTGTGAGCAGAAAGTCACGAGCTTGTGCTCACTGTTGCTGCCATGCAAACCAGCAAACTAGGCCCCTCTTTCCCCGATCCTATTTTTAATATCTCTGGCAATGAAACAGTGTGTGCTAACCCAAAGAAAAGGTAAGTCATGTCCATGGATAACCTTGGATTTGAGCTGATCCCTTTTGAATGCTGTGCTCCTGTTTCTCCATGTCCACCCACTCTCTGGAGAGCAGCCAGGCAGATAACGTGGGAACATGGAAATGTAAAGTGGAGACTCATACCCCCACTTCCAGTAGTAACGATTTCTTAAGTTTTTCCAGCTAGAGAGTAGGTGTACTCCGGAAGCTGGGGAGCTGCAACCAGGCTTGGGGGCCATGGTTGTCACCCAGCACCTTTGCCATTTGCTTGTCAGAGTTCTCCCAGAGCTGGTGCTTTTATCCAGGAGGTTCATTCCTAAGAATATTTATCTTACCCACTGCTTAATTTTGGGTAAGAGACTCTGGAAAGAAACCATTTCTCATACTTTGCTAAATCATCATCAGTAGTCAGTGACCTCTAACACCAGGCTCTCCGCCCAGTGTCCATTGCTGACAGCCCTGCCGAGCCGGAGGCCCAGCATCTGCTCAGTGTGGCTCCAGGCATTTGCAGTCTTGCTGACCTGGCAGGGGGCTCAGGGCAAAGCCGCAAACAGGCTGTGTCCAGGAAGCTCCTCTGTTGGCTTGAGCACCATCTAAACTGAGCTCATTCAGCAGAACAAAAGTGTCAAGCCAACATGTAGTTCCTTTAGTCTCTTGCATTCCCCAGACCCTGGCGTGTGCACTTCTGGGGGTGATGTAATGATTACAGAGTACTCTGATGAAAAGATTTTTATTTTATTAATTGTACTGGTATTTGTGATGTGAAAAGTAAAAAGAAGGATCAGATGACATCCAAAGAAAAATGTTAAGAAAAACAGAAAAAAATCAGAGACAGCCACGACAAACATGACATAGTTGTGCCCTGTGACTGATGCTGGGGCACCTGGATAGGGCGGAGGGCTCCTTTCCAGTACATAGGGTAATGTCCAGTGAATACCTTCTCTCAGAGGACACGTGCACCTCTGCCCACTTGCTTCCATCCCTCTCCACCTCTGGGCACATTATCTCCTGATTAAGTTTATTGGTAAATGGGTCTCCTGCAACTCCACCTGTTACACATCGCTGTTTCTATTTTTCCATATTCTTTTCCAGGAAGAGGCTATTTGCATGAGGAAATTTGCATATTTCTCTGTGGCTGTTATTCTCATGTAGCGAGTTTGCATTTGGCTTATTTCACTCAATATTGTATCGGAAGCATTTTCCATGGTGCATATCATCCCAAAATAATTCTCAACTGTAGGGGTTGGTTGTTTCCTGTTTTTTAAAAGTTTTTAAATTTTTTGTAGAGACGAGGTCTCACCGAGCTTCCCAGCCTAGTCTCAAACTGCTGGGCTCAAGCCATCCTCCTGCCTCAGCCTGCCAAACGCATAAGCCACCCCACCCAGCCTGTTTCCTTTGCTTTTTTTTTTTTTTCTTTTTAAATGAATACCACTGGACACACAGCTCTTGCCTTCTATTGAACTTTCAGTTGTTTTTGGAGAATAAATTATTGCAAGTGGGTCAAAGTGCATAAATGTTCACACTTCTTAACTGCCCACCCCACTAAGCTTGAGGCCTCTTCGCTCATAGAAACAATGGTGACCTTTGTTCTCAATATGCAAAGGACCTTATCAAACAAACTTTTCAAAGAATGAGATAAAAAAAAGTGGAAAAATGACGAAGGATATGAATGTTACCTCAGGAAAAAAGAATACACTTGGTCACAAGCATATGAGACATATTCAACCTCACTGATAATTAAAAACTTGCAAATTCAAGCAAAAAAAAAACAAGTCTTATAAGCAAGGACTGAAAAGTTTGGTAATAGCCCCGATGGTAAGGTCTGGGGAACAGTCACTGTCATTGTGCTCTGCAGACATGTCAATGGACAAAGCTGTAGGGGAGGATAAGTTGGCAACCACTGTCCTCAGTGCTGGGGACAGCAGCACTGTCCAGTAGCACTTCCTGCCACCGTGGAATGTTCTGGACCTGGATCCAGCATGGCTGCCACAAGCCATGTGTGCTTACTGACAAATTGAAATGTGACTGGTGGAGGCCGGGCATGGTGGCTCATGCCTGTAATCCTGGCACTTTGGGAGGCCTAGGCAGGCAGATCACAAGGTCAGGAGATCGAGACCATCTTGGCTAACATGGTGAAACTCTGTCTCTACCAAAAATACAAAAAATTAGCCAGGTGTGGTGGCGGGCGCCGGTAGTCCCAGCTACTCGGGAGGCTGAGGTAGGAGAATGGTGTGAACCTGGGAGGTGGAGCTTGCAGTGAGCTGAGACGGCACCACTGTACTCCAGCGTGGGCGAGAGTGCGAGACTCCGTCTCAAAAAAAAAAAAAGAAATGTGACTGGTGCAATGGAGGGACTGGATTTTTAAAATTTTTATTTGCTTTTAATAAACCAATTGAAATAGCCACACATGGCTAGTGGCACCTATATTAGATAAGTGACACCTGCATAAGGATGCTGGCTCTAGGAAGCCCAGCAGCCTGTGATGGGTCTGCTTTGAGAACAGGGCATAGCTGAGTGCCCTATGCTGGGCTGTGGCTAACCCAGCTGAGTTAAGCACATCTCAGGGAACTTTGTGTGCAAAACAAGAAAGAGGAATTGAAAACAGAGAAATAGTGGGAAGAGGCAGAGGAGAAGAATGAGAATTGCCTGTTGCCGTTTTTGAAGTGTGGCCTCCAGGCCTTGCAGCTGTATATCTGAATGGCCACGAGGGCCATGAGCAGCACCCCGGGCCTGCGTGAAGTCTGGCTGAGTGGCCACCGAGAAGGGTCTTTGCTGCTTCAGGTCCCAGATGTGGCCATCAGTACTTGTCAGAACCAGAGCAGGGGACTGTGCCTTACAGTTGGTTAGCTGGATCAGCTAACCAACACTCTCTGGCTGTTCCTGGCTCTTACATGTGGAACCAAAAATGTTATTGTATAGTTTGGTAAAAACAAATCATTACCTCATACATGATGGCTTACAAATCTGGATGCAATGGATTTGCACAAAATGAAGCATAGCTTAGTTTCTTCATGATCTGGCCTAGTGTAAAACGAGGGGATGCTGTTTGTCATGTCAATGACAGGCGGTGGGAGAGAGAATGGCCACTCTGCCAGTGGTTTCCTGCACTATCTGTGGTGTGCACTAGCATTTCCCAAAGGGAGCAATATATTGGACCCTTTTCAAGGCAAATAGTCTTGACAATGCCTGATAATTCATCTAGGGACCCTAGTTAAGTGTTCTATAATTATTAAAGAGAGTTAGAATTGTAAGCCAATTTTAGTTGACATATACCTATATACATATATACACATATATATATTTTAACCTTTAAAAAATTCTTCCTGGCTGAACGCGGTGGCTCACACCTATAATCCCAGCACTTTGGGAGGCTGAGGGGGGTGGATCATGAGGTCAAGATATCGAGACCATCCTGGCCAATATGGTGAAACCCTATCTCTGCTACAAATACCAAAAAAAAAAACAAAAAAAAAAATAGCTGGGCGTGGTGGCAGGTGCCTGTAGTCCCAGTGACTTGGGAGGCTGAGGCAGGAGAATCGTTTGAACTTGGGAGGTGGAGGTTGCAGTGAGCCAAGATCATACCACTGCACTCCAGCCTGGGCAACAACAGTGAGACGCTGTCTCAAAAAAAAAAAAAAAATTCTTCCATTCTTTTCATTTATTTTGATCACATGTATTACTTCCAAATATAGTCGTAAGAGAGACAGATGCTAGATATGTGGATAGGCATTTTCTACCCCAAGGGTATGTAATATTCCATATTTTCAAATATACCTCTATAATTTTTTTAATATTTAGCTTTTTTTTTTTTTTTGAGATGGAGTCTCACTCTGTTGCTCAGGCTGGAGCGCAGAGGCACGATCTCGGCTCACTGCAAGCTCTGCCTCCTGGGTTCACGCCATTTTCCTGCCTCAGCCTCCCAATTAGCTGGGACTACAGGTGCCCGCCACCACACCCAGCTAATTTTTTGTATTTTTAGTAGAGATGGGGTTTCACCATGTTGGCCAGGATGGTCTCGATCTCCTGACCTCGTAATCTGCCCGCCTTGGCCTCCCAAAGTGTTGGGATTACAGGCGTGAGCCACCGCACCCGGCCCTAAATGTTTAGCTTTTAAAAATTCCTTGTGAAATCTGTCCAGGTGCAGTGGCTCACGCCTATAATCCCAGCACTTTGGGAGGCCGAGGCGGGTGGATCATGAGGTCAGGAGTTCAAGACCAGCCTGGCTAATATGGTGAAACCGTGTCCTTACCAAAAATACAAAAATTAGCCGGGTGTGGTGGCGTGCACCTGTAGTCCCAGCTACTTGGGAGGCTGAGGCAGAAGAATTGCTTGAACCTGGGAGGCGGAGGTTGCAGTGAGCCAAGATTGTGCCATACTGTACTTCAGCCTGGGCTATAGAGCGAGACTCCATCTCAAAAAGGAAAAAAAAAAATCCTTGTGAAATGTATGTTTGTTAATGGTGAAAAACAGAGCTGCCAAATTATTTTTTTCCACCTTTGTAATCAGTTCTCTAAACACCAGTCTATTCCCTTTTCCCACCCATTCAAAACATCCCATAATCCCCAATATACATGGGCTTTTTTTCAGACCTAAATTTTGTTCCATTGCTCCATCTCTGCCATTTTAATTGCTATAGCTCTTTTATCTTTCTTTTTTTTTTTTGTTTTTGAGATGGAGTCTCACTCTGTCGCCCAGGCTGGAGTGCAGTGGCACAATCTCGGCTCACTGCAAACTCCACCTTCCGGATTCAAGCGATTCTCCTGCCTCAGCCTCCCGAGTAGCTGGGACTACAGGCACCCGCCACCACGCCTGGCTAATTTTCTTTAGTTTTAGTAAAGAAGGGATTTCACCATTTTGGCCAGGCTGGTCTTGAACTCCTGACCTCGTGATTCACCTGCCTCGGCCTCCCAAAGTGCTGGGATTACAGGTGTGAGGCACTGCACCCGGCCTTAATTGTACAGCTCTTAAAATTTAAAGCTGTTCCTGGACATTTTCTCTCACAGATGAATAGTAGAATCCATTTGTCAAATTTCATTTTCAAATTATTTTGGTAACTTGATTAAATATGCAGTATTTTCTAAGCTGACAAAGAACACAATATAGTCTGAAGGTGGAGGTGAGTCAATGGGCTTTCCTCCCTCACTCCCCAAACAGCCCCCATTTCCACATGGCCTCCCTCTGACATGCAGCCCTGGTCACTGGCCAAGAGCAATCTGTCTGCCCATGCCAGAGGCCTTCCTCTCCCTCACTTTCTAGTTTTCTTTATGGCATTGGTCAGCACCAAATAATATGTCAACATTATTTATGCATATTTTAGATTTATTGTCCATCTCTTCTTGCTATAAGTGAAAACTTTGAGTTAAAAAGGGCAGAGCTTTCATTGATTTATTCACTGATCTATCTGAAAGGCATATCATAGACACTGAATATTCATAGAATGAATGAGTGAATTTGGAGTGATGGCATTTGAGATGTGAAATTTGCCATCTCATTTGAACACCAACCTTGGTTTTAGGGCTAACTCCCCTCCAGGGGTAAGATTCTGGGAAGGTGCTCTCTGTTGAGGAAGAGCAACTTCCCCACGGAGAAAGGCCTTTGTTTGGTCAACACCACATCATTTCATTTAATTTGATCTTCTCAACAATTCTGGAAGGAAGACAATGCAGATTCACCTGCAGGTGGGAATGTAAATTGGTACAACCTTTTGGAAAAAGAGTTTGGCTTAACATGTCTTAACCATGTTCTCCCCTACCCCTCAGTCAGAGACCACCAGAACACACTGTAGGCTAATAAACTGGGCTTGTTCCTCATTGCAGCAAGGAAGAACGCATACCCTGGGGAGCCTTGTGTGTCCCACTCAGTAAGGTTGTTAGAAAGAAACAATGATAGGATTAGGGCTTGGGTGACCTGCAAGGGGGTTTGAGGAACCCGGGCTCTGCTTGGATGGATGCTGTCAGGAAGTGGGGCTAGCTCTAGGGTTGGGGGTCTTTCTTTACAAGCAGGAGGAAGGAAGCCAGGCAAGAGCTGCCCAGCAAGGCAGCCGCCATGCTCAAGCAGCCAGCACAGGGCATCGTGGCTTCTGTGGCGGGGATGGTGCATTTGTGCTCAGATGTGAGTCCAGAGGGGCTTGGTCCTGTCTCGATCCCTCATGGTCGGGGTGGACTTGCCTGACATGTTATGTTCCATGACATAGTTTACATTCAGCAGAATACCAGGGCCCAGCTCCTGCATGTCAGAGGCTGCTGTTCTCTTTCTCACTGCCTTTTAACCCAAGGAGTCGACTTTTGGGCATCAATCATAAGCAAATAGATACACACGCAAATGAAAAATGTAAGGCCGGGCACAGTGACTCACGCCTGTAATCCCAGCTACTCGGGAGGCTGAGGCAGGAGAATCGCTTGAACCTGGGAGGCGAAGGTTGCAGTGAGCTGAGATTACGCCACTGCACTCCAGCCTGGCGACAGACTCAACAAAAAAAAAAAAAAAGAAAGAAAGAAAAAATGTATGTACATCTCACCATTATTATTAATAGAAAAAATGCCCTCCATATATAGGTGCAGTAAAGAAGTTTTACAAAGCAAATACGTGCCACAGGCCATGCTGGGCAGGGCAGAGTGCAGACAAGGCTGAGGATGGCATGACCACGAGTGGCCACCATAAGCTGGTGTGTGATGCAGCCCTACAAAGATGGCTCACTGGCCCAGAGACACTCAAGGACAGTGCTAAACAGAGAAGTGAGACATACGACTATAAATATAGTGTACTATCAGTCATGTAAGGGAAAATCTTTATTCATTCAACAAATACTTCCTGAGGACTGACTCCCTAGGGGACAGACCTGCCCCTTGTCCGTCTTTTCTCTGTGATGATGGTATAGGGAGATGACATAGAATGTCCTAGAGGGAGGCTGGCTAAGTTCCTGGACCTGGCTTCATGAGGCATAACTACCAGCTGCTGAGGTCCAGAAATTGGACGTTTTCCCCATATACTCCAAATTGATGACGCTTCTGAGGACCAAACAATGACAACCAAGTTCATGTTTTGGTGACTGCCAAGAGGGCGTGGGCACAGTTGTAAATCCACTCTGTTGACTGCCAGCTGGGGATGACTTCTCCAGTGAGAGGACAGCTCAGTCGTGCTCAGGAACTTTCTGGTAGCAGAAAGACCTAATTCGGCCTTGGCAGGGGTCAGGCTGGCCCCAGAATTAAAGCCAGGTGAGAAGGAGCATCTTGGATGAGAGTCACCAGGCCCTGGAGGGTGAGAGCAAATCCTGGGCAGGCTCCTGATCTAAAGGATGGATTTTAGGGGAGTCCCCAAACAGTCCATGTCCTTTCAGGTGACATGTTTTACATTTCATATCTACTGTGTAAAACAAATTATTCCCAATCTTAGAAGCTTGAACAACAATACTTCTTATCTCACAGCTTCCCTGAGTCAGGAATCTGGGTGTGGCTATTCGGGGTCCTCCAGAACAGGGTGTCCCATGGCATCTCAGGCACAGTACAACCCCACGTCTGGGTCTACTCATCTCCTGCAACGTATACTTTACATTCTGCTCTTTTTTTTTCCAGCAAGGCCTTTCCATGTCCACATCTAAGCACACACAGCAAGTTTCTCCGCTTGCTTTTTAAGTCTGAGTATTCTGGGTAATCCAGTAACTCCTGGCCCTCAACTTCCCAACTCCTGACTGGGAGACCAATCTGATCCATCTGTGCTGGTCGCAGGCCGGTGCCTGAGCCATGGCCTGTCCAGCAGGTCAGGTGAGCGGCTGCACGTGCCCCCAGTACCCTGCACAGCATCCCCTCCTTCCTCGCCTCCCACTTGCACCCTGCTCCCTGAGTGTGCCTAGCCCTTGGCACGTCCTTTAATGCCAACAATTCCTTCCAGACCAGAGACACAGGCAGGGGCTGAATGCATGCCACCCCCTCGCAGGTCCATGGGGTTGAAAACTGGCCTTGCCCCCAGCCTGCCCTGTTCCAACACCCTGGCTCCTCCTTCCACACATTCCAAGTGTCACCCCTGTGGCTGTGAATGTGGGAATGAGACCAGGTGGAGACAAAGCCACTGAAGCAAATTCTGTCCCTTAAACCTGTGGAACCAAAGCAAGACTGGCAACTCTGACTCTCCTGTGCCTGCTCTGCCCTCCCAGTGACTCTAGCTCCCTAAGCTGGAACCCAGATACAGCTTCAAAGGGCATCCAGAGGCCACACAGGATGTGGGCTTATCTCTTGCTCTCATGCGGGGGAACAGCTTCCCAGTGTGAATAAGACATTTGATCAGCCAGTCCTGCTCAGAGCCCTAGATCCACCCTGCTCTTGCTAACCTGAAGAACAGACACTAGGCTGGACATGGTGGCACGTGCCTGCAGTCCCATCAACCTGGGAGGCTGAGATGCGAGGATTGCTTGAGCTCAGGTGGCCGAGGCTGCAGTGAGCCATGATCCAGCCACTGCACTCCAGCCTGGGTGACAGAATGAGACGCTGTCCCTAAAAAAAAGAACAGGCACTGCAAGAAGCACTCTATCTTGTTATAAATTTCACCTGCCAAGAACTCCCTGCTTTGACCTGCTTGCCTGCAGGTCATTGGCCCTGAGCAGGTAGTCAATGTTCTTTTACCACTTTGTAGTCGCACCTCCATTTCTGTTGCCCTTATCCTTCTTCGCATCCACTGGTAACTGTCTCCTGACTGACTTCCTCACCACCGCTACCTGCATCCTCTCCCCTTTCCCTCATCTAGGAAACATGGTGCTTTCTAGTTCTAACATATCATGATTTTCTGTCTCTCACCTACCCAAAACACCATGTCCTCAATTCCACATTAAAGCTAGAACTAGCTATTCATCTTAGAACCACAGAACTCAGCTGTCTAGAAGAAAACAGTGTTGTGCGTCTCTCTTCAAAACTACATATATCAAGAAGCTTCAGACTTGGGGAAAACATAAAAATAGCTGATGTTGGAAAGAGTAGGGGTGGGGCATTGGGGAGGAGAAAGAAGGAGCCAAAAATTGGTAGGAGATGGCCATGAAGCATATTCTGTCTTCCAGCAAATGGTGAAGCCATTCTAGAAATACACTCATTACTCCACTCAGTCCTGGGGAGTCTAAATTTCTTTGTAATACATCTCCAACTAGAAGCATTTATCAGACATAAAATCCCCTAGACATCTAACTTGCCTTTCCAGGAAAAAAAAAAAGACAAATATAATTTAACAATAAACTTGTGTAGGAAGACAGACACTAATGGTGAGAGCTGCACATAGTTGGTGTTAATGGTAAATTTCTTGAAGTCTGATTATTGTAGTGTAATCAAAATCCTCCTCAATTCAAATACCTCTTAGGCTCTCTTGACCCATCACTAGACTGCCTGAAAAGCAGGAAAGTTCAG
Organism: Gorilla gorilla gorilla; assembly: GCF_029281585.2. Lineage (NCBI taxonomy): Eukaryota > Metazoa > Chordata > Mammalia > Primates > Hominidae > Gorilla > Gorilla gorilla. Next base: position 32,519,551 of record NC_073235.2, read on the forward strand.
TCACTTAGAGAACACATCTTAGGCACACTATTCTGTTGCTGGCACATGGGACACATGAGCTGATGAATTGAGTGTGCCTATGGGGTCAGGTTTGTCTACGCAAAATCAAACGAACAAAGGCCTCTGAATGAGTAGTTGCCAGCGGCCTATGCAGCGACTACTTCCTCCCCACTCACTCAGCAACTTGGGCCACATTTCTGTATTGCAGGGTTGGAATGGACTTTGTTCAGCCTCAGTGAGGAAGGGACCAAACACATTTGTCCCAGGTTCAAGGAGATCATGAGATTCTCCCATTTTCCAAATGTCAACACTGGGGATGGTGTGTATACAGTAGGCACATTTCTGTGGAAGTCGGCTATCTCACCAAAATATTCCAAGTAATTGTTGATATTCTGGATGCTGACTGCTTAGAGGCATCTGCTGTACATATGACAATGCAAATTTGAAACATTGGCTGGCAGCGGCAGAGCTACTGATCCCAAACCCTGGTGGGGCTCTTTGACCGGTTTGAAAGTCAGGGTGGAGAAAGTTCAACTTTAGAGCTCTTTCCCACCAAGAGTTTTCTTTTCTTATTAAATTCAAAAAATGTTTATTGATCAACAACTCAGTGCTAAACCTATGGGAGAACCCAAAGACTTAAAAACCTGGGGTCCTGCTCGCCAAGACATGTTAAATGAGATAATATAAAAATTCCCATTTCTGGTACCTGAAAAAGGCTTGGGGCTGGAGAGGTGACATCGTTCAGCTTGCTGACCTCATCAATCATCCGTCCCCAGACAGGCAGACAGATCTCTTGGAGAAGTCATCCTCAAAAGTAAGGCTGCAGAGCCAGGGTCTGCTTGAGAGCAATGGAATCCAATGGAAATCACTTCTCAAGTACACTTTATGTTTGGACATTTCTCAGCTCTTAAAGCTTCTGACATTGATTGGATGCTGGTATGGCTTTATAAACACTTGTCTTTTTCATACACTCTTAAGGATTCATGTCTCCTCGACCATTTTGTATATTCTAAAATAACTATGCCATAAAATAAATGAAACAATTCCCACTTACTGCATAGTTTATTCAGATATTGACCTTATGTTTGGGCTGAACTTAGCTATAATTGAACAAAGAGTGATAAGCCATCGTTGCTTAGTGATATTTTCTATCACCTTCGCTGAGGCTGCAGTTGGCATTCTGCAGGCTCTTTCCAACAAGACCATTTCTCTGGTACACAACTGAGCAATTACACTGACTGAGCTGAAATCCACAAGCATTTGCGGAGCACTGCTCTGTGCAGGGGAAGCTCCAAACACCTAGGTGGCAAAGAGGAGCAAGACCCATCCCTGACCCACAGAACCTGCCTGTAGCCCCCAGATCCTGCCGGCCCAGGGCAGGGGTGTGATGAAGTGGACACCAAGTGCTCTGAGGAGCAGTGTGAGGGACGAGAAATTCTGGAGAGGGAGAAGGCCCCACATCCCCAGGGCAGGTGAGATGTGAGCTGGGTCTCCCGGGATGAAGGAGACTGGGCCGAAGGAGAGGGTAGGGAGGAGCACTCCAGGAAGGCAGTGAAGTTTGGTGGAGCACTGACCGGGTGGGAGGCAGGAGAGGAGGTGGGAGTAGGGCCTGGAGGGTAAGGTTACCAGGGGCTGAGAAGCCATTAGACTCTCAGCAGCAGCCCTGAGCTCTTGAGCCTGCCCTTTGTTTTTTATCAAGCCCCCCCCCACCATGTTAATATCAGGGAAGCTCAGGGGATCCCTATTGCAAGTGGCAGTTCCTCACCCTCCCCTTCTGCTTCATGAGGTCAGATATCAGCTGCGCAATATCCAGCAGCAACTTTTAATACCATGTTTTGTTTCTGAAGGTAGCAATGTGAAAAAAGCACTGAATCGAGAGTTGGAAAACAGAAACAAAGTTTTCATCAATTATGTAAAGCAGCTCTCTGCCCCTGAGATTGAAAACCAACCTAACCACAAATGGGGCCTAGTTTTCTCTCAGGACGTCACGGTCTAAGACAAACAAATGCCATACAAAGGAGAGAAGTCAAGGCAGGGGATGTTGAAAGCAGAAAAGAAGTAACTAACTCCTGTGAAAAGGAGGCATCATCAGATCCGATCCTACTTGGAAACTGACAGCTGAGCCTTCACTGTTCCTACTGGGTCAGAAACAAAGCAACACGAGTATGGTGCCTGCAACGGTCCCATTGACCCCCACAAACCCCATGGGGGTTTGTGAGAGCCCAGACAGATGCTGTGCACCCAGTGGGCTGCACTGCAGAAGAGGAGCCCTGAGCTCAGGGCATATCCAGAAGGAAACATCACCTGCTGCAGTGTCCTATTGCAAACACAGCTCTGAGATGCCCAGTTCAGGAGCGGCCAGGCCTTGCATTCCTGGATACCCAGTGTGTGAGTTTCCTGTGGCTGCCATAACAAATGACTATAAACCGTGTGGCTCAAAACAGATGTTTATTCTCTTACAGTTCTGAGGTCCCAAAGCCTGAAACTGACGGGTCAGCAGGGTGGTTCCCTCCACTGTCTGTGAGGGAGAATCGGCCAGGCCTCTCTCCTGGCCCCTGGTGGTTTGCTGGCCATCTTTGGCTTTCCTTGGTTTGCAGACGCTTCATCCCCATCTCTGCCTCCATCTCCAATGACCTTCTTCTCTTTGTCTCTGCGTCTCCCTCTCCTTTCTCTTATAAAGATGTCATTGGGTTTAGGGCCCATCCTAAATACAGGATGATTTCATCTCCAGGTGTTTTAATTACATTTGCAAAGACCCCTTTTCCAAATAAGGTCGCATTCACAGGTTCTAGAAGTTAGGACTTGGACCTATCTTTTTGGGGGCCACCATTCAACCCACTACCTCCAGGAAAGACCTGTAGGAGAGCAAGAGACGGGTGGAGGATTGCCTCTCCCATTGCTGAGCTTTCTTAACAAGAGAACGGTTTTTATGTCAGCCTGAAGTAGTGATCTACATGAGCAAAGACATGGGTCTGGAAAGAGGAAAAGAATATTTGAGACAAGGTATCATACTTTACTAGAAGTGAGAAAACCCGGAGTAAATGGTGTGAGATAAATCAGCCTGCACACTTCCTAAGTGTCAGCACTGTTCTAGGAGCTGGGACAGTAGCTGTAAACCAAACAAAAACTCCTGCCCTCACGCAGCTTACATTCTGATCAGGAGAGACAGGAAACAATATTAAGAGGTAAATGTTCAAACATATTAGAGGCAGAATCTAGGAGAAAAGTATCCAAGGCAGAGAGAATAACCAGGGCAAATGCCTGAGTGGAAACTGTGCTTGCCATGCTGGGCCAGGAGTGAGGCTACTGGGTGTGGAGTCAGAAACCAAGAAGGCGCAGAGACTGGACCCTCCTCGCATGCTGACAAGGTGGCCTGCACAGCTCCACATCACATGCACATGTGTATAAAACACCAGACCAAGGCTGGGAGCAGTGACTCACGCCAGTAATCCCAGCACTTCGTGAGGCAGGGGCAGGTAGATCACGAGGTCAGGAGTTCGAGACCAGCCTTGCCAACGTGGTGAAACCCCCATCTCTACTAAAAATACAAATATTAGCTGGGCATAGTGGTACACGCGTTTAATCCCAGCTACTTGAGGGGCTGAGGCAGAAGAATTGCTTGAACCTGGGAGGTGGAGACAGAGGTTGTAGTGAGCCAAGACTGCGACATTGTACTCCAGCCTGGGCGACAGAGCAAGACTCCATCTTTGGGGAAGAAAAAAAGGAAAAACAGACCTCTGAATCGGAGAAATGGACAGTTTATTACTCACAGTGAACACAGCAGCCAGAACAGTATCTTTAGTCACTTTCCCATGCCCCTATTCCTAAGAAGAGGGCATGTGGATCGTGCCAGCTGGGCAGGCAGTGGGTCTGCATCCCAGGAGAGGGACCCGAAACTGGGAGACTTGGAGATTTTATCAGGGCTGTGGAGGACCTGCCTTTCCTCTCCTCCAGAGATAAATGACTCATTATCCAGCAACACAGAGGTCAGCACCGACCTCACCAGCAGCAGGCACACAGGAGTGGCAGGGGCATTGGGAGAGTGGGAGGCAGCACAGGGTCAGCTCTTTCACGAAAACAGAGAAACGGGGCAGCTCTAGAGTGGGAGTAGGGGCACAGAGAACAGGAAGGAAAGGCAGCCGGCGAAGGTATGATATCACACCAGCTCCCACTGTGGGCACCCAAACCCAAGCGTCCTGGGAAAGTCTGGGAACTGTTAAAAATCCACACCTCAGCATCACCCTGCCAAGGGGTGGGGTGGGGTATGTACACATCCCCATCATTCCTTGATTGAAGGCTGCAGAAGAATGGAGTTCATGCCAAGGCACTTGAGATCGACCACGGATGCAGCCAGGCAGAGGCAGAGGAAGGCCGGCCCTATCCCAGAGAAGGGCAGGACAGGGGTGGACGTGGGGCCCAGGGCACTGTGGCAGTGCATACAGGGACCTGGGCAGGCACAGTGTCAGTCAGAGGTCCAGAGACCTGAAAGTGAGAGGGGCGGGACCCTTGAGGTTCAGGGAAAGAGCATCTTATACTTTTTCCATTTTGCAGTGACTTGGAGATTTGTCCACACCAGTGCACAGAGACGCATCCTCCTTTTATTTCTTTTAACAGCCGCTTAATGTTTTATCCTAGCAGGAACCCTACCATGGGCCATTTAAAGTGTTTCAAATCTTAGGGGGCTGAGCCTGGTGGCTCACACCTGTAATCTCAGCACTTTGGGAGGCTGAGGCAGGAGGATTGCTTGAGGTTGGGAGTTCAAGACCAGTCTCGGCAACATGGCAAAAACTCATCTCTTAAAAAAAAAAAAAAAATTAGACCTGTAGTCCCAGCTACTCGGCAGGCTGTGTGAACAGCAAGGGGTCAGTCTGGTTGGGAGTCTGTCTGCCGGGGGTCTGGCTGGGGTCTGCCTAGATAGGGCCTGATTTGCTGGGGGTCCATCTGTCTGAATAGCTGGAGATGTGTACTCATTTGGGGGACTTGTCTGTCAATCTGGAGGATCATGTCTGACTAGCTGGGGTCCATCCATCAAGACATCAAGATGAGAGTCTGGCCGGCTGGCTGGGATGTCAGGATTCCATGTGGCTGATGTCTGCCTGTCTGGCAGTCCATCTGGTTGGTTAGGAGTCTGTCTGGCCAGAAGGTCTGTCAGCCAGCCAGCCCACCTGAGGGTGGGGGTGGGGTCTGAGAACTCTGTGTATCTGTTCAGCAGGGGATCTGTTTATATCTGTCTAGTAATCTGACTAACTTAGGGGGTCCACCTGGCTGTCCAGCTAGCAGAGGTGTCTGTCTTTTGGGGGCTCTGTTTGGTGGTCTCTCTGGCTGCACTGGTCTATCAAGCTGTTGGCTGGTCTCTCTCTCTCTGGCTGGGGATCCCTTTGTCCACCTGTGGACTGTATCTCTGAAGCTTTGGCTGTCTGTCCAGGTTGGTGGTCCATCTGTCTGTCTGCCTATCTGGAGGTCTTTTTATCGGTCTGCCTGGGGTTAATCTGCTTGGCTGTGGTTATGCCTGGCTTAGTTCTGCCTGGATGGCGAAGTGTCCATCCACTTCTCTGTGTGGTCCCCTGAGTGTCCAAGTGAGGGAGGCTCAGGTGCTGAGGATGGACTAGTGCTATGTGGTGAGGAGAGCAGTCTCCGGAAGCTCATCTGTCCCTTCTCCCCTTCATAACTCAGGGGTCATGCCCCTTCCTGATCTTCTTTCTTGAATCTGCTCTGTGCAGCCTCACCAGCCACTATACCCTAGCTACCTCCTCCAGCCTCAAGCCTTGAATGCTACAGTCATTGGGGCAAAGCCCCCCATTTCCCACCCTGAGAAACTTTAACTTTGATCCAGGCCCACTGTTTCCATTCTGCGCACGGCGCTCAGCAGCGCCGGGGCATCAGCAGTCCGAGCTCACAAGAGGCAACAGGCAGGAACTGGCGTAGACTTACACCCGGGTCCACTCAGCAGGCGGGTCCCGGGGACCCTTCGGCCTCCCAATGCGCAGGTTGAAACCTGGGAGAAGAAGGGTGCCGTGGGTCTCATGGAGAAGCTGAGGTGTGTGGAGGCTGGCAGACATGAAGAAGGCCATCCCCCAGCCTCCAGGTCCTCCTGGTTCACTGCAGCCACATCCACAGGACTAAGCTCCATGCCCCATCAACCCCAGACTCCTGGGTTCACTCAAAGCAGCAAAGTCCCAGCAACCCAGGCTCTACCTGACTTACCTAGCCCACCGGTCTGAGCTCCACCCGCCACGTCCTCGTAGGCGCCAGATCCGGCAGGACTTTGGTCAGCAGGAACTGAGGGCAGGAGACCCCCCACGGGTCAGCTCCGGAAGCCCCAGGGAGTCCCAAGACCCCACCCCTAGCGGGGACGCTTCCCCGGAGGCCCGAAGGGGAGAGCCGAGGGCGCCGGGCGGGAGAAGGCGCACACCCCGGACGTGGCCTCCAGCCTTTGGGCGCGGCCAAGACAAGTATTGCCAGGAACCCTGCCCCTGGACCGCGACTGGGACCGCCAGGGGGCGCTTCCGGGGCGTGGCCAGGGACGCCTGGACATCAGCGTCGGGGCGTGGCCAGGCTAGCGGCTGGGGTCCCCGCGGCCGCCAGGGCCTGACGGACCAATGCAGGATGGTTCCGCCCTGCGGATCACAGCAGGATGATGCCCTGAGAAGGAGCAAGCCTCGACTCACTGCGGCCAGGCAGCGTCCCCCTCGCGTCCTCCGCGTGCGCCCCGGGTCGCTGGGCGCGCGGCGTCACCTGGCTGTAGAGCGGTGCCTCCTCCGCGCTGCGCGCCCCCGTCCCCGTCCCCGTCTGTGTCCCACGCCCGGCGCCCGCTGGAGCCCCGCGCTTCTGCACCACCGCGTAGGTGTCAGCCATGGCGTGGCCCGGGGACGCGGGCACAGAGATGCTCCTGCAGGCAGGGAGGGCCGGGAGGAAGTGAAACGGCGGCGCTGGGCAGGGCGGGAGTGGGGAGGCTGCTCAGCGCGCAAACCACGGGCTTCCTTCCCGCCGAGGCGGTGCGCTAGATGGGAGGGAGGGCTCCTTGGGTTGGAGGCCTCGCTTCTGTGTCCCTAGCGCCCTGCAAGTTAGGGGGATGAAGGAGGAACGGGGTCAGCCTGGAAGGTAATTGGGGCAGAGTGTTGGTTTGAGGGGTGGTCATTTCTGTGTCAACGTCTACTGAACAAAAGAATGCGGAAGTGGCATAGAAGACAGGAAGGGATGACCGCAAGGACAAGGGCCTTAAGTCTCCGCTGCGAAGGCGGCTCAATTCCATGTCCGCAGCACCCAACGTGCGGCCTGACAAGAAGGCGGCGTCTGGAATTATTTGCTGAATTTTTTTTTGTTGTTCTTTTGAGACAGGATCTCGCTCTGTCGCCCAGGCTGGACTGCCGTGGTGCGATCTCGGCTTACTGCAACCTCCACCTCCCGGGCTCAAGCGACTCTCCTGCCTCAGCCTCCGGAGTAGCTGGGATTACAGGCTCTCGCCAGCACGCCTGGCTAATTTTTGTATTTTTAGTAGAGACAGGGTTTCACCATGTTAACCAGGCTGGTCTCCAGCTGGCCTCAAGTGATCCGCCCTCCTTGGCCTCCCGAAGTGCTGGGATTACAGGGGTGAGCCACCTGAATTAAGGTTTGATTAGAGGATCCAGGAAAGGCCTAACTCAGAAGGCAGGGCAAGCCTTAGAGGCAGAGGCAAGGGGTAAATGAATCATCTTGGGATGATTGAATAATCTTGGGGTGGGTTCCCAGAGCTCAATTCGAAAAAAGGGCCAGCGAACACTTGGCGAAGTGAACAAGGAACGGACTGGTGTTCCAAGGATGAAGAAGGGGTTAGCCTGAGAAATTGGGCAGGGAAGAATGCGGGGATGGAGCCGGGTACCTGAGGACCCCTCCTGGTGGGCGGGGTATGGCGAGAAGTGCCTGGGGAGTCCGGAGAAAGAGGGCATCGTCGTAGAGTGGGGCACAATTCTGAAGAAAAACAGGAGGGGAGGCTCCTGAGGGAGGAAGCTGGCCAGGCCTCTCAAGGGGCTCTGGGAGAAAGCTTAAGATGGGAGAGCCTGATAAGGATGCCTGGAGGAGGGCACAGGTGGATGTCATAGTCAGTGCCTGCTCCCAGTAGTCCCGGGGGCTGGACCCTGCTCGGGGTCCTGGTCTCTGAGGGTGCTGATGGTGGACAGGAGAGTGGGAAAGGAGCCTCTGTACCTCTTTGATGTTCTGGTAGTGGGGGCTGGCATTCTGGAGCGTGGAGCAGAACATCTGAGCCACCGTGTGATACAGGAACCTGTACTGCTCCTGTTGGGGTGAGGGACCATCAAGAAGGGAAGGCAGGGGCAAATGACAGCAGTGGGCCACTGTCCCTGAAGATTAGGAGACCCAGGGTTCACCTCTGTCTGCACGGCCGCAGGCCGCTGCTTCCTCATCTTAAGGACCACATCAAAGAGACTGAAGTCAGGTGGGATCATCTGGGGCAGACAGACAAGGCACTTGAGCAGGACACGTGGTCATGGGCAGCACACTGCACACACAGGATGTCTGCATCGTACCTGGGTCAGGAGCAGCTGCCTCACATAATCCACGGTGCACAGGACACCTGTTCGCCCGCAACCCGCACTGACAAGAGAATCAGAGTGTGCCTGGTCAGGTCCTGACCACAGCCCCTTTTAGATGGGGCATTTGGGGATGGGGGTGAGGGTCCTGATGGATCCCCTGCAGCGCCTCTTGATTCCCAGAATCTTCAGATTATATCTGAACAAGGAAAACCTTTTTAATCACTTACATTTTGTTGAGCAGCAGCTGTGTGCTTATTCCCCAGCTGAGTCTGTGCTGAACAAGTGCTCACAATTACAGTCCATGGAGGTGAGCAAGGGTTCTCAAAATAGGCACTCAGACTACAAGACTAGCCCCATGCCCTGTACTCCCCTCCATGCTCTGTCCCCTCTGCCTCACCAGACCCTCCTGAAGCCCATTTCCAAAACCTGCAGTGGACACAGAGGGGTTCAGGGCCAGATCCCTGGAGGCGACGGGCTTCCTCCACCATGACGAGCATGTGGTCAGGACTGCTGGGGACCCCACGGTCTGGCCAGGACATATACTGTAGCTGGTACACAGAACGGGACTCCTGAAACACAGAAAAAGATGAGCAAAAGACTTAGAAAAAAAAGAAAAAAGCATTAATTGGCCATCTACTATACACCAGGCCCACTTCTAGGCATCTTCCATTTATGTCTACCAGACAATAACTGAGGAAGTGGGTACTAGTATGATGCCCATTTTTACAGGGGAGGAAACCTCTCCCCTTTCAGGAGCCCCTTTACCTCCTCCTCCCCTGTCGCAGTACCTTCTGGAATGTGACCTTGAGGGTCCTGAGCATGATGTCCTCATTCAGCCACTTCTCCTTTATCTGAGTAAGGGGGGGGTGGGACAAGTAAGAAGAGGGAGGAGAACAAAGATCATAGGTACCAGAAGACATTTATAGAAAGCAAAGCATTCCTGATTAAAAAATCAAATACAGAAAACATTTTAAAAATTCATATAGCCCAAACTTTCCCCAAAGCTTTCATTAAGGAAACATTTGACACAGGAGAAAAAGAGGAACTATTATAAAAACACAAGCCCTTTTGCAATGAAAAGAGATGTCTTTTGTTCTAAAATGAAACTTTTATTGTATTTATTAAGTACTAACTGTATGTATGACTTGAGAGAGTTCCCCAAGCTCTTTTGAAATGGTAAGAGAAGTAAGAATTTCAACAACCTAACCAGGCACATTTACATGACAGAGATTAACTGATTGTAGCCAAAATAAAAATGCAAAGGCTATCCCTATATTAAGTTCTAACTATTTGCAGGCTAACACCAGAGGGTTTCCTGCAGTATGAGTGGACTGTGGGTTAAATCATTCAACCTTTTAGGCCCAACCCAAAGCCTTTCCACCCTGGGAATCTTCCTTGAAAACTCCTACAGCTTACCAGAGTGATGCAGAAAAGCCCAGTCTGCAGTGGCTCCTGCTCCTGGGCCCAGTACCGCTCACACCTTTTCTGCAAAAGGTAAGAGAGAAATGGCAGGGAGTGAGAAGAGGGAGTCAGCTTCAGAGCTAGCTCAATCCTGCCACAAGACACCCCAAGTGCTCGTGGTGGAAGCACAGGCAGCTATACTTATAACCTATAACAGAGGCCAGCCAACAGAGCCATCAGATTAAACACATGCAGACTCAATGGAGGTGCGCTGCTGACCATGCAGGGGAAATACAGTCCAGGATACCCTCCCACTGTAAGCAACTAGAAACTGGACAAAATACATGAGCCACTATTTTCAGACACTGGTTGGCAGGCATTGCAGTACTGTGGTCACTGAACAGACCACTCCGGCTTATTGCATGGAAGTGTCACCAGGCTGTAAGACATGAGTCTAATGATCCCACTGAGTTGAGCCAGAGACCATGGCTCAAGGAGGCAAAAGCAGCTAGAATTTGCAGGGCAAAGTCCTGGAAGGAACAGAGGTATGCAAATAAAAACAAAACAATAACTTGCGTAGAAGTCCCCTCCTTGATTCTTTGGTTGAATAATCTGAATATATACAACATGAAACCCCATGAGGCCAGGCAAGAATAACTTACCATGAAAGAATAGTAGGGATCTGTAGGATGAACATTTCCTTGAGCTTATGATGAGAAAGAATTCACATTCCCTCTAGCTAGAGTATAGAGGCATTATCAACTATAAGGGGCATTTAGTAGGGAACCTAGAATGACCACACATTAGAAGTATGGCTGAATTAATTCTAGAACAAAGGCTACTTGATCAACCATCCAAAAGTTCCTGAAAAGGCAAAACACTCTAAAGAAAACAATCCAACACCTGTGCAAAATTCAAAATATCAAGCATCCAATAAAATTTTGCTGGACATACAAAGAAGCAGGAAAGTGTGACCCATAACCAGGAGAAAAATCAGTCAATAGGAAAGGGCCCAGAAATAACAGTTCAGGAACGAAGCAAAAATCTTAAAATGGCTATTACAAATACACTCAAAGATGAAAAGGAAAACATGAACATGATGCAGAGTGGAATGAAAGATACAAAAAATAACCTGAATGGAATTTATAAAGAGGAAAAATAAAATATATGAAATGAAAAATCCACTAATAGCAGGGTAGACACTAGAAGAAAGGATCAATAGACATGAAAACATAGCAATATAAATAATTCAAAATGAAATGAAAAAAATGAAGAGAATCAGTTCTCTGTAGAAATATGCCAGTCTAGTGTATGTGCACGTGGAGTCCAGAAGGAAAGGAGAAAGGGGGATAACAGAAACTTTATGTGAAGAAATAATAGGTGAAAATTTTCCCAAATTCAATGAAACTATGAACCCACAAATCCAAGAAAGTCAATGAACCAGAGGGAGAATAAACCTAAACCTAAAGAAAGTCACGCCAAGGCAGATCATGATCAAATTACTGAAAAAGAACGAAGAAGAGAAAAAAAAAATTTTTTTTTGAGACCCTTGCTCTGTCACCCAGGCTTGGAGTGCAGTGGCTCAATCTCGGCTCACTGCAACCTCCAACTCCCGGGTTCAAGTGATTCTCCTGCCTCAGGCTCCTGAGTAGCTGGGATTACAGACACACACCACCATGTCCAACCTTTTTTTGTATTTTTAGTAGAGACAGGGTTTCACCAGGTTGGCCAGGCTGGTCTCGAACTCCTGAACTCAAGTGATACACCTACCTTGGCCTCCCAAAGTGCTGGGCTTACAGGCATGAGCCACCACACCCGGCCCCAGCAGAGAAAATCTTAAAAGCATTACGCACAAAAGGACACATCACATACTGAGGAACAAAGTTAAGAATTATAGCAACATTTTGTCAGAAACGGCAAGTCAATGGTATGATATCCTAAAAATGCTGAAAACCTTTTCAGACAAATGAAAGCTGAGGGAATTCATCACAAACAAATCTGCATTATGAGAAATATTAGAGTAAGCTCTTCAGATGCTTACAGACAGTGGCTGCTGCCTGTAATCCCAGCTATTTGAGAGGCTAAGGCAGGAGGATTGCTTGAGGCCACTTCAACACCAGCCTGAGAAACATAGCCTGTATCTTAAAAAAAAAAAAAAAATTAAAATTAGCTAGGTGTGTTGGCAACATAGCTAGCCTGTATCTAAAAAAAATCTTTTTTAATTAGCTGAGTGCGGTGGCACACCTGTACTCCCAACTACTTGGCAGGCTGAGGTGGGAGGATTGCTTAAGCCCAGGAGTTTGAGGCTGCAGTGAGTGGTGACTGCACACTGCACTCCAGCCTGTATGACACAGTGAGACCCTATCTCTTAAATAAATAGAATAAGTAAGCTCTGCATACAAAAGGAACATGATACAAATGGAAATACAGATCTACACAAAATAACAGGGAGAAAAGTAAGTGGCTAAATGTAAAAGATATTTCATTTTAAACATCTTTAAAAGATAATCTAGTGAATTTTATCAAACAAAGAGGAATTAATACCAGACTTTCACAAACTCTTGCAAAAAACTGAGAGGAAACATTTCCCAACATATTGTATGAGGCTAGTATTACCCTGGCACCAAAACCAAAGACATCACAAGAAAAGAAAACTACTAACCAATATCTCACAAACATAGACACAAAAATTCTCAATGAAGTACTAGCAAAGTATTAAACACCATGACTAAGTGGGATTAATTCCAGGAATGCAAGATTGGTTCAACATATGAAAGTCAATGTCATACACCATATTAGTAGAATACAAAACACATGATCATCTGAATAGATGCAAAGAACAAAATTTGGCAAAACTCAACAGCGTTTCATAAAAAAGTTCATTAGAAACTCAGTGCCCAGGATTTTTATTGGGGCACCATCTGCACAGAATGTAGGCACACTCTGCCTAGCCTGTACCAAAATGTCAGACTACCAGCTGGAGAACAGGTGCTCTGCATAAAGCATATTGTTTGTATTAACAGTTCAGGCATAGTGAGCCACTGTTATCAGAAACCTAGGTTTCTAGAGGCCACCCAAGAGTCAACCTTACAGGAAGGCCTTTCTAAGCATAAACATTTATGCTTGCCATGTTTAACTCTTCTGCACAGCAGGGGACCTACCCAAAATAGCCAAAACAATCTTGGAAAAAAGAACAAATTTGGAAGACTCATACTTCCTGATTTCAGAACTTCTACAAAGGTATAATAATCAAAACTGTGTTACACTGGCACAAGGATAAACACATCAATCAGCTTAATAAAATTGAGAGTTCAGAAATAAACCCTTATATTTATGGCCAATTAATTTTCAACAAAGGGGCCAAGACGGTTCAATGGGCAAAGCATAGTCTTTTCAACAAATGGTGCTGGAACAACTGGATAGTCACAGGCAAAAGAGTGAATGTGGACCCCTATCTCACATCACATACAAAAGTTCATTCAAAGTAAATCTGAGACCTAACTGTAAGCAAGAAAACTACAAAACACTTAGAAGGAAGAATAGGAGTAAGTCTTTATGACCTCTGATTAGACAATGACTTCTCAGATACACCAAAAGCACAGCAACGCAATAGATTGGAATTAAAATTTCACAAAATGTTTGTGCTTCAAAACACACCATCAAGAAAGTGGAATGACAACCCACAGAATGGGAAAGACATTTTAAATCATGTACTGATAAGGGACTTATATACAGAGTAACGCTTACAACTCAATAATAAAAAGACAACCCCAAATAGCCCAATTTTAAAATGAATAAATGACCTGAATAGACATTTGGCCAGAGAAGATATACAAATGGACGAATAAGCGCATGAAAACCAAAACCACAATGAGGTACCACTTCCCACTCATTAGGATGGCATATATGTCATTGTCATATGCCACATAATGATGTTTTGGTTAACAACAGACCACATATACGATGGTGGTGCCATAGATTATAATGGAGCATATGTAGAAACCTGATACATGGCACTTGATATTGACACTGCATATTAAGTTGGGGAAATGATTGATACTCAGTAATGGTGCTGGGACATTTGGTTTTCCATATGAAAAATATATAAATAAAAAATGTATATACTATCTATGTTTGTGTAAGTATACTCTATGATGTTTACACAATGACAAGATAGTCTTAACAATGCAGACCATATCCCTGTCATTAAACTACACATGTCCCTCCCTCTCTCTCTCTCTGCTGATGGGAACGTAAAATGGTACAGCCACTGTGGAAAACAAAATGTTGAACATAGAGTTATCGTATGATCCAGCAATTCCATTCTAGGTGTATACCCAGGGAACTGAAAACAGGGATTCAAACAGATACTTGTATACCAATTTTTTGTTGTTGTTGTTGTTGTTGTTTTGAGATGGAGTCTCGCTCTGTCGCCCAGGCTGGAGTGCGGTGGTGCGATCTCGGCTCACTGCAAGCTCCGCCTCATGGGTTCACGCCATTCTCCTGCCTCAGCCTCCCAAGCAGCTGGGACTACAGGCGCCTGCCACCACGCCCGGCTAATTTTTTGTATTTTTAGTAGAGATGGGGTTTCATCGTGTTAGCCAGGCTGGTCTCGATCTCCTGACCTCGTGATCCGCCTGCTTCGGCCTCCCAAAGTGCTGGGATTACAGGCGTGAGCCACTGTGTCCAGCCTGTATACCAATGTTTGTAGCCGCATTATTTACAATAGTCAAAAGGTGCGAACAACCCAGATGTCCAACAGGCGAATGGATAAGCAAAATGTGATATATACATACAATGAAATATTATTTGGCCTTGAAAACAGTGAAATTCTGATACACACTGCAACATGGATGAACCTTGAAAAAAGGACAAGTATTGTATATTAGTGTATTCCTGATTCCACTTGCATGAGGTACCTAGAACAGGCAAATTCATAGGGACAGAAAGGAGAATAGAGGTTACCTGGAAATGGGGGAATGGGGAGTTATTGTTTAATGAGTACAGAATTTCTGTTTGGGATGATGAACATGTTCTGAAAATAGACAGTAGGAATGGTTAATCCATTGTGAATGTACTTAATTCAATTGAATTGTACACTTGAAATGGTTTAAATGGCAAAATTATTTTTAACATTCCTCACTGAGCACCTATAAACTGGCAAATTTTATGTTATGTATATTTTACCACATCATTTAAAGAAAGACACAATGGCATACCACTTCACAACCCCTAGGATGGCTATAATTAAAAAAAAAAAAGACAGTAACAAGCATCAGGGAGAAGAAATGGGGACCCTCAAACATTGCCGTGGAAATGTAAAATGATGCTGCCGCTGTGGAAAACAGTTTGGCAGTTCCTCAAAATGTTAAAAATAGAGTTTCCATATGGCCCAGCAATTCCCAGCAATACCCAAGAGACATGAAAACACACATCTACCCAGAGACTTGTATATCAGTGTTGATACCAGCACTGTTCATAATAGCCAAAAAGTAGAAAGAACCCAATTTCTGTCAACTGATAAGTAAAATGTGGTAGATCCATTCAATGGAATAGTATTCAGCAAACAAAACAAAACAAAACAAAACAAAATGCTAAGCAAAAAAAGGCTACATATTATATGATTCAATTATATGAAATGTCCAAAGTAAGCAAATGTATAAAGACAAAAATAGATTAGGGATTGTCTAGGGCTGTAGAGGTTGCTGGGAAATGGGGAGTGACTGCTAATGGATATAGGATTTCTTTTCTTTTTCTTTTTTTTTTGAGAGACAGTCTTGCTCTGTGGCCAGGCTGCAGTGTAGTGGCGCAATCTCAGCTCACTGCAACCTCCAACTCCCTGGTTCAAGCTATTCTTCTGCCTCAGCCTCCCGAGTTGCTGGGATTACAGGCACGTGCCACCATGCCCAGCTAATGTTTGTATTTTTAGTAGAGACGGGGTTTCACTATGTTGGCCAGGATGGTCTCGATCTCCTGACCTTGTGATCCACCGGTCTCAGCCTCCCAAAGTGCTGGGATTACAGGCATGAGCCACCATGTCTGGCCTGGATTTTTTTATGGAATGATGAAAATGTTCAAAAACTTATTGTGGTAGGCCGGGCATGGTGGCTCATGCCTGTAATCCCAGCACTTTGGGAGGCCGAGGTGGGTGGATCACGAGGTCAGGAGATCGAGACCATCCTGGCTAACACGGTGAAACCCCGTCTCTACTGAAAATACAAAAAATTAGCCAGGCTTGGTGGCAGGCGCCTGTAGTCCTAGCTACTCGGGAGGCTGAGGCAGGAGAATGGCGTGAACCCGGGAGGCGGAGGTTGCAGCGAGCTGAGATCGCACCACTGCACTCCAGCCTGGACGACAGAGTGAGGCTCCATCTCAAAAACAAAAACAAAAACAAAAATCTTACTGTGGTAATAGTTGCATAGCTCAGGAATATAGAAAAATGATGGAACTGTACACTTTAAATGACTGAATTGTGTATCAATAAAGCTGTTTAAAAAGATATTCTAAAACAACTATAATAGCAGTGTACTGTGGAGTATATTTTATATATAGAACTAAAATATATAGTAACAATAGCACAAAGCATGGAAAGGGGTAATCGAAATATACTACAGTAAAGTTCTGACATTTTACATGAAATGTAGAATATTATTTGACTATAGACTATAAGTTAAAGATATATATTGTAAACCCTAAAGCCACAACTAAATATTTAAAATAAAGATGTATAGCTAATAAGGGAATAATTACTATGCAATAGATTAATAAAAAATTCTCACTCTGAAAGAGACAAAAAAGAAGAAAAGAACAAACAGAGCAAATAGAAAACAAATAGCAAGATGGTAGGTTTAAACCCAACATTATTGATAATTACATTAAAGGCTGAATATTCCAATTAAAGGCAGAGACTGTCAGATTAGATTTAAAAGTAAGTCCTGGCTAGATGCAGTGGCTCATGCCTGTAATCTTAGCACTTTGGGAGGCCGAGGTGGAAGGACAGCTTGAGGCCAGGAGTTCGAGACCAGCCTGGATTATACAGTGAGACTTAATCTCTACAAGAAATAAAAAACAATTAATCAGGCATGGTGGTGTATGCCTGTAGTCCCAACTCCTCAGGGAGGCTGAGCTAGGATGATCACTTGAGCCCAGGAGTTTGAGGTTACAGTGAACTATGATTGCACCACTCCATTCCCCTCTGTCTTAAAAAAAAAAAAGTCCCTACAATACACCACCTACAAGAAACACACTAAAAAATAAAGATGAACATAGATACAAAGTAAAAGAATGGGAAAAGACATACGCAAACTCTAAAGAAATTTAAGGCCGAGGGCAGTGGCTCATGCCTGTAATCTCAGGACTTTGGGAGGCTGAGGCAGGTGGATCACCTGAGGGCAGGAGTTTGAGACCAGCCTGGCCAACATGGTGAAACCCCATCTCTACTAAAAATACAAAAATTAGCTGGGCGTGGTGGCAGGCACCTGCAATCCCAGCTACTCGGGAGGCTGAGGCAGGAGAATCGCTTGAACCTGGGAGGCAAAGGTTGCAGTGAGCCAAGATCATGCCATTGCACTCCAGCCTGGGCGACGAGGGAAACTGCATCTCAAAAAAACAGAAAGAAAGAAAGGAAAGAAAGAAAGCAAAGAAAGAAAGAAAGAGAGAGAGAGAGAGAGAGAAAGAAAAGAAAGAAATTTAAATGGCTGTATTAGTATCAAAGTACACTTCAGAAAAAAATATTAACAAAGAGTCATTACATATTAGAAAGGGATCCAATCATTAGGAAGACATAATCCTAAATGTATATGTACTCAATCATAAAGTTTTAAAACATAAAAAGTAAAACTGAAAGAATAGTTAAAGCAGATTTCAACATTCCTCTTTCAGCAAATAATAGGGCAAGCAGACAAAAAAAAATTGTCAGAAATAAGACTTGAATAGTGCTGTTGACAAACTTGACCTAATTAATACTTATTGAACAGTTGGTAATTTCAACACTCCTCTCTAAGCAATCCATACATTTAGAGAAAATAAATCAGTAAAGATATAAAATATACAGTAAAGATATAAAAGTGTCTTTTAAAAAAGTCTGTAGTTGACCTAATTGGTATTTACAGGACACTCCAGCCAACCAAAGCAGAATACACATTGTTTTCAAGTACACTTGAAATTAAAGTAGAAAATGAATTAGTTGGGCGTGGTGGCATGTGTCTGTATTCCTAGCTACTCAGGAGTCTGGGGCAGGAGAATTGCTTGAACTTGGGAGGCAGAGGTTGCAGTGAGCTAAGATTGCACCACTGCACTCCAGTCTGGGCAACAGAGCAAGACTCTGTCTCAAAAAAAAAAAAAAAAAAAAAAGTGGAAAATGAAAAAATCAATAGAGAAAATGAATACAAATGAATACAACCAAAGCAGGTTCTTTGAAAAAATAATAAAATGATAAACTTCTAGTCCAAAGATTGGCTGACATTTTTATAAAGGGTCAGATAAATACTTTAGAATTTACAGGCCATATAATATATTCAACTTGCAACTACTCAACTCTGCCACTGTAGCATAAAAGCAGGCATACACAATATGTAAATAAATGAGTGTGGCTGTGTTCTAATACACTGTTTACAAAAAACAGGCAGGAGCATGAAAAAAGAGATAGCGAGAAAGAGAGATGAGACAGAGAGAGAGAGAGAACACAAATTACCAAAATCAGGAATGAGAAAGAGACATGACTACAGATCATACAGCCTCCACCATCAGCTAGTCACCCCAGGGAACCCCCACCCCATCCATGGAGCAGGCAAGAATGTAGAAACCACATGAAGCTATGTGCCTTCAGCCTTCAATGTTGACATGCATTTATTTATTTAGTAACTAATTTATGTTAACAGGCAAAACAAAAATCCCTGGCCTTGTGGATCTTACCTTCTAAATCACGGAGATTAAGCATAAACAATGTACATAATACATTTGTAGATTATCCAGTGTGTTAGGAGTTCATAAGAACTGTGAAGAAAAAAGGAAAAGTAGGACAAGGGAGGGAGAATGGAAGTGCTGAGAGTTTAAAATGGTGTGAAGACCCACCCAGGAAGGTCTCATTGAGGAATTAACATTTGAGCAAAGAAAAGACCTGAAGGAGGTGATAGAGCAAGCCACAGGGAAGGATGTCCTAGGCTGAAGGAATAGCCAAGGCACAGACCCTGAGGCAGAGCCATCCCTGGAACATGGGAACAGCAGAGACCAGAGTTGTTAGAGTGGAGTGAATAAAGGGAAGAGAGGTGGAAAGAGAGATCAGAGCCTACAGGGGAAGCAGTCAGAATAGGGCCTTATGGTCTAAGGTGTGAAATGGCTGGGAAGCCCAGCAGGAGAGGGGTTGCCAACACTGGGGGATGAATAACATATCAACAAAAACTTAGAGGAACAATGGGGCTTCCCACAGAGCCACAATAAGGTCACTCCAAGAGCTGGACCCTCGGGTCCTGGGGTCAAGGAGGAGCTAGCAAGATCCCTCCTCCCTCCTCCCACAAGGACATGAAACCTGGGGGCAGAGGGCACCTACCCGCCCATTCTCTATCTCTCGACAGGCCATCAGGATCACCTAGACAAGGAGGGTCAGGGGAGAGGAAGGTGATTTGGGTGAGGGGGCTAGGGAAACTGCCGAGGGGGTACTTAGATGTTGACCCCACCATTGTGCCCCACCCCCAAGTGCTGACCTTGACCCCAAACTCCCAGACCAGTCTCCAGAAGTCTAGCAGGGTGTGAGGCAAGGGTCCTTGCGTGGCAATGTAGGCCAGGCTTCCATCCACGCCCTGGTGAGGGCCGAATTCACGACTGAGATTCTGCGGCCCACCCCCGGCCACTCCCAGTCCACCTCCTTCCGTGACCCCAACCCTCACCCGGATGAAGTTGCCATTAATGTAGTCGCTGTGTCCCTCTTCCCGGAGCAGGGAGAGGATTACTCGCGTCTGATCATCTGTCAGCAGATAAGGTGAGAAACGTGGAGTTTGGGTAGGATAGGGTGACGGAGCCTCTGACAGCCCCCTGGCTGAAAGCCAGCAGGGGACCACACACATGCAGAGATCCCACCAAGGTGCCCTTGTGGGCTGCTGAGCAGTGCAGAGGGTGAGGCTCTGGGAGGAGAGCACAGTGGGTGACGCCAGTGCACACTGACGCCTGGACAGTGGCGGGGCGTGCGAGGCTGCACCGACTCCCTATGGAAGCCCCGACTTACATGGCAGCACGTCTTTGTAGCGGTTCTTCCTCACGTTCTCTGGCCGACTGCCGGCCTCGGTGGAGCACACGCCGTCAGCCTTCCAGGCGGCCGAGCAGGCCTGGATGTCCTGGTAGAGCATTATGAGTGGGTCAGGGAGGGGAGGAGACAGGAGAGGAGCCAGGTCAGAGTCCCGGGCCACCTAGGCACGCTTGCAGGATACAAAGCCAGTGGCCTGGGGAGGTGAGTGCAGACCCCGACGGCACTGGGCCTGCCTAATAATAATGATACAGAAATAGTGACCCAGGGCACCTTCTCTGTGCCACTCTCTGTGCTAAGGGCATGTAATCATCACAGGTTCCTGCGACGTGGGTACTATTATTGACGTCCCCATTGTGCAGGTGGGAAAGTTTATGCACCACGTGGTTCAGCGACTTGTGGAAGGTCCCAACCAGGAAGTCACACGGTGAGGGTTGAACTCAGACCCTCTCGGCACCCACCCCCTGCACACTCAATCTGTGACACTGTCTTGTAAGCAATAACTGTAATGAAATATATTATGGGCTATGTAGCTAAACATATAAGACAATGTACAATGAATGCATAGGCATTATAATGGATAACATATTATGTACAAGATACTATAGGCACTGTGTTACTGGGAGATTATAATAATAATTAGTGAATCGTGTATTACCATCATCGTCAGGTATTCGTAATCTCAATGATAATAAGTAACACCCATGCCACCACTGTGTGCCAGCCACTATTCTAAGTGCTTTACTTGTGTCCATTGGGTCATTTAAGCCCTCATGATGCCCTTGTGTAGTGGGAACACCTAGAAGAGTGCAGTGATTCCTGCACATGCAGGAGGCAGGCTTGGGGAGCAGGGGTGCCCTCACCACCCAGCCTTCCGTATGTGAGGCCCTCCGCACTGTACACGGTTCAGAACCCACCCAGTCGCATGATGTCATATATCACATGGGTATTATGTTTACGTTTGTTACACACATTCTTATATTGTATAATTATATATTTTACATTTATTATGCATTTCTTAGTTTCTTATATACAATGTTTCTACATGTGTGTAAATTACTTACGTTTATAATTATCTGTTACTTTTTTTTTTTTTGAGACGGAGTCTCGCTCTGTTGCCCAGGCTGGACTGCAGTGGTGCGATCTCGGCTCACTGCAAGCGCCGCCTCCCAGGTTCACGCCATTCTCCTGCCTCAGCCACCCGAGTAGCTGGGACTACAGGCGCCTGCCACCACGCCCGGCTAATTTTTTGTATGTTTAGTAGAGATGGGGTTTCACCATGTTAGCCAGGATGGTCTGGATCTCCTGACCTCGTGATCCGCCCGCCTCGGCCTCCCAAAGTGCTGGGATTACAGGCGTGAGCCACCGCGCCCGGCCATCTGTTACATATTTTATATCTACTTATGAATTTATCAAATAACTTTGGTCATTTTATAAATTATAATCTTTGTTATATTCATTTGTTGTATTGTTTTATGCAGTTATGCAATGTTTATTGTATAAACGGTCATTTATAATACTTTTATATATTTGTCGTATATTTCTAAACTTGATATGCGTCACCATATATCAGTTTATGCGTTTGTATGGTATGTTTCTATGTCTGGTACATAAGCGATTACACTTTAAACACGTCATCAACTGTAATGTACAGTGCCTAGGATGCTGCGTGAGCCTTCCTAACGCTGGGCTTGCACTACCTGTATTGTAACGTTTAGATTTTTTGTTTTGTTTTGTTTTGTTTGAGATGGGGTCTCACTCTGTGGCCCAGGCTGGAGTGCAGTGGCACCATCTCAGCTGTGCAGTGGAACCATCTCAGCTCACTGCAACCTCTGCCTCCCAGGTTCAAGCGAGTCCCCTGTCTCTGCTCCCCAGTAGCTGGGATTACAGGCATGCGCCCATGCCCAGTTGATTTTTGTATTTTTAGTAGAGACGGGGTTTCGCTGTGTTGCCCAGGCTGGTCTCGAACTCCTGAGCTCAAGCGATCCTCCCACCTCGGCCTCCCAAAGTGCTGGGATTACAGGCGTGAGCCACCGCACCTGGCCCACGTTTAGAATCTTTATAGGCAGTGACGAACGCCCCTACGAAGTGTGCGCCCAATATGTGCTAAGTGCTTTTCACCCACATCATTTAATCCTTAGACCAGTTTGGTCATTCATGTCCCCATTTCACCAAGGGAGAAGCTGAGGTCAGAGGGGCCAGGTAGACCCCCTGGACCACACGCGGATGGCCGGGACGCGGATTCGGGCCCGGACGCGGATTCGAGCCCGGCGTTCACACCCTCACCACGCCACAGCCTCCGTGTTCCTCTTCGCCCTGCTGCAGCCCCTTCCTTCCTGTGGTCACAGGAGACAGTCAGGTCGCCAGAAGCGGCGGGGCCGGGGCTGTCCAGCGCAGCAGGGCCGCCCGCCCTCCCCTGCGGCGCCCGCCCCGCCTGTCCCGCCCGCAGCCAGGTTGTTCCGGGAGCGCGACGAGGACACCGGGAACGAGGGTGTGCACGGTCCGTCCCGGCCTGGCCGTGGACGTCGCGCTCCGGGGCCGGGGGGCAGAGAGTGAAGACGGAGACAGCAAGAGCGACAGAGAAGTGCTGGGGAGAGAAACATGGAGAGACCCCCCGAGGCGGGGAGACACCGGGGACACCGAGACAGAAAGGCAGAGCCCGCCGGGCGCGGAGCACAGGCGTCCGCAGTGCCAGGGCCGGGGCCCGCCGCTCGCGGACCCCGTGCGCCACTCACGCTGAACTCGCCGGCGAGGACTGCCCCCTCCCGGCCGCCCCGCGCTTCCAGCCGCTCCAGGAAGCTCCGCGCCGAGTCCAGGCTGCGGCTCATGGCTCCGCGGGCCAGCAAGGTCCAGCCCAGCCGCCGCGCGCGCCGCGAGTGTGGACGCCGCGGGAGGCGGAGGCCGGTGACTGAGTCCCCGCCCTTGCCTCGGCAGCCAATGGAAGCGCGCAGCGGCGGGCAGGGCGGCCCAGCCACCGTGTTCTGAGCCCGCGTAGCCCCACCCCGGGCGCTCGGGCCGCTGTGGCGGGAGCCCTCGGTCCTCGCGGGCTGCCCTGAGCAGAGTCCAGCGCCGGCGCTTCCCCTTTTTTTCGGCTGCCGCGCCCACTGGTGGGGGGTGGCACGGTCCCAGGTTCGCTCCCTGCCGCTTGGGACCCGCCCCCAGATCGGGATCCGCGCCCAGGGGCCGACCTCCGGGTGCCGGCTCTGGGTGGACGGCCGAGCGGTCTCGCCCGGCCCTCCCGCCCGTCTCCTGGGAGCCAGGCCGCGCGGAGTCCGAGCTGGGGCGGGCAGCAGCCTTGGGTGGAGACGGTCGCCGAGATCAGGCTGCCCCTCGTGCCAGAGGACCCCGGGTCGGGGGCGTCCCGCGCTGTGCGCTCCAGCCGGGCCCAAGGGAGGCCGGGGAGGGGCAGCCACGCCGTGGGAAAGGCCAAGTGGCAGCGGAATCTTCTCTATCTGTGTATTTCCCGAGGAATTTGTGGTTCCTCTTTTTCCCGGATGCGCTGGGGCACCAGGGTCAGTCCTGTGTGAGCATCTCGACCTGCACAAGCCTGCTGGGAAACAGAACTGAGGCACTGGAAGTGGGTTCTGGGGAACGAAGAGCTTCTCTTTTTTGCCTGCCCTGACACTCCCATCTTCAGAAAGTGTGCAGAGGTCAGAGGAGAGCCGCCTTTCCAGCTTCCGGGATCACCGAGGGGAGGCTGGAGAGAATGGACTGGCACCTGGGTCTCTTCAAGGACAGGCCTAGGTTAGCCCCCTTCTCGCCGAGGTCGGAAGAATTAAGAGGGGTGTCACTGGAAGGGGCGTCAGTGGACACCAGTTTGAGGTCGTTGAGGGGTTGAAAGGTAGCATTGGGGCCTGGATGTGTGCCTGAGTCTCTGAAGGGTCAACAGGGGCATGATGTCAGGTGGTCAATTTAATTCACTAGGGGCCATCAGAGTATTTAAGGGCACACTTTCTTAAAGGTCCCGGTAGGAAGTGGTTTTGGCTTTGCTATCGCTGCCCCAGCTGCTTAACTCAGCTGTGGCAGCATGAAAGCAGACAATATAGTGTGGCTGTGTCCCAATGAAACCATTTATAGACAAAGAAATTAGAATTTCATGTAATTTTCGTGTGTCATGAATTATTCTAGTGTGTGTGTGTGGCCTACAGGCTTCGTTTGCTGACCTTGGCTGGAGTGATGGAGAGATCAAAGTGGCTCTGTGGGGATCAGCAGCTAGGGCTGTTTGATTTATTGTGGGGTCCGCAGGGGTCACTGTGAAATCCATGTTCATCATTTATCAGTTTCATCTTTGAGCATTCTCAGGGAAGTCGGAGGTCAATAGTAATCGTTTAGGATGGTGGTGATAGGGAATTCATTGGAAGTCAGTCGGGGTCCCTTGGATGTTCATGGGGGGGTGTCAGTAGATATTAATGACAGTCATTGGGAGGCCAGTGGATACTTGGGACAAGAAGTGAAAGTAATTGTGGGGCCATTGGGATTTGGAGTGTTAGTAACTGAAGGGTCCGAAGAGTCTGGGAAGTCATTGAGAGCTCTTCTCAGTGCATGATAGTGACTCTCAGTATAATTATTGAGGGTTCGTGGATGGCCATGGAGATCTAGGGAGGTAGAATACAGAAGCATCAGTAAGCTTTCAGAAAATAAAGACATTTTCTGGGAAAATGTGAGCCCCTGAGCACACATGGTTATTCAGGGCAGTCTTTATGGGCTAGAGGATCTCTGTCCAGCAGCAGGGATCCTGTTGAGGGCCTGTCCTCATAGGCTGAAGTCTGTCTGACTGGTGGAGGGCATGTCGTCCAGCTGAAGGTCTGGTTGACTAGGTGGGTGGGGTGTTCTCTCCTCTGGGGTAATGTCTCTGTCCATTTTGGGGAGGGCGCCTGTCCTTGAGGGATTCTGACCTTTGCCTGGCTGGGCGGCCCAGGTGTCTCTCTGGCCACAGGCCTATTTGGATGTCTGGCTGAGGGTCTTCCCATCTGTCAGTAATCCGTCTGTTTGTCCAGCTGGGTGTTTCCCCGGGATTCTGTCCATCTGGAAGTCTGTCCAGCCAGGGTGTGTGTGTGTGTGTGTTTGATGGTTTGTCTATTAGGGGATCTGAGTGACTAGCCAGATGCTGCCTTGTGGCCTGTGAACATTAAGTGGCTGAGGCTGTAGTCTGTCATTTGTACTTCCAGCTGCCTTGAGTGTCTTTCTGTCCTCGTGTTCACCCTCACTCCAAGCCCCACCTTGTTGTTTAACCCACCTGTCCTCCTGATACCTGACCGTTCCTCATGTCTCTCCAAACATCCAAACTGTTAGCTTGCCCTCTGTTCAGCTCAGGCTAGGTGTGGGGGATGGGAAGACCCCACATCTTCCAGAGGCCCTGGCCCACCCCGGCTTTTCTCTCCCGGAGGACTGCCAGCTGTTTTCTTGCAATGAGACTCACTGCTGCTGGTGGCCCTCCTGTTCACGCTGCCAGCAGCAGTCTTGCACAGTGGGAGCAGCTGGCACTGCTACAGAGACCCCAAGCGTGCCAAAGCCCACGTGCCATCTGCCAGTCTGTCACCTGCCCACCAGTCAGTGTGGCTACATGGGCCGCTCAACAGAGCCAAGAGGACAAGGTACAGGAAGATGCACAGGGACAGGTGCACAAGGCTGTGAGTTCAGCCTGCTCTGAGGCTGCAAAGGGGAAAAGAGAAACTACACTGGAGACCCCTGGCAGACACCCCTTCCTCCGGGATGCTTGCGGGGAGCTCCTTGGAGACTGCTGGCATCTCCAGGGTACACTTCTTCTCCAGCTTCCTTTTTTGCTTAGTTAAAAAAGGGCAGAGACCATCCTGGCTAACACAGTGAAACCCTGTTCTCTATTAAAAGTACAAAAAATTAGCTGGGCGTGGTGGCGGGCACCTGTAGTCCCAGCTGCTCGGGAGGCTGAGGCAGGAGAATGGCTTGAACCTGGGAGGCGGAGCTTGCAGTGAGCCGAGATTGTGCCACTGCACTCCAGCCTGGGCGACAGAGCAAGACTCTGCCTCAAAAAAAAAAAAAAAAAAAAAAAAAAATCAATAAATAAAAATAAAAAAAGGGCAGAAGACTGGAACCAAAATGTTTGAGTTAGAATTCTGGCACCATGACTTTCTCAGTATGACCTTGGGCAAGTCATTTAATTTCTATGTCTCAATTTCCTCCTCTGTAGGACTGTGTCTCTTCTTGTTGCTTTATTGTGAGAATTTAAGGAAATCATTGTATATAAAGCATTTAGATAGAACAGCACTTGGCTTGCAGTATACATTTGGTGCTATTAATATTATTATTACACTGCTAGTTTCCCTTTCTGATACTGCCACGCCCACCTCCTTACTCCCTCCTCTAAGTTAAAACAAAAATGGAAGGGGGGGCATAAATTTGAAAACATTTTCCCATTGCTTCATTCTGTTAAAAACCTTCAAGCTGGGCGAGTTGTCCTGTTGGTCCATCCACAAGTCTGGCATTTAGCAAACAGGAAAAAGGCAACCCTCTTCAGTGCAAGAGGAAGCATGTGGCTGTGTCCCCCTCCCGTCCGATGCCTGAGAGCTCTAAGTCCTCTGGGAGAGCTTTTGTTCCTGTCTCCTCTAACTCTCCTCAGGTGTGCCAGGTTTTAGTGTTCTGAATCAAAGACTCCTCCTGGTCCCTCCATGGGAAAGGGTCAGCAGCTCAGCGCGGTGGAAAGAGAAAGCCAAAGAGAAAGGGGCCAAAGAGAAAGCCACCCTACCCCTTCTCAGCGCTACCACCAAACCCCACAACCCCCAGCTCTTTGTGGAGGCTGACTTGCTGCCCTCGGGAGCTGTCCTGCAATTCTGCTTCAGAAAGGAGGGGAAACCACTAGGAATAGAGGGGAAAGCCCTCTTCCCCATCTTTAAAATGCTCATACCAACTTTTCCCCCACTCCTCCAGGGCAGAGCCTGGGCATCTGCATGGCCCAGAGCAGGCCCCCGATGTGCCCCTGGAGGAAATAAACTCGGGCAGACAAGTGCTCTAACAGCAACGCTGGCAGCACTCTGGGACTTCCGTGACTGACAGGCCGGGTCAGGCTGCTGCCTCCTCAGCCTGCAGTTTCTACACCTGATGCTAGCCCAGCTTCAGCATACTTCCTCTGTGTGCGGTGCTTTATTTAGAGAAGACCAACTGGCCATGTTATTGTCAGCAAATGCCAGCCAGGGTCCTGCACAGATGAGGGCCGTGTCTGCGGGCCCTGATTGCACAGCCCATGTGTCATGGCTGAGTGCAGTTCCCAGGACAACCAAAGGGATGCATGGATCCGTGTGCATTGCTGTCTGCCCATCAATTATAACACCAGAGAGAAATGAGTGTGCATCCATGCTTGGGTGAGTGTAAACATCTCTGGAAGGATTCCTGTAATGAGGGGACACCCTCACTGCTGCTGCTGACCAGGGTGTTCTGAAGTCCTAGGCAATGCAGGGTGGCAAGGAGAAAGGAGGGAGGGGCCCATCAGAAATGCTAACTGGCACATAGCATAATCAGCTACAAACTTTTAGAAACTCTTATGAAAAACTGTAAGGACTTACGAGAAAATTTAATAAGATAGCTAGTTAAAATACACTAACTAGGCCAGGCGTGGTGGCTCATGCCTGTAATCCTAGTACTTTGGGAAGCCGAGGTGGGTGGATCACGAGGTCAGGAGATCGAGACCATCCTGGCTAACATGGTGAAACCTCATCTCTACTATAAATACAAAAAATTAGCCAGGCATGGTGGCGGGCGCCTGTAGTCCCAGCTACTTGGGAGGCTGAGGCAGGAGAATCGCTTGAACCCCAGAGGCGGAGTGAGCCGCGATTGTGCCACTGCACTCCAGCCTGGGCAACAGAACGAAGACTCCATCTCAAAAAAAAAAAAGAAAAAAAATACACTAAGTACTTACACACACCAGTTTAATGAATTTGAAACTGTAATGCAAAAAGCTTCCATATTAATTTCTTGAGAAATAGGCACCAAGTTTGAACCCCTAATAAATTAATGGAGCTGAGCAATAATACTGCCTACTGACATCACAAAAACGACTCCCAGGCAGGCACTGAGATTCCTAATGAAAGAACATAACACCCTCATCAAGTATTACTGCTAAAAAAAATTTGCAGGTATATCTGATTGAGCCTCTAGATCTCAATATTAATTCAGAGAAAACACAACGGCAGACAAAAATGTTAAATGACACCACAGTGTTAAGATCAGCAACATCCAGACGGTGAAAGGTCTATTAAGACAAACCAGTTTCCTAACTGAGTAAACTGCAAAGAAACAGACAATCTTATAAAGAGACTCAAGACTTAACACACAAATGCTCATAGCAGCATTGTTCACAATGGCCCAAATGTGGCAAACAACCTAAATTTCATCAATGGATGGATCAAATGTGGCATATAATAATATCCCATGTATAGGGACATACATGGAATATTATTTGGCAATGAAAAGAAGTGAAGTGCTGACATAAATAAGTTACACTGTGAATAAGTTTAGAAAACATTATGCTAAGTGGAAGAAGCCAGTCAGAAAAGACGTATTATTCCATTTACATGAAATGTTCAGAAACAGCAAATCTATAGAGACCAAAAGAATTTAAAAAAAAAATCCTGTTCTAAGGCTGGGCGCAGTGGCTCACGCCTGTAATCCCAGCACTTTGGGAGGCCGAGGCGGGCAGATCATGAGGTCAGGAGATCGAGACCATCCTGGCTAACAGTGAGAAACCCCGTCTCTACTAAAAATACAAAAAATGAGCCGGGTGTGGTGGCAGGCACCTGTAGTCCCAGCTACTCGGGAGGCTGAGGCAGGAGAATGGCGTGAACCCGGGAGGTGGAGCTTGCAGTGAGCCGAGGTTGCACCACTGCACTCCAGCCTGGGCGACAGAGTGAGACTCCGTCTCAAATAAATAAATAAATAAATAAATAAATAAATAAATAAATCCTGTTCTAATGTCTCAGCAGAGTCTGGCCAAAAGTAGACTAGTGGTTGCCAGAGGGGCTGGGGCCTGGTGGGAGGGAGGGGATTAGAGTGACAGCTAATGGGCATGGGGTTTCTCTCCAGGGCAGTGGGGGCAGAAGGGGACAAAAAATGTTCCAAAATTAGATTGTGGTGATGGTTACACAGCCCTATGAATATGATTTTTAAAAAATCATTGATGCACAGGGACGGGCGCACAAAGCTGTGAGTTCAACCTGCGCTGTGAATTGTGTAATATGTTGACTATCTCAATAAAGCTGTTTTTAAAAGACTTGTCAATCATTTGCAATGAATGGACCTGATGTCGATCTTAGTCGAAACAAGCACATTCTAATCAAGGCAAGCTGAACATTAAGTGGATATCTGATGATATAAAGGAATGATCACTGATAATTTTATGTGTAATAATGTTTTTTTTTTGTTGAGTCCTTATCTTTTAGAGATACACATGGAAATACATATGGATGAAATGCTGTGATGTCTGAGATCTACTTTAAAAACTGGTGGAGTGGATACAGGGAGTGGGTGAGCTATAAAGACTGGCTCACATCAAAACTGGCTCAGCGATTCACTATACCATCTTCTCTGCTCTTGTATGTTTCAAATTTTCCACAACTAACAAGATTTAAAACAATCAATCTAGAGGTGAACAAATGCATCTATAAGGAGAGCAGACCCATCACAGAAAATACATAACACTCATGGCCAGTAAGTATTTGAAAAGAGGCACAACCTCCAGAGTAACTGAAGAAACGCAAATGCAATTGGGGAAACATTTTGCACCTAGTGTGTGACAGAGGTTAAAACCTCTGATGATGCCCAGGGCTCACCTGGGGAGCAGGTGCTCACATCTTGTGATGGTGCCTGTGGAGAGACACAATCTCTACTATCATTTTATTTTAGTGTTTTCTTTTTATTGAGACGGAGTCTTGCTCTTGTTGCCCAGGCTGGAGTGCAATGGCGTGATCTTGGCTCACTGCAACCTCTACTTCCCGGGTTCAAGCGATTCTCCTGCCTCAGCCTCCTGAGCAGCTGGGATTACAGGCACCCGCCACCATGCCCGGTCAATTTTTTGTATTTTTAGTAGAGATGGGGTTTCACTATGTTGGCCAGGCTGGTCTTGAATTCCAGACCTCAGGTGATCCGCCCGCCTCAGCCTCCCGAAGTGCTGGGATTACAGGTGTGAGCCACCATGCCCGGCCTCTATCATTTTAAAGGCAGAATTCCTCTTGTAGGGATGTATGCATCAGATACACTTGCATAAATATGCACAGAAGTATGTTCAATGATGCTCTCGAAGCAGTATTTGTGGGGGTAAAAACAGGAAGCCACCCAACAATGTAGCCACAAGGAAGGAGGCAGATCCATGTGTACTAGACAGCCTTGGAGCCCTGTGGCATCCCTTTGTCATTAAAGGGTAAGATGCAAGGTTCAGAGTGGTGTGCATAACATGATCCCTTTCAGGTTAAACTATAATTAACAGTCAACAAACTTATGGATACCATGAATAAAAGATATCAGTCCAGCTTCTTTAAAAAGTCAATACTGATGACCTCTGGAGACTAGGGATGGGTTCTTTGGGGTGGAAGGAGGATGATGGTTTACTTTTCACCATGTGCACTTGTGTGTGTTTTAAAAAATGTTTTGTAGAGATGAGCTCTCCCTATATTGCCCAGGCTGGTCTCAAACTCCTGACTTCAAGTGAACCTCCTGCCTTGACCTCCCAAAAGCGCTGGGATTATTACAGGTGTGAGCCACTGCACCAGGCCTTCTGTATGCTTTTTTATCATAAGGATGTCTTCCAAGTGTCCACCTGTACCCCCCCAAAAAATGGGCAGAGAACTCAGAGGGCAGCTCTTCGTGGTCAAGTGGATACAATGTTCACCTGCTAACATTACAGTAAAGAACCTCCCTCCTCCCTGGGCACCCAGTGCACCAGCAAGGCGTTCAGCCTTCTGGGGATGATGCAGCACATACACACAAGTGCAGGGCCCTCCCTGCCTCTTTTGCACACTGACAGCATATCACACATGGCGTTTCACACCATGCTTCTTTGTATTTAATGTCTATCTTGAGGAGCTTCTCAATGGCTGCATCTACAAAATGGGAAAAACTATTTGCAAACCATGTATCTGGTAGAGGGTTACTATCTGTCTCAACTTGGGCTGTTCTAACAAAATACCACAGACTGGGTAGCTTAAACAACAGGCATTTATTTCTTACAGCTCTGGAGGCTGGGAAGTCCAAGATGGTGGCTCCAGCAGATTCAGTGTCTGGTGAGGGGGGCTTCCTGGTTCACAGATGGTAGCTTCTAGCTGTGTCCTCACATGGCAGGAGGGGCAAAAGAGCTCCCTCGGGCATCTTTTATAAGAGCACTAATTCTATGCACGAGGGCAGAGTCCTCATGACCTAATCGCTTCCCTAAACTGTTGACCTTAGGGATAAGAGTTCAATATACGAATTTTTGGGGGACACAAACATTCAGGCCACAGTAGTATCCAAACTATATAAGGGACTCAAGTCAACAACAAAGAACAAATGACCTGGTGTATGCAAAAATGCTCAGTATCACCAACCGTTAGGGAAATGCAAATCAAAACCGCAATGAGAGAGATCACCTCATACCCGTTAGGATAGCTGTTATTAAAAAACACAAGATAAAGAATGTTGGCAATGATGTGGAGAAAAGGGAACCCTAGTGAACTGTTGGTGAGAATGGAAATTAGTACAGCCTTTATGGAAAACAGTATGGCAGTTCCTCAAAAAATTAAAAATAGAACCACCATTTGATGCAGCAATCCCACTTCTGGGTATACATATAAAAAAGAGATGAAATCATTATCTTCACAAGATAGCTATATTCCCATGTTTACTGCAGCATTTCCACAACTGCCAAACTATGAAAACGACCTAAGTGTCTATTGGTGGATGGATTGGTAAGAAAATGTGGCACGTATATTTTTTACAAGGAAAGAAATCCTATCATTTGCAATAACATGGAGGAACCTGGAGAACATTATATGTTAATAGAAATAAGCCAGACACAGAACAAATACCACACGATGCCACTTACATGAGGAATCAGCTGCTGAGCACTGGGTGTGGCCCGTTCCCTCCGCGTTGGCACACTGGCGGCTTCCACTCAGTGAGTTAACTTGGTGAGCTGCCCCTGACACGGGCTGGCCCTGCTACCCACATCTGCCAGCTGAAGAGCTCATAGGACCCTCACTCTTGAGGGGACGTTAGCATCAAATCTCTCTCTATGTTAACCCCCACACTGACTCCAGGCCCAAGCATGTCCCACAGCCCTCAGGTCCCCACCCAAAGGGACCCCATGGGCTTTGCCCTGCAGACTTGGCCTGACCACTCAGAGGCAGGCGGGGCCATGACACAGACGGTTTATTCAGACCTCTCCACCCGCCACAGTTCCACATCCCAGTTCAGCAGGCCATTCTGTGACAGTTCCTACTGGTGGGTCTGTCTATGACAGCCCCATCCTGAGTTCCAAGTCCATGTCCTGACTGAGTGGTGAGTGTGCTCACTCGGTGCTCAGGAAGACCCTCTTGCGTGCGGTATTGGTGTAAGGGTGCCAGCGCCACTCCACGTCTGCTGTGGCCTCCTGCTCCAGCGTGCCCAGACGGATCATGTACACTGCAGGCAGGGATGGCATCAGCCCCGGCACAGCCAGCCTCGCCTCCCCACCCCAGACACGGGATTCAGGCTCAAACTCACGCTTCAGCTCAAAGCGGGGCCCGACCTCAGTGAGCTCCACGTTGCGGTGGTCTGTCTTCTTGTACACATGGTGCCTGGGAGGGAACAGCTGTGGGTCAACGGCAAGCAGCACGAGGTACACAGGGTGGGGATGCTTTCCTGGGGCATGGCCCGTGGACCCACCGGAATGATATGTAGTCGTCCTGGTTTGCGAAGGTGATGACCCGGTGGCTGTCATCTTTGGGCACGGGAAATAGGTATCGGAGGATGTCAGAGACCTGGGGCACAAAGAAAGAGAGGGAAACAGAGTGGCAAATGCCTGGCCTGGCCCGCAGCCCCAGCCTGAAGGCCCCCAGACTCACCCGCTTGCCCAGGCGGGAGGAGAAGCCGTGTGTGATGAGGTGGGGCTTGGCCTCCGACATGGTGCCCAGGTCTGGGATGTCATGCCGCATGACCACATTGCACAGTGTGAAGTAGGCAGTAGGACCAAAGGGCAGGTGGCTGACGATGAGCCCCACTGGCGGGGAAAGGTGGCTGTCAGAGACCCCGTCTGCCCTCAGACGACTCCCACCCCGACTCCCTCCCTCCGGCCTCACCAGGTGTGCCCCGATGCTCGTGAACGACCAGCAGATCGGTGACGCCGTTGGCTTTGCAGGCTCGCACCAGTGCCCCCACTTCATGTCGACCTCGGTTCATTCGCTGGGCGCCCGGGAACACCAGCTTCAGCTCCTGGGCATGGATGGCAGTGTACAGTCAGGACTGGGGCTGTGTGTCCTGGGTGTCTCTCCCTCACTCCCTGCTCACCAGTACCTTTGCAAACATCTTGAGGCGGGAACTGGGGTCTCGGGAGGTAGTGATCATAACCTTGGGATCCTCGACTCCTGCCCATCGGTATTCATCATCCACGTGGCTGGTCACACCTGTCAGGAGCACGAGGGGCAAGAACATGACAGTCTTGGGAATGAAATGCTAACTTCGGGGCAGCCAAGACCGCCTGGATGTCGCTGTCTGCCGAAGCCTTCAACAATAGGAATGCTCCACATGCACACCGGGCAAGAGGGCAGCCTCCAACTACTCTGGCTGCTAAGCACAAGCGTAGCTGAGGAACAGAATCTTTTGTTTAATTGTAGTTCGCTTAAGCTATATTAGTCACATGGGGCTAAGCAGCTACTCTATTACACAACGAAGTCCACACTCTGCTAAGGCCAACGGTGACAAACTCTTTTCCCTCGTAACAAATATCTATAATGTTTGGGATTCCTTTCTTGTTTCTTGAATAATGCAGTGAATAAACGTATGGGCACCAATAATGTGTGAGGGACACTGTCTTGCCCCAGCAGGCACTCCAGTGGGGGAGGTAATTAACAAGCCAGGCGCAGAGTCAGTGAGGCACTCCCATGTGTGCCATGTAAGTGGGACAGGGCACAC
Source organism: Gorilla gorilla gorilla (assembly GCF_029281585.2). Taxonomy (NCBI): domain Eukaryota; kingdom Metazoa; phylum Chordata; class Mammalia; order Primates; family Hominidae; genus Gorilla; species Gorilla gorilla. Next base: position 32,553,823 of record NC_073235.2, read on the forward strand.
TCAGGGAGAGCCCTGCAATGCCATCTGTGCAGTGACAAGGGCATGGGGGACAGTTCCAGGAGCAGTTTCCTCTGATGGGATGGTGCCCGGTGTGTCTGAGGAAGGACTGGAGACCTGCCAGCTCAGTGTTGGGGAGGGCTACCTTGTATAGTTACCTTCACCTCCGGCATCATCAAACTCCAGGGACCCCTGTAAGGCCAGAGCCTCTCGGCGTAACTCAGTGGGAATCAGGCGGTTTTCTGCAGAGGGAAGAGAGAGGGGCTGAGTGAGTCACAAGCATGGAGACCTCAACTCATCCAATACACCACAGCTTACTAGCCTGCACATGCTTGAAATAAAAATACCTCAGCCCTTTCTGAGCTTGGATACAGCATGGATAGAGGTGACAAAACTTTCTACAGGCCAACCCCCATAAACAGTGGTTACTAGGACTTCATTTTCTTTAGTCTCATGACTTGAGGACTTTCTAAAATATCTTAATGTACTGTATTGCTTTTATAATCAGGTAGAAGTCTAAACATCGATTTTTTTTTTTTTTGAGACGGAGTCTCGCTCTGTCACCGAGGCAGAGCAGTGCAGTGGTGCCATCTCGGCTCACTGCAAGCTCCGCTTCCTGGGTTCACGCCATTCTCCTGCCTCAGGCTGGCGAGTAGCTGGGACTACAGGAGCCCGCCACGGCGCCCGGCTAATTTTTTGTATTTTTAGTAGAGACGGGGTTTCACCGTGTTAGCCAGGATGGTCTCGATCTCCTGACCTCGTGATCCACCCGCCTCGGCCTCCCAAAGTGCTGGGATTACAGGCGTGAGCCACAGCGCTCGGCCTTAAAAATTACTTTTGAAAAGAAATGTAGACTGTTCTGTATGTATGATGGTGGACCAGAGACCTTTAAGCTCTCAGACAGCAAAACCGTTGGTCACGATGCCCACAGCGCTTCAAAGGCATGGCTTCAGCGGGCCCTGGACCGCAGGCTGCCTACCGCAGAGCACAGCGCTCCAGGTGCGCACTCCGGGCCAGCACTGTTCTCCACGGAGCTCAGAGGAACTCCTGCAGGGAGGATGGGCAGCCCAGTCTGCAGCACCAGCGCTATCCAGATAGTCTTTAGAGAGAATTTCTTTTTTTTTTTTTTGAGACTGAGTCTTGCTTTTTTGCCCAGGCTGGAGTGCAGTGGCAGGACCTCGGCTCACTGCAACTTCCGCCTCCCGGGTTCAAGCGATTCTCCTGCCTCAGCCTCCTGAGTAGCTGGGATTACAGGCGCGTGCCACCACGGCCAGCTAATTTTTGTATGTTTAGTAGAGACGAGATTTCACCATGTTGGTCAGGCTCGAACTCCTGACCTCATGATCCGCCCGCCTCGGCCTCCCAAAGTGCTGGGATTACAGCAGTGAGCCACCGCTCTAAAGATAATTTCTACAGGACAAGGTAAAGTCTTTAAAACTTGGGACGAACTTGACACACTGCACACAGCGGGCAAGCTGCAAAACCCGGGTACTGCAACGTCAGTGACAAGTAATTAATACCATCACACGGAAGAAACACTCTCAAAACCAACAGGAGAACCCAATGGGGCAAGGAAAACGGCAGGCAAGCATTTGGAAAGACGCTCGGATATTCGAACACAAATGCGTGCCGGGGTGGTTTACCGCGCAGACGCCCGCGGGGCCGACGCCTTACCTTCCAGCGCGCGCCGCAGCCGCTCCTTCCTCTCCTGGGCTGAGCGCTGCGCCTCCTCCCGGGCCTTGCGGTACAGGTACTCGCGGCGCAGGCGGGCCTCGCGGCGCAGCTGTGGGAACAGCAGGCCCAGTCACTCACTACTCGCTCCCGAGTCCCGGAACCCCGGAGCCCCGGAGCCGCTGAGCCTCCAAGTCCCTAGAGCCACATCCCCAGCACTTCACGCGTCCCGGACCTCCGAAACAGGAGCTCATTCTCCTACCATCTTGAGTGCCGCTTCCACGTGGGTCCAGGAGAATCTGTGGGCTCCTCCAGCGCGACACAGTCCTCACTTCCGCCCTCAACCAAGATGGTCCCTTAGACGCTTCACTGGTGCCTGCAGCTGTGGGGAATGCCCAATGTTAAGATGGCGAATAGGGCGGGGGCATCTCAAGGCGATTGGCCATTCCGGCAGGGCGTTTTCCTTGGGATAACCAATAGACTGGATACAGAATGTCACACGTGACTTAGGACCGCAGCTGATAAATATGTCCGCCCAGGCTTCTCCATCCCCGCCCTCCCCCAACCACCGCCGTGCAGAATGTAGGTTTCAGATGACGAACCGCTAAAACAATCATAATTAGCGGCTGGAAACAGTTCAACTGTAAAAACCGCACACCGACTGAAGGTTGCTTGCCGGCTCCTTTCCAAATTAACTTTAAAATCACTCTTCCCTCAACCAAAATGGTTTCTGTAGAGCTTCGCCTTCTTCCATCGCCACAACAGTGGCGCGACTTCTAAGATTCGGCAGCTTCCGGAAGGACTCAGAACCACCTACAACCCTAGCCGACAGTTAAGCAGGCTGATCCACTTGGGGGCTAATTGGAGAAACCAGTTGATTGGTTGCTTCCGTGCTGCTTCCCTAAGGGCGCTTGCCCTTAAAGAAGCTGACCCAGAGGCCTTGGTGCTGCCGGCGTGGGGATCCCCAGATGGGAACGCCCCTTGATGGAGGATCTCGTGTGCCTATTGGCTGTCCTGCCAAACTGCGGAGGGTGACAAGGAAGAAGGTGGCTTCAGATCTGAAGGTGTGTTCATGGCGGCGCTTGACCTGCGAGCGGAGCTGGATTCGCTGGTCCTGCAGCTGCTTGGGGACCTGGAAGAGCTGGAGGGGAAACGAACGGTGTTGAACGCCCGGGTGGAGGAGGTAGGCGCCTGGGGCGGGCAGGAGGGTACACGGGCGTAAACTGAGTCTCACCGCTTTCCTCTCCCTGCAGGGCTGGCTCTCGCTCGCCAAGGCTCGCTACGCGATGGGCGCCAAGTCGGTGGGGCCCCTGCAGTATGCTTCCCACATGGAGCCCCAGGTCTGCCTCCACGCCAGGTGAGGAAGCTTCCATGCTGGGCTGGGTGGGCGGGCGGGCGCGTTCTAGGCCCGGGCTGCCAAAGCTCCATCCTCCCTTCTCGTCCTTCAGCGAGGCCCAGGAGGGACTCCAGAAGTTCAAGGTGGTGAGAGCTGGTGTCCACGCCCCAGAGGAGGTGGGGCCTCGCGAAGCAGGTGAGCCCCCTCTTCCTTCTGCAGAACCCCTTCCCAGTGTCAAAGACAAAATGCAAATTATGGAGATGATTTAAATTAGGTTTTTGCGATAAGAGAGAGCATCCCCGAGCTGAAGAACAGAATGTTTTTGTAGGGTGGTTTTGCTTTAGACTTTTATAGGAAGTAGAGAAATTGTTGGTGAGTTGCTTTACACTGGGAATAGTTTTACAATCACATACGTTTCAGTCAGCTGAACAGAAAATATTCATCTGTGTGTCTAGCTAGTTTCAGAGGGACAAACTTCTAATCCCAGTTAATCATTCCTGAGACAAATAATGGGGAGTTGGAACGTCTGTGTCTGGTCTGTTGGCATGTTCAGGTACAATGGGTAAGGTCAGTGTCACAGGCAAACAGGGTCATCAGTGGGTCTTACAGGAGTCACGGGAAAGAGTGGACAAACAGTCTCATCTGAATCACAAGGGGAAAGGCTGTGTTTTGTGGTAAGCTGTTTCCTGGAACCCCAAAGTTGGAATTTTCCAACCAACAGTGTTTTATAGAATCATGAGCTCAGGTCAAGCTCAACATTGTCACCAAGATGATAAAGGTCAGGGAGTAAGATCCCAGCCTCCTCCAACCTTTCTTTCCTCAGGTCTGCGGAGGCGCAAGGGCCCCACTAAGACCCCAGAACCGGAGTCCTCTGAGGCCCCTCAGGACCCCCTGAACTGGTTTGGAATCCTAGTTCCTCACAGTCTACGTCAGGCTCAAGCAAGCTTCCGGGATGGTGAGTGGACCCTGTTGTTTGGCTCTGTGGCCCTCAGACCCTCTATCCACAGGGAACACTTGAGCACTGCTGCCATGGCTGGGGTTAGTCTGTGAAAGGCTTTGCAGGTTTTCCTCCATCCAAACTTCGTTGTACACCCATTGTTTTTTCCAAAAGCATTTACTGGTTGTTGGCAGCGTTCGGGTTCATGCTAGCTGCTGGGGATACAGCAGGGAACAAAAGAGACAAACACCTTTCATGTAATGTTTAGAAGCAGAGAAAGGCAACGTGCAGATAAGTAGGCCCTTAACATAAGTCAGGCTGTGAAAATTGTTATGAAAAACACATAATGGAGTGGGACAGGAGTGGGCCAGGGGAGGTCTCTCTGAGGAGGTGAAGGAAAAGCTTTGTGGGTGATTTTGGGGAACAGTGCTCTAGATGGAGGAACCAGCCAGGACAAAAGCCCTGAAGCCAGATATATCTGGTATGTGCCGAGGTCGGTGGCCTAGAGTGGAGTCAGGTGACGTAAGCCCTGATGAAGACTGTGGGACCCACAGAGAGGCTCTGAGCAGAGGATGGTGCAACTGGCTGTACAGGGTCACAGGAATGCTTGGGTGCTGGGCGGGGACACAGAGCAGAGGGAGGAAGCAGGTGTCAGGGAGCAGCCAGTGTGAGAAGCAGATAGCGTCACTGGAGGAGGAGGTAAGTGGTGGGAACCTGCACAGGTTTTAAGAATAGAAGCACCAGAATTTGCTGACAGATAAGATATGGGAGTAAGGGAAGGAAAGGAGTCCAGGAGAGCCTGCGGTCTCCACCCAGAACCCCTGGGAGGATGGAGCGACCCTCACCCGCTGTGGGCAGCTGAGAGGATTCCAGAAGGCAGGAGTTGGTGTGGTCTGTGTGGTGTCCACCGACGCCCTGCTGGAGAGTCTGAGTGGGCACTTGGGCACATGTATCTGGAGTTTGGGAGAGGCTTGGGCTGGAGAGAGATTTGGGAGTCCACTGCATAGCACTGGTGTTTAAATTCCAAAGTTTTTGACACAAACACTGGTTTAAAGCTGAGATAGGATGAGATCAGCAGAGGGCCTGGGGAATATGGATGGGAGGTGAGGGAGAAGAGGGGAGAAGCCAGTCAAGGAAACTGAGGAGCAACACCTGGGGGCAGGTGTCCTGGAGGCCAAGAAGAGAAAGTGTTTCCTGGAGCGAGTGATCCAATGTGTGGTCAGCCCTGCTGCTGAACAGGAGGCCGAAGACGAGAGCTGCCCGGAGGACTGGGCAGCAGCTGTTACAGCAGAGACATCAGCAAAAGCCATCTAGAGGTGGATCCAGAGTGTGGACTAGCAGAGAAAAGAAGTGGAGGGAGAGCAGGTGAGGGCAGAGAGACGCTGTAATAATGGGGGAAGGAAGGAAATGAGGGCATGAAATGGTATTACTATCTGTGAATTTTTAGTTCCTGGTGGGTGATATAATGGGTCCAGGAAGTCTAAGGAGGTGACATTTTAGCAAAGACCTGAAGGAGGTGTAAGGCCTCAGAGGTTCTGGAGCAGCCAATGCAGGGCCGTACCTGGAATGTTTTGGGACAAGTGTTGGGGGCAGAGAGGCCTGAAGCCTTTCCAATTTCTGGGGATATCCAGATCCTCCTGGGTCATGTGTTACACTACAGATACCATGGTGACCTTCTCTCCTTTTTCTCCAGGCCTGCAGCTGGCCGCAGACATAGCCAGCCTCCAGAACCGCATTGACTGGGGTCAAAGCCAGCTCCGGGGACTCCAAGAGAAACTCAAGCAGCTGGAGCCTGGGGCTGCCTGACATGCGTGCAAAGAGGCAGGGCAGCGAGCACAGCTGTTCTCTGACATGGCTACGTGATCTCAGGCCTTCTTCCTTCACAATTAGCTCTTGCCCCTACCCCACGCCAGCTAATGTCCCTTCTGTGTCCCTGCTCTGCATGTTTCCATTTTCCTTAGGTGTGAAGTTTGAAGAGGCAAACAGTAATTTTGAAAGCCACTACTTTGAAACCATTCTAAGGCCTAAGTTCCCATGGGACACACTCACATAGGCAGGTACACGTTAGTCAACAATTGGAACTACCTCTTGGATCCCTCAGCTGTGCTTTCATGGCTGGATGACGGAACACTGTGCGAAGAGAGATGAGGGGCACAGGAAGTAGCGCTTCATGCTTAGTACATCCTCCAAATTGTCTTTGCTGGAGGAGAAAACCGTACTCAGCCAAAAGATCAGGACAATATGACTTGAGTCCACAAGGACACAAACACCTGAGTAGCTGGGCAGCCCTTGGCAGGGTCTAAGCCAGGAAGTAAAAATGATCTGGCCTAGATACTTAAGGGAACTCTAGGAAGAGGCCTAGGTTTTTAAAATCCTGTCTCTTTGTCTTACCATAAGAGGCTGTGCCTCTCTTCATTTTTTTGAAGGGCCACTTGTGTTTTCTGTTCTGGGAACTTCATTCATTTTTCTACTGGGTTGTTGATCTTTGCAATAATTTCTAGGAGCTGTTTATGTTTGGAGGTAATTGGTCCTTTGTCCATATATATGAGATGTAAGTCTTATTTTCCAGTTTATCTTTTTGCTTATTTTTTTTGACTTTTTATTGTAAAATAAAACATCAAACTGCACAGAACAGTTGAATAGCTTAATGAATGACTACAGTAAAAGCTATGGTAACCACTACCCAACTTTTGTGTTTTTTGATCATTATTTGTACATACAGTTGAATGTATCCAGCTGTCACATGATTCTAAATTTGGGTTTGTAACTGATAAGGCAATCAGGGAATTCTCCAGCATTTTCAAGAACCTCTGTGGTTTCAGTTGAAATGTCCAGTGAGTCATGTCCAGCTTTTCCACCATCCGCCCACGTGCTGTATGTCGGTTAATGCTGCCCTTTTGTTTTGCTAACTCCCAGTGTAAACCTAATGTAATTTGGGGGTTTTCATTCTGTTTCGTGGACATTACTGTCAATACACCAGTACCACATTGTTTTACTTCTTGAACTTTAACATAATCCCTGTAGGGCAGATTTGCGTTGGGTTGAGGGGTCGTTTATTGGCCCTGTTGACCTTGAGTTGCCAGGGAAAAGACTAATGGGGGAACTCAAATGGAACCCCTGTGACTGCAGGAAAAATGGGTATCTGCCCCCAAACCTCACCAAAGGTTGCCTTTCGTAACAAAGATCCTATCCACAAGGTTCCAGTTAGTGAGATTCTGAAGCCAAAGTAAGGAAAAAAATAAGTCAATTTTGCTGGGGCCACAAATTCTTCCAGGAGGAGGTGCGACCCCGTGGAGCACGCCCTTCGCTGCTGGTTGTGGGCGGACACTGGGGTGGGCACGTGCCTCCCACTGCTGGCTTGGGGCTGGACTCGCAGGTGGGGCGAGGTCATGGGCTCTGCAAATGGGGTTTGATGAAGACAGCAAATCTTTAGCAAGGCATCCTTAACTTGCTGCCCTGACCTTCTGCCCTAACTCCAGCTCTTGGGGAGACCGCCAGGAAAGGGGATTCTGGCTTCTGGGGGGAAGTGGCTTGTCCCACCAGGGCTAAGTCGAGAGACGGGGTTCATGCAGCGAGTCTGGCACGGCTGCAGTCATACGAATTTCTACAGGGACAGCAGGAGCTCAGTGCTGCGCAGTGGTAGTTGGGAGGCACTGGCGGCGAAGCTGACGCATGTCACGTATACAGACATGGTGGCGCCACCTTTCAGCAGTTCCCATATGGTCTAGCGGTTAGGATTCCTGGTTTTCACCCAGGCGGCCCGGGTTCGACTCCCGGTATGGGAACGAAAGTGGCCATTTTTTTGCGGGCGTATATTTTTTTCTTTCAACGTGAAAATGTTCGCCAGAAGAACTTTGACTTTTCGCCACTAGAATGCTCCAGGCCAGACTGGGTATTTCCTCTTCACTTGAACTTGGAGAAACAGGCCCAGGGAGATCCAGGCCCCATCGCTGTGTGTTTTGGTGGCAGTGACCATTTTCATCATGGCATTAGCTAGTTGTTTTGACCATCAATAGCTTACTGAGTATATTAGATGCCATATGCATCGCAGGTGTGAATATTAGAAGTAGTGAAATGCCCGATAACATTGAAAATATTCAAAATATGTTGCTGTGGAACCCCCAGCAGAAGGCAGATCCCCACTGGCCTCCATCATGCTCCAGTGCACTTGCTCAGGTTGGCAGGAGCCACCTCGGGTCCGTGAGCTGCCTCTGCAAGGTGGGGATAGGAAGTCCTAGGAAGTCTACTGGGAGCATAGCACTCTGGAAAAATTTACCTTTCTCTCTTGCTGCTGCTTTGTTTTGTCCAGTAGTCAGGGTTCCTGTTTTCTCACTGGGACAGTCCGGGCTTGACTCCACTCCCCCAGCAGAAAACCAACTTCAAACTTCAATGATGTCTTCGTGCCAGCACACACACACATGTCCGGTGGAAAGGAGAACCCAGCTGGGTGAGGCGGCAGCTTCAGTCCCAGCTGCTAAGGAGGCTGAGGCTGGAGGATCGCCTGAGCCCAGGAGGTTGAGGCTGCAGTGAGCTGAGGTCATGCCAGTACCCTCCAACCTGGGCTACAGAGTCAGACCTCTTAACTAAAAAAGACATTGTTTTTTGGCTTGCTCAATTAATCCAGGGAGATTATATGTAGGGCTGAGGTCATGTCTTCAGGAATTACTGCCACACTCATTCATTCATTCATTCATACCTTTGTTTTTTATAATTATCGCTAGTAAGCATACCAATGAAAATTTTTGTTCTGGCACATAAAGAGCTTCAAAATCATCACTTCCGTCCTTACAACAAGAAAAAAGCTGAACCAATTGGCAAATCAACAACTCTTCGATTCCTCAGAAAATTGAGGTCACGTGGCAAACCACTCCCCTGAAAATTAGAAGGAAAGGCAAATACAGAGCTACAGCTTGCCAGGCACAGAAGCTGCCGCTGCAGCCAGCAACTTGTAGGAAAACTTAAAGGGTAACTGACTAACTGCTAGAGCCTGGGCATGTAAGCATAAGAGAGAAAAGATGCTGGGGACATAGCCTTAAGGGGCCCCCACAGTCTCATGGGTTTTAGCTCCAGGAATTCTATCATGTTCTTGGGTGAAAATCAGAGAAAAATCTGCTGGAGCTTCTGGCAAGGGGAGGGAAGTGTAACCACTTTGAAATGCACACATAACGTCCTGTCCTCTTTAACAAAGGCTTAAAGTCAGAGCAACTACCAGAGCCTACCTAACCCAAGGGAAGGAAAATATCCACCTCCAGTCTGCTTTAGTCTTCCAACTCACATTAAAAAAAAGCTGAGAAGCACTTGTGAGTGGCACAGCCTAGGGACCACTGGTTCACAACAAGACTGGGCCCAGATCATGAGTTTGTAGACCACTCCCTGCTGTCCCCACATCTTACTGCCACATCACTTAGGGCTCCTATATATTAACAAGGGATTGCAGCTGAAAGAACTGCAAGGCCCAGAATTTATGTAAGAAGCAGTCTCTAGGGAAACCCAAAGGCAACAGAGGATGCAAAAACAAGGACACTAGAGGAAATTTTAGCCTCTGGCATTTACAGCTACAGCAAACAAGAAACACAGCCTCCCTCCTTAGTCAGATAAATATAAAACTTCACACTAAAAGCCTATTTACCTCAGTTCCTCTCACCTTATGCATGTTTGGCTTTCAACAGAAAATTACAAGATGGGAGATAAAACATTTCTGCAGCAGAATGCCTCCGTCAGCCAGTTGCCTGCCTATGGAATTTTGGAAGCCCCATGGCCTTCCTTTATTCCATTCCGTCTCTGTCCCTTAGAGTCCAGGCTGCCATGTTTCTACTGCTATCAGAATCTCAAAACCTTTGTCTCCTGCATAATTCATGGGGTTTCAGTCAACAGACAAAGGGGCCCTCCACAGATCTTTCCTTGGTAACCCCATCTCTATTTCTGGCTTCTGCTGAGATGGTGGAGTGGTTCCATGAGTCGCATGTCCAATCTCTTTAGCAAAATGTTCTCCAGCCACACCCTTGGTCCTCTTTCCAGAGTACACTTTCTAACAGTGAGTTTCCTAATTTTTGTAGTCTTTGTGATCTGGACATCCCGAGAGGCCCTAAATCATTAAGTGCCAGCTCCTTTCTGCTTGACTGTTCTTTACTCGATGTACCTTTTTCCTCTCACAGTTCCTATTAGCAGCAAGCAGGTTGTACCTTCAACACTTCCCTCAACTAAATATCCAAGCTTTTAATATCCAAGCTTATTATTTATCATGTCTACTTTCCATATAACAACAGAACACAAAAGTAGCTGGGCATGGTGGCGCATGCCTGTAATCCCAGCTACTTGGGAGGCTAAGGCAGAAGAATCACTTGAACCCAGGAGGCGGAGGTTGCTGTGGGCCGAGAGAGCGCTACTGCACTCTAGCCTGGGCAACAAAAGCGAAACTCCATCTCCAAACAAACAAAACAAAACAAAACAAACAAAACAAAACAAACAGACCAAAAAAAAAACCAAAAACAGAAAAAAGAGCCTACTCTAATCCAGTACAAATCACCTTAACTTAATTACATCTGCAAGATTCTATTCCCAAATAAAATCATCTTCTGAAGTTGTGGGTAGACACGATATTTTTTTTCTTTTTGATGGGGAGACACTGTTCAACCCAAGACAGAGCACGTGGAGGGACAAACTGCAAAAACTGTGGATTCCTATAACAAAGTTTTAAAAATGCTGCCTTGACCCACTTTTGAGGCCCTGGCTAGAGGCCAGTTTCCCTTCTTGGGCACCCGATTAAGTTCATACTTGCAACCACTGGACTCTCTCACTCTGAGCTAATCAAACCCCTCCCCACCCCATAACACGTGCTCTCTCGGGAACTGTGAGTAAAATGTTTCAGCGTCACTCATGTCTTATCTTTTCAATATCAGTCATTTCCTAATCTGAATAATGTTACCTAAATAATAATAAAACCTATTGAAGCAACGGGCCCAGCAAGCAGGGTGGTTTGGTGGGCTACAATGACGGCCACTAGGCCGCCCTTGCTTACAGACTGGCCCCACCAGGTGGGAGCACCAGTCCGGGGCACAGCTACGTTTTGCCGTCTAACGGGTGTCTGGTGAATCTCATTCCTAAATTGTGAAACTTTGAGTCATCCAGAGTTTCTCCTAAACCAAGGTATCAAGCGCTTCGGGCAGCTCAAATTAATTGGCTACTTCTGGTTGTCAAAAAACTCCACAGAAGCGGGCAAGGAGTGAGGAGGGGGTGTGGCTCTCCTCCAGGTGCCATGGAGCCGGCTGAGTGGCTAATGAGGCAACGCGGACACATGGCTGGCAACACAATCACTCTCTACGGCCCATTCCACCTTACAGCGGGAGACCGCACTGCCAGGACGGCCCAGGGCCTGGTGGCTCACGGGGTCGGTGCGCCAGCAGCCTCTTCCGGGATCCACCGCATCCCGCGAGTCCTTGATAGTATTTGTAGACTGCTATGGTGTTGTCTGCCTTGATGCTGTCGCAGTTTGTCCCTCGAACCCCGTGCAGTACAAGGGCTCACACCCACGGAGACCGCTGGCACAGTGCTTAATAAAAAATGAAGGCCGGGCGCGGTGGCTCACACCTGTAATCCCAGCACTTTGGGAGGCCGAGGCGGGTGGATCACGAGGTCAGGAGATCGAGACCATCCTGGCCAACATGGTGAACCCCCGTCTCTACTAAAAATACAAAAAATTAGCTGGGCGTGGTGGCGGGCGCCTATAGTCCCAGTTACTCGGGAGGCTGAGGCAGGAGAATCGCTTGAACCCGGGAGGTGGAGCTTGCAGTGAGCCGAGATTGCGCCACTGCACTCCAGCCTGGGAGACAAAGCGAGACTCCGTCTCAAAAACAAAAAAACAAAAAAACAAAAAAAACAAAAAACAAAAAACAAAAATAAAAAATAAATCAAAGGGGAGGGAACACCTTCTTCCTGCCCTGTTCGAGACCCCCAACAAGGAGGTCACACAGTTGATTCCGGAATGGGAAGCCCTGGACACTGGCCTCGCAGAGCAGTGATGGTTGGGTTAGGTTGGTGAAAGTAGAAATGAAGAAATGTGGGTGACTTCAAGAGATACTGATGTAGTGGAATTAGTGTGTCTTTGCAATGTTTTGGATGTGAGGGGTGAAAGAGCAATTAAAGCTGTTTTCCAGATTTCTGCCTCATGCAACTGTTTGTGCCTTTCACTGCAGAAACTGGAGACTAAACTGGGCTGGCAGTGCATAGTTTTTTCGTTTTTGTTTTTTGGAGATAGGGTCTTGCTATGCTTTCCACGCTGGACTTGAATTCCAAGGCTGAAAGGATACCATCCTCCACCTCAGCCTCCTGAGTAGCTGGGACTACAGGTGTGTGCCCCTGTACCCAGCTTCATGAGTTTAGTTTTATACATGTTGAATTTTAGCTATCTTGGTTAAAGATTTCAAGGTAGAATATGTGGGTCTGTAGCTCAGTGGAGAGGCTGGTTATGTTGGTTATGTGTTCCATCTCGATGTTGAAGTTACTGATCCTTTCAGGGAGGTCTTGGAATGAAGAGGAATACTGAGCTAAGTGCCAGAGTCCCTAGTGAATGAAGAATTTAATTAGGGTATTTGTTAGATGGCACAACAAAGGGGGTTGGATAGAACTTTGGTTGAATGGTTTGGTCTCTTCACAGGAAGACTGCTTTCTACAAGAGGATGGGTTAGTAACGGTCTGGAAGTGGTGATGGGTACGAAGAGCTCACTGCTTCACCCTCAAGTGAAGAAATAACACTTGAGAGGACTTAGGAAAGGTAGTCTTGGCAGAAGAGAGCCAGGTTTTAATTTGAGGAGGTCAAAGGAATGCTTTAGACTAGTTAAGGATACGAAAGTTTGTAATAATGGAAAGGTTTAGGGACTGTCAGAAGATGAGGTCTCTGCCTTTCTAGAAAGCGTATTCTCTTTTCCTTACTATTTATGATGCACAAATTATTTACACTACAAAACCAAGCTTTTATAAATTTAAATCTATAGATTTCACATTTTTAAGGATATATAAAGTTTCTATAGCTTTACCCATTGAGTTTGGTTTTTGTTTCCCCTACATTTCTTTCTTTCTCTTTCCTTTCCTTCCTTTTTTTATCTTTCATCTTTCTTTCTCTCTTTCCTTTCTTTCTCCTTCCTTCCATCCTCCGTTTTTTTGAGACAAGGTCTGCCCTCTGTCACTTGTACTAGAGTGCAGTGGTACGATCTCTGCTCACTGCAACCTCTGTCTTCCGGGTTTGAGTAATCCTCCTGCCTCAGCCTCCTGAGTAGCTGGGACAACAAGAGTGTGATACCATGCCTGGCTAATTTGTTTTTGTATTTTTTGTACAGATGGGGTTTTGCCATGTTGCCCAGGCTGGTCTCCTACTCCTGAGGGTCAAGCGATCCACCTGCCTCAGTCTCCCAAAGTACTGGGATTACAAGCATGAGCCACCACACCCAGCCCACATTTTCTGCTTTTTATGTACCTGCTTTTCTGTTTCAGGACTCATATGAATGAGCAAAACATATCTTGAACACTCATGCAAAAGAGTGTAAGAATCTAGCAGAGGCTTTATTGGCCTCTGAGACTTTGGATGCCAAAGAGATTCAAGTTGTTCTTGAGGGGAAGAAAGAAACTGGAAGTGAGATAACTCTCTTCTTGATAGGGATGTATTACTAGTTTCATTGAAGAATGGAAGCATTAGTCTCTCTTTGGCAATGCTTTCCCATCCATTCTTGAGTTAGTATAATTCAAGGGTGTGAGATACTTTGTCAGTCTATTGTCATGATGACACTTATTGCAAATTAGCAACCTTGCAGCATGCATATTTAAAAAAAGAACAATCAGGATTTAGAACAGCTTATTTGAGAAATGTCAGTCATAAAGTTGAAAGAAATGATTTTATGGTTGGTGACTCTACTAGATGCGAATAAAAATTGTTCCCTTAGCTCTTGGGAAGCATTTTTAATTTGCAAGCTAAAATTGTTGAAGGATATCCATTATCTCTTGATATTACCATTTATCTTTTATAATAAAATATTATTTGGTTGTTGGTAAATCATAATTTTATGTACATCAATGGAAACTTAAGATGCAGTAATTATGCTTCAAATTAACTGCATATAAAATGTTTAAATCTAAGAGTAGAGAGTTGTAATTCAGTTACAATCAGAATTTAAATGGTTATAACATTTTAAAATGGACAATAAAAAAGGCAGACCATAAGAAGTACCGTAAAAGATGTGGAGAAACTATAACCCTCATACACTGCTTGTTAGAATAAAAAATTCTACAGTCACTTTGAAAACCACATCCATTTAGTTATGAGCATATTTCTTAATTTTAATGTGTCATGTTTTAATAAAATATGTTGGAATAAAGACTTTGGATTGAAAAAATAATACTGAGTAGTGGACATGATTTGGAGAGTTGGTACCTTTGAAACAAATATTTTATTTCTATGCAAATACCTTTCTGTCCCCACTCTGTTACACATGAATCCTTATTTTAGTCAGGAATATAATCTTTCCTCCCCTTTCACAACAGAAACTTAATTAAATTATATATAAAAGCAATGTTTTCTGAACTACTTCCATCTTCCATCACCATGACAATATAACGGGTGGCTAATCTGTTATGAATTTGAGAACACATTTCATTAAAAAATTACTAAGTTGCCAAACAGGGAGGGTGGAAGGACACTTATTTCTTAAATAAATCCTACTTCAGAGAGCTTGCTGTGAATGTTCTGCTTCTGGAAGCAGGTATTTGACTCATCCAGGAAATCAAGGCTGAGAGAAGGGCTGGTGGCTGGTGAGCTGCTTTGTCTGAGAAAGGGAGAATTGTTACTGTGTTGAGACTTATCTGCACTCTCCGAATTTGTTTTGGCAAAGAATGCTTGAGTGTTTATAGAGGCCCAGATGTTGGTCACGGGCAAAAGACAGTGAGCCATTATGGGGAGGGAGGATCCACTTTAAATCCCATGTGAAAGGGCCTATTAAAGGTGTGAAGAGGCCTCAGAAGAGTATAATTCAAAGTGGATCTCTGGATGCCTTAGGAGCTGTGAGAAAACAAAGGCCAGGATGGAGTGCGTTCATTCAGGTTAAAGCAATTGGAGGTGAGGACACCCATGGGCAGAGAAATACTCCTGAGAGAGTTGGTTTTAAAATAAATGCTGTGTCTGGAATTGGTGGGTTCTTGGTCTTGCTGACTTCAAGAATGAAGCCACGGGCCCTCGCGGCGAGTGTTACAGTTTTTAAAGATGGTGTGTCTGGAGTTTGTTCCTTCAGATGTTCATATGTGTCCAGAGTTTCTTCCTGCTGGTGGGTTCGTGGTCTTGCTGACTTCAGGACTGAAACTGCAGACCTTCCCGGTGAGTGCTACAGCTCTTAAAGGCGGCGCCTCTGGAGTTGTTCTTTCTTCCAGTGGGTTCGTGGTCTCGCGGGCCTGGCCTCAGAGTGAAGCTGCATACCTTAGCAGTGACTGTTACAGCTCATAAAGGCAGCACGGACCCAAAGAGCGAGCAGCAGCAAGATTTAGCACAAAGAGCAAAAGAACAAACCTTCCACAGCAAGGAAGGAAACCCAAACGTGTTGCCCCCACTGGCTTGGGTGGCACAGACACAGAGTGCTGATTGGTGCGTTTACAAACCTTTAGCTAGACAGAAAGGTTCTCCAAGTCCCCACCCAACCAGACGCCCAGCAGGCTTCACCTCTCAATGGCACTGGCTGCGGGACTTTGCGGCACCTAGCCCGGGCACTCTTGCAGCCCAGAGGGAGCCCGTCCTCCAATCAAGCCCAGCAGGCGCCCGCCGGCGGCGCGGAGTGCAGGGCAGCCGAGGCGCGCCCACCCGGAACCGCGCCAGCCCTCCAGCGCCCTGCGCAGCCCGGGCTCCCGCCCGCGCCTGTCCCTCCACACCTCCCCGCCAGCAGAGGGAGCTGGCTCCGGCCAGACCCAGAGAGGGGCCCCCACAGCGCAGCGGTGGGCTGAAGGGCTTCTCCAGCGTGGCCAGAAGGGACGCCGAGGCCAAGGAAGCGCCGAGAGCAAGCAAGGGCTGCTAGCACATTGTCATCTTTCAATGCCATATAAAGATTGCTGGAAATTATCTTACAACTGTTATCAGTCAGATAAGAACTCAACCACCCTTTGCAAATTTGACTCTTGCAGGATCAGAAACCATAATCTGGTAGCTGAGGGAGGGTGGATGGAATTAGGCAAGAAGAACTGTGCCTGCCTCCTTCCCTTACTGCATGTGGCCAGACTGCGACAGGCCCCAGATGATTAACTCTGACTTTGGGGCTTTTTTTTTTTCCCCGAGACATTGTCTCGCTCTGTTGCCCAGGCTGGAGTGCAGTGGCGCGATCTCTGTTCACTGCAAGCTCCGCCTCCCGTGTTCATGCCATTCTCCTGCCTCAGCCTCCCCAGCAGCTGGGACTACAGATGCCCGCCACCGGGCCCGGCTAATTTTTTGTATTTTTAGTAGAGACGGGGTCTCACGGTATTAGCCAGGATGGTCTCGATCTCCTGACCTCGTGATCCTGCCTTGGCCTCCCAAAGTGCTGGGATTACAGGCATGAGCCACCACGCCCGGCCGACTTTGGCGCATTTTTATCATTACATGGGGAGGGACAGTCTGTTTCAGTGCTTTGTCAATTAAAGCAGCACTGGGTTTTTTATATTCCTTGAGAATCATGTTTTCAGCCTGGGCGGAAGAACATGCACATATTTAATTGATAAGGGACAGTGGGAGATGATGTTGCCTTCTGATTCCCCTTGCATTCTGCTGAAAGCTTTCCTATCTGATTATGTTAAAACTCAGGAATGACCTTGTGAGAGCCTCATTCTTTGTTCTTCCTCTCATGTTGGTTAACTCAGGTTATAGCCTTGTTTTTGTTTAGTGTCTCTCTGTATTTCTCTCCTCGGTATGCTGTTGTACCTTAGTGCAAGGGAAAGACTATCCCTCTAGCTTTTTTCTGTTTAGGATGTATTTCCAGCTGCTTTCTCTGTTTCTTCACAATGTTTGATTTGTACTTTTGTAATAAACTGTTCTATACTTTATTGTGTCTATTTCTGCCTTCCCCACTTGCGGAGTTCCAGGAAGCTTCTTTTGAACACCTTTGCATCTCTAAAGCTAAATGGAGTGCTTTATAGGTAGGTACCTAATACATTTTAATAGGTATTCAATAGATGAAATTTCCTTATTCTCTCAGCATCAGGCAGAGCATTAGTATAGAGGGATCAGACTCTCTGAGGAGGGTTAAAAAATGCTGCATAGAATAGGAGTATTAAGTGCCTTTTTCATCTCTGAAAATATCCTGGAGAGTATTGTAGTAAAAAGACTGGTGGGCCAGGCGTGGTGGCTCACACCTGTAACCCCAGCACTTTGGGAGGCTGAGGCGGACGGATCACTTGAGGTCAGGGGTTCAAGACCAGCCTGGCCAACATGGTGAAGCCCCATCTCCACTAAAAGAATACAAAAATTAGCCAGGCAGGGTGGTGTAACACCTGTAATCCCAGCTACTCGGGAGGCTGAGAAAGGAGAATCGCTTGAACCTGGGAGGAGGAGGTTGCAGTGAGCTGTGTTCGTGCCATCGCATTCTAAAATCCAGCCTGGGGGACAGAGTGAGACTCCATCTCAAAAAGACTGGTGGAATGCCTTCCTGTAGGGGAAAGTCTGATTTCTTTTTAAGAAAAAGAAAAAAAATATAAGGCAAGATTGTGACCCAGGATAAGAGTATCTGTCACACAGAAGGATCTGTCAAATGAGTGAAAATTTAAGATCTCTAGCATGTGAAATTCTAAGGTCTTCTGGATTGGTTTCATAGAAGAAGCACTTTATCCTTGCTCAACCAGTTAGTGTCATTTAGGTTCAAAATCATATATATTGCATACATTTATTACTAATGAAAGTCTCTTAGAATTCAACCTTATGGGACACAGAGTTACACGAGTCTTTTGTATATGTATTTGTTTTCTCTTTTTTTTTTTTTTTTGAGATGGAGTCTTGCTCTCTCACCCAGGCTGGAGTGCAATGGTGCGATCTTGGCTCACTGTGACCTCTGCTTCCCAGGTTCAGGTGATTCTCCTGCCCCAGCCTCCTGAGTAGCTGGGATTTTTGGTGCGCACCACCACACCCGGCTAATTTTGTATTTTTAGTAGGGATGGGGGTTTCAACATGTTGGCCAAGCTGGTCTTGAACTCCTGACCTCATGATCCACCCACCTCAGCCTCCCAAAGTGCTGGGATTACAGGTGTGAGCCACCACGCCTGGCCCTGTATATATATTTCTTAACGCTGAAAGACTTCAGACTTAACTGTAAGACTAGAAGAGGATGTTGATGGACTTATAGTGAGTGAAGCAGAAGCAGCAGCAGTTAAATCAAACTCATCTTATTTAAAGACTTCTAGCTAGTAATCTCATCCATGTCAATTTTTTTTACACCAAATTTGCACAGTTAAAACCCACAGGTTCCATAAATTATGTGATAGAGACCATGTAATTAAAGTGGATGATCATGTTTTTTTGCTTTCCTTTAGGAAGAAAGTAGTATTTCTGGGTTTTGTTTACTGAACACCTAAATGGAATTTTTAAGGTGAATTGATATACCATTAGCAATCAGATGCAGACTTTTTTGGAGTTAAAAATAATGAAATTGAGTATTTCATGTTATAAAGAAATGAAAAAACCTTTAATATTTTCCAGATCTTATGTTCTCTCTCTATATATATGTGTCTAATATATACATATATATATTCCAGATATTATATTTCTCTCCTTAGATATATATTGTCCAGTGAATCTACCAAATGAGCAAATTAAAAGGAGATGGTTTTATGTTTGAGTAGATGGGTGTCTACTGAGTAGGGTCTATATTTAAATAAAAATGGTTATAATGCAAAAAAGCATGGATTATATGGATTCTGAGGGAGATGTATATATAGTGAGAACGTCTCTGTGGTTGCCCTTTATTACTGAAGAATTATATATAAGTGAACAATTTTACTTAAATGTGCTTATCTTTTATGCTTCCTCATCTTTTCTGCTCTGCAGAAATGATTTTAGACTCTAACCTCACATATTTTGCTACTGTTGTCCTGGAGCATGTTGACAACCTGTTGTTCTTAAACCAGAGATGCTTGTTACTTCTGTGTAACTCTCTTAGAAATCATAAACCAGTTGATGAAAGAGGCAGAAGTGGGATAAAATGGTAGAAGAAGGGAGACAAATTAGAGAGGAAATGTGAGAAACTGGCTGTTAAACAGAATTCCCAAGAAGAAAAAAAGGAATCTTTGTATTATTTTGAAAAAAAACTCCCACAGTTATCAAAAACCACCATCAACCTTAGCCAAAAATATGAAGTGACTGAATGCTTATAAGAAATTTGTGAACTTTAAAGTAGTTTTTATCAATTCTGTGAAGAAAGTCATTGGTAGCTTGATGGGGATGGTATTGAATCTATAAATTACCTTGGGCAGTATGGCCATTTTCACCATATTGATTCTTCCTACCCATGAGCATGGAATGTTCTTCCATTTGTTTGTATCCTCTTTTATTTCATTGAACAGTGGTTTGTGAATATCCAAATAAACATAGTAAGAAATGACAACGGGGACATTACCACCAACCCCAAGGAAATACAGAAATCCATCAGAGACTATTGTGAACACCTCTTTGCACACAAAGTAGAAAACCTAGAACAAATGGGTAAATTCCTGGAAATATACAACTCCCCAAGAGAGAACCAGGAAGAAACTCAAACCCTAAACATGCTAATAATGAATTCTTAAATGGGATCAATAATAAAAAGCCTACCAAAAGCCCAGGACCAGATTGATTCACAATTGAATTCTACCAAACATATAAGGAAGAGCTGGTACCATTCCTACTGAAACTATTCCAAAAATTGAGGAGAAGGTGCTCCTCCCTAACTCACTCTATGAGACCAGTGCCATCTTGATGCCCAAACCTGGCAGAGACACAATAAAAAAGAAAAGTTCAGGCCAACATCCTTGATAAACATAGATGCAAACATCCTCAACAAAATACTAGCCAACTGAATCCAGCAACGCATCAGAAAGCTCATTCACCATGATAAAGTAGGCTTTATCCCTGGGATACAAGTTTGGTTCAATATATGCAAATCAATAAATGTAATTCATCCATCTAAACAGAACAAAAAATAAAAACCACATGATCATCTCAATAGAGGTAAAAAAGGATTTTGATAAAATTCAGCATCCCTTCATGTTAAAAACCTCCAACAAACTGGCATTAAAGGAACATAACTCAAAATCATAACAGCAATCTATGACAAACACACAGTCAACATCATACTGAACAGGCAAAAGCTGGAAGCATTCCCCTTGAGAACTGGAGCAAGACAAGGATGCCCATTCTCATCACTCCTATTCAATATACTACTGGAAGTCCTAGCCAGAGCAATCAGGCAAGAGAAAGGAACAAAAGGTATCCTAAAATAAGAAGAGATGAAGTCAAATTTATCTCTGTTTGCAGATGATATGATTTTATACCTAGAAAACTCCATAGTATCTCCCCAAAAGCTCCTAGGTATGATAAACAACTTCAGCAGGGTTTTTGGATATAAAATCAATTTACAAAAATAATAAGCATTTCTATACACCAATAGTGTTCAAGCTGAGTGCCAAATCTAGAACACAATCACATTCATAATAGCCACACACACAGAACATAAAATATGTAGGAATACAGCTAACCAGGGCCCGCAGCACCTGGGATGTGGAAGCCTTGGAGTAGTCAAGGCCTGGGTCTCTTTATGAGCAGCAAAACGAAAACAACACTTTAGCTGGTTTCCAGTGCACCCACAATTTCCCTATAGTGCACTTTAGAGACAACTTTAAAGTGATTTAACTCACAAAATTGTCTATATAATATTTTTAAGGTATACACTTTTAAACATGTTATTCACATTATAGAAAAGTGTATAATGAGAGAAATAGTTCCCATAATGTATCAACTTCTGGGCTAAAAATTCTTTAGATAAAATCCAATATCCATTTTCTATCCGTGTACCCCTATGTAAATATATACTTTACTGAGGAACCTTAGAAGGAAAGTGGGAAGATGGTTCATGTTCTTGAATAGAAAGAATTTTCTCAAGATGTGAGCTCTTTCTGTATTTATCAATTTTGCCTAAACCAAATAAAAATACCAAAGTTTTAACATTTAAAAATTACACTTGCTGTCTTTTACTGTTATGATGACATTAAAATTTTTTTGTAATGCAGTGAAAAATGACTTGCCTTCCTCGATATCAAAATGTGCCATTAATTTCTATAAGTCATTTACTAACAGCTGAAAGACATAAATGAATGGAACAGACAAGAAAATCCAGAAACACCCATATATACGAAATAATTTAGAACTTGATAATGGTGACATTTCATATTAGTAGAAAAAGATAAATTATTCATAAATGGAATGCTTGCTGTTTGGAGAAAACTAGCTGGATTTTTATGTCACAAAAATAGGTTCCTGGTGGAATATAGATTAACAATTTTAAATATACAAAATGAGAAAACTACCAGAAGAAAACACAAATGTCTATTTATACAGATACTTTTTTTTTTTTTTGAGAGAGAGTCTCACTCTGTCACCCAGGCTAGAGTGCAGTGGCGCGATCTTGGCTCACTGTAACCTCCGCCTCCCAGGTTCAAGCAATCCTCTTGCCTCAGCCTCCCAAGTAGCTATGATTACAGGCATGCACCACCATGCCCAGCTAATTTTTGTATTTTTAGTAGAAACGGGGTTTCACCATGTTGGTCAGGCTGATCTTGAACTCCTGACCTCAGGTGATCCACCCACCTCAGCCTACCAAAGTGCTGGGATTACAGGCATGAGCCACCACGCCTGGCATACAGATACATTTTCACGTTGACAAAGACCTTCCTAAGGACTTCACAAGCAAACATTTTGAAGGTTGGTTTAGCAAAATAAAAATTAAAACACTCCATATATAAGAAAAAAAATCAACAAAACACAACATACTTGCAAAGTATTTACAACATACATGTATATACACATATCAGGTGAGCAATGTATTTTCACGTTCAGCAATGAGGCTCCGTCTCAAAAAAACCAAACCAAACAAAACAGAACAAAAATAAACATAAATGCCATGAAAACCAAAAAGACTGAGAAACTATCTCAGATTAAGAGACTAAAGAAACAGGACAACTGGACACAAAACATCATGGACTGTGAATCCCCATCTTTGATTTTCTTTGGCTACAAAGGATATTAGGGAGACAGCTGGCACAATCTGAATAAGGTCTGTAGATTAGATATTAATATTAGACAAACTTGAATTTCCTGATTTGTGAATCATACCATAATAATGTAAGATAATTATTTTTAGGAAGCACACACTGAAATATTTAAAGTACAGAGGCATCAGGTTCACAACTTACAAAATGTTCACAAAAAATTCATTATATATATATATTTGTATTTACCTAGAAAGAGAAAAGGAGGAGAATGAATAAAGCAAATGTGGTAAAGTGTTAATATCTGAGGAATTACATCCAAGAATTTTTTGTACAATTCTTATAATTTTTCTCTAAATCTGAAATTGTAAAAATAAAACATTTCTAAAAAGAAAAGCTGATTTAAAAAATATTAACAAATTATAACCCACTGAATGAAATAAGCCATGAATCCATGTTGATACCAGTAAATGAGTAAATTGAAAGTCTAATGAGGAACGGATGTATTTCCATAGTCTCAAATTTCCTCCTCACAAAATACAAATTAATTACAAGGTGAAAAAATAACATGACAGAGGAGAAACCCAGCAAATGCCACCATTGGTGATCAAGGCTAACATCACCAATAACAAAACAAATCAAAATTGTAGGTCCCATGGTAAGATGCAATGAGATCACAGGATACTCATCAAAAAATGTATGGTCCAAGTCTAATACTAAAAGAAACATCAGAGAAACCCAACTGAGGAAATTTCTACATTACTGGACTTTGCTTTTCAAAAGAGTAAAGGTCATGAAGGTCAAGGAAAGACTGAGGAGCTGTTCCAGACTGAAAGAGTCTAAGAGACATGACAACTAAATGCAATCCATGAATTTGAATGAGATCCTTTTGCTGTAAAGGACATTACAGACAAGTAATAAAACTTAAAAAGAATCTGAGGGTTACATAATAGAATGTATTACCTAACAATGTATTCATATTAACTTTCTGATTATGAAAGTTGCATTGTAGTTAGAATGTTCTGACCCGTAGCAACACTCACCAAAGTAATCTGGGGTGATTTACTCTCAAATGTTTCTGGGGGAAAATGTTTTTTGTGTAAAACTTAGAACTTTTCTCTAATTTTAAGACTGTTTCCAAAAAGTTAATCAAAAACATCTTCATTCATGTAACACAATTCCCTACTATGTGCTGTACATTGAGCCGGACATGGGGTCCGTGATGCCCAAGCAAGCCGCTGTCCTCCAGATGTTCATGTTCTGGTGACCTCAGGAAACTACTAAAATATAAGGAGGTGTGCAACTGGCATTCCCAAACTCTACCTGTGAGAATGCTAACTGGCACAACCTTTTGGAAGGCAATTTATCATGCAGCAAGAGTCCACAACTGCACATGTCCTTTGATCCAATCATTTGACTCATCAGCTCCAGAGAAATAACTAGAAATGCAAAAAGAGATTGATGGCTAAACGTGTTGATTGAAGTGCTATTTATAATAATGAAAATTTGAAGTATCCCCAATTATGGAGGATTGGTACTAGTAAGATTTACTTTCTACTGGGATTATGTGTTACTTTTGTCATCAGAAAAATAAATATTATAGTCATGAGGCATATAATGATGTTTTGGTCAATGACAGACTGCATATACAACAGTGGTCCCATATGATTATAATGTCATATTTTTACTGTAGCTTTTCTGTCTTTAGATGCACAAATACTTGCTATATGGTCCGTAGCTGAGGGACAATATGCTGTACCACGTGATCTGGGTGTGCAGTAGGCTACACCTTCTAGGTTTGTCTACATACACCCTATGATCTTCTCACAACAATGAAATCACCTAATGATTCATTTCTGAGAATGTATCCCAGACTGTACTGAGGAGCACCATGGGATACAGGCCATAGTTCTGTGCATGATGTGGCTGGAGTCCTGAGGAAGGAGAGGGCTAAGGACTGAATTGTGTCCCGCTCCCCACCCCCAATATTAGATGCTGAAGTTCTAATGCCCAACCTGACTATTTGCGGACGAGGCCTATAAGGAGATGGTAAAGGTTAAGTGAGGTCATAAGGGTGGGCCCTGATCCAACAGGATTTGTGTCCTTGTAAGAGATCAGAGAGCTTGGGTGCTACCTGCCCACGCCCTGCCCTGTGGGAGTACATGCCCAGCTGGGTGTCCACACACGTGGAGGGGCTGGTACCTGTTACCTGCCCATCCCCTCCAGGCTGGGACAAGAGCCCTGTGGGCCTGGGTCCTGGAAAAGGGCCCCCCACTCACATGCTTTCTGGGTGGGTCCCGTCCTGCGGAGTGCTGTGGGAGCTCCACATGCCCCTGCTGATCTGCCCATCTGAGCCTTGGGGGTCCTGGGCACTGAGAACTGGGCTGGGGGTGGGCACTGACATTGGGGACAGAAAGGGGCTGCTAAAGGGGGCACTGTCTTGGCAAGGCCCTGCCTGGGGGGTCGCCCCAGCAGGTACATCCAGCAGTGGGAGGAGCTTTGCATGGGGTGAGTGCCCTGTCCTGAGGGGTATTGTGAGCTGAAGCGGGGGACCTGGAGGTGCAGGGAGAGGAAGTGGAGTGATGCAGTGGTCCCAAAGTATGTCTCAAGGCCTCAAGACTCTGGTGAAGGGACAGAGAAGCCAGCACTGGTGAGGGAGCAGGGAGAGGGAGCTGGATGGCCCGGCTCTGGGCTAGACACGCGGTCTAGCTGGGCTGTGCTGTGGAGCCCCAGTCCCTACCAGGGCTTGTCCTGTGCTCTGAGGCACAGGGACTCCTTGTCCTTGGCTCTGACCCTGTGTCTTCCACAGTTGGGATGTTGAGTCCATGGGCAGAGTGGGGCACAAGGAGACTGAGATGCCAACCCAGACGGATGGCAACTAGAGGCTGCACCTGGCACACACGTCCCATGCAGAAAGCTAACACGCTCTTTGCCAGGCATGGTGGCTCACGCCTGTAATCCCAGCACTTTGGGAGGCCGAGGCAGGTGGATCACAAGTTCAGGAGATCGAGACCATCCTGGCTAACACGGTGAAACCCCGTCTCTACTAAAAAACACAAAAAATTAGCTGGGTGTGGTGGCGGGAGCCTGTAGTCCCAGCTACCCAGGAGGCTGAGGCAGGAGAATGGCGTGAACCTGGGAGGCGGAGCTTGCAGTGAGCCAAGGTTGCGCCACTGCACTCCAGCCTGGGCAACAGAGCGAGACTCCATATCAAAAAAAAAAAAAAAAAGAAAGAAAGAAAGCTAACATGCTCTTTATTTGGGGATGAGGGACAGGAAGCACTGGATGGTGCCTGCACAGTGCCAGCCGCTCGCTGGTAGCTGGCCAGCTGTACGATGGTGGGATAGCGGACGCGGTAGGCCATGCACTTCTGGGGGTCATCACTGCTGCTTGCCCAATGCACCGAGGGATGTCAGCCTGGCCCTGGTCCCTGGACAGCCCCCTGAGGACCCCAACCCATGGGGCCCAGATGCCTATCCAGGCTGCCCCATGGGGTTCTGTGCTGAGAGAGGCTATCCTCACACCAAGAACAGGAGGGGAACCCCACATTTCTTTTCAGTGCCTGGACAGTTTCATTTTCTGTGTATGGGAGCAACCCTCTTCTCTGTGACTGGAGTCTTCGTCTCCACCACGGGATACCTCCTTGTGTGCCAGGGCACAAGTCTTGTGCCCCTCTGTGCTGTGAATTTGCCTCTGTTCCTGCACTCTCAGTGTTTCCATCACTGGGCAGGCGCCCTTGGCCCTTTGCATAGGAGCTGAGGGAGTTCTTGAAGCACTGAGAGGGTGCAGGGGGAGGGGTCTGGGGGAAAGGAAGGCAGGGAAGAGGGAAGGCATGAGGGGGAGGGAGGGACTCAAGGTTCTGGCCTGAGTTTGGGGGTGCAACAAAGGGGCTCCCTGAGGCCCCGGACCAGCTGCCCCCAACCCACATCTTTCATGAATGTCCACAGGCCTATAGTGCGTTCACAGGGAGGTCCCAGGTTCTGAAAGGTGACAGAATTCTTCAGAGCTAGCACTGGGGTCAGGACTGGGGAACTCCCTCATCCTATGGGGCTGCCCCATGGACAAGTTGTGGATTCGGAAGGGACAAAGGACATTCGGAAAAGAGGGGACCTAGGGGTGCAGATCGTTGGGGCCAGGGCTCTGTATAGGATGAATGAGAGCAGTGGCTCCCAGCCCACCCCACCTGTCCACACCTGCAGTGATGGCCCAGGCCTGGGTTTCCACCTCTGAAGCAACTGTTTCAGCCAGGAGTATCCTTGGGGTGGGGATGCCTTGTGGCTCAGCTTCCCAGAGCTAAGGGGAGCACCCATAGCCTCCTGAGTGTAGAAGCCATCCCATTTGGGGTTATTTTGTGTCAGGACAGAATAAGCGCAGCTTCCCCCTCACTAGCCCTACCCCTAACACCTACTAAAAACAGAGCAGGACAGAGGAGCCCTAGGTTCCAAGCTGGGAGAGAGGCAGTCAATAAAAACTCAAGCCCCAACAGGAAGGACTTCCTGAGATCACTGACCACACCTTCTCTAGCATAACAGAGAGGGGCCAGGAAAAAGGCAGCCCCTCAAATTGGCAAATTCTACTTAGAATTTGTACAAATTCAGCTTCTATTTGGGTACACTCTGGCTCTTGTTCCATTCCAAGCTTTTGGGAAGAGTTAACAGTACTCCCACTGTCTTCACTTCCTCCTCACCCTTTGAACTCTGAGTTGGGGGGCAGGGGGGAATCCAGTAGAAATTGTCCAGGGGTGTACAGGGCCAGTATTTGCTGCTCAGCAGAGCCAGCTGCTAAATAGCCAGTAATTCTGCTGGCTGGAAACCACTCACAGCTGAAAAACAGCCAAAGAGTGAGGATTTTCACCAGGGAAAGCTGCAAAGCAGAATGTTGGTTTTGCTCTTTTTCTCAGATAGCTGGTTTTCCAGTGTCCCTCTCAGGCATCCTAGAGCCTATACCATTCTCTTTGGGCTCAAATGGCAGCTCTGCACCCAAGCCCAGCCACACCCAGGAGCCTGTGTCTATCAGGTGCTGGCCTGCTGGCCCCGGCCCACGGCAGGGCTGCTTCTCCCACCACCATTTTGCTCAGATTGCCTTTTCTTTTCTTTTCTTTTCTTTTTTTTTTTTTTGAGACAGAGTCTCGCTCTGTCACACAGGCTGGAGTGCAGTGGCGCAATCTTGGCTCACTGCAAGCTCCATCTCCTGGGTTCATGGCATTCTCCTGCCTCAGCCTCTCGAGTAGCTGGGACTACAGGTGCCCGCCACCACGCCCAGCTAATTTTTTGAATTTTTAGTAGAGACAGGGTTTCACCGGGATTTCACCGTGTTAGCCAGGATTTTCTCGATCTCCTGACCTCGTGTTCTGCCTGCCTCGCCTCCCAAAGTGCTGGGACTACAGGCGTGAGCCACCGCACCCGGCCTCAGACTGCCTTTTCTTCAGCCTCCATGACCTCCTGACAGCCAAGCCCTGGGCTTCCTGCTCCCCCTGTGCAGTGGACCAGGTGTAGTCTCTCCTCCCTCAGCTCCAAGCACACCCTGTTCTGTCCCCTCCTGCCTTTCCTCTGAAGTCCCCTCAATGGGCTCTGGTAAGGCTGTGAGCTTGCATATCACAGAATGCTGACCACCCTTTACTTCTTTTCCTCCCCGCAGAGTGCACCTGAGCTAATCTTCTCCATTCTGGCAGCTTCAGTGGGTCCGGGGGTTCTGTCCAGAAGGGCCACTCACCTAGGCCCCTGCAGCCAGCAGTAGCTGCATGCACCATGCCTGGCCCTGCAGACTGGCAAAGTATAGGGGCACAAAGGAGTCCACCATGACCTGGTTCACAGAGGCGCTACTCTTGCTCAGCTGCTACAGCTGTCAGGTTTCATCCCACTGGGCTGAGTCCCAGAGCCAGCTGACCAGGGCACTGCTCCTTTCTTCTTTCCTCCTGCAGGACCTTTGGGGTCTAGTCCAAGCACTCTTATTCTTATCTGCTGCTCCTCAGTTCCCAGCTGAATTAACTCCAAGGCCTCCCCATTCTCCAGGGCAACAAAGTTATGCCAAAAAACCAAAACCTCCCTGGGGCCACCCAGTGTTCAAGGTCCCCGTCTATGGTCTCATGCCTACCTCTCAGCCCCTGAGCAGGCAACTCTGTCCCTCCAATCATCCCTGCCGCAGGAACACCCATCACAGGGCCCCTACCTCCTGGTGGCTGCCGAGTGCCTGGGGTGACCTCAGCCCTGCCCTCCCCATCTCTGGACTCTGCCCAAGGAACTCTCATGGACACCCCCTGACCTGGGGCTCAGTGGGTTGCCAGCACCTGGGAGCCTGTGAGGCTGAGACCCAGCAGGCCGCACGTGGCCTGAGGGCCCCACTCTCTGGCTGGCAGACCCTGAAAGTGGGATCACACTGGGGGTTCCCTCAGGGTTTCCATGAAGAAGGAGCACCCCGTCCCTGGGGGAATGCAAGCAGAGTGTGGAAAGGAGTGTGGGGGCCTCCAGGGCTTTCCTGACCCCACCCCCAGGTTCTGAACGCTAGTGTATGGGGCCACTAGGGCACGGAGAACAGCCACCCTGCTGTAGGATTTAGATGTTTAGATATACGATAACACTGTCCCAGTCAGCACCCACAACACCCACCCTGAGGCCCATCCGAAAGCCACAGCCCATCTGCCCCAATGGGGGTGCAGGTGGGCAGAGCCTCTTCTGTCCTGTTCATGCTGAGCCCTGAGCTCCTCGCAGGATGGGATCAGAGATCAAACCTGGAACAACAAATGGATGAACCAAAGAAGGGGAGAGAGCGCCCTAGGATCCTCTAGGTGGAGAGAACCCTTGGCCACTGCTGCTTGGCTCATGGCAGGGGGAGGGAGGGTGGGCCTGGGCCTGCCTGGCACTTTAAGAGGGCAGTTCTGCCCACCTTGAATGCCCCTCCTCCAGCCACCAGGGGAGGAATCCCCATTGCCCAGCAACAAAAGGCCCTTGGTGTGTACAGTGTCACCCAGGCAACTGGGAGGCACATCCTTCTCTGGGTCAGAGCAACTGGAGCTGCCCCATTGACTGCACCCAGCTGACCACACCCTTCACTCCCCCAGCCCTGATGGGCACCCGGCACCACAGTGTAGATGGATGTGCTCCTGACTATGCACCTGGCCCCACAGACTGTGCTGCCCCTGTAAGATGGACCACGTGGCTTGCAACACAGGTGACTGCACTCCTCAGGCCTGGCCACTGCGGGCTCAGCCAACCACCTGCTGGACGAGTGGTTCTAGAACTGCTATGGCCACTACCACCAGGCCTTCGCAGATCACCAGCAGTCAGACCGCCAGCAGTCAGAGTGGTAGTGGCCCGAGAGCCAGCAACTGGCAGCCCAGACCCAGGCACAGGTGTGGTGTGGGACTCCACGTCAGGGTGAGTGAGCACCTGCGGGATTCCACGGCTGGAAGTCGGAGCTGCAGCGTGAGGTGGAGGTGCTGGCAAAGAGTCAGACCTGCTGCTGGTCCAGAAGCAGCGGCTGGAGCACCTTCTGGACACCACTGCCCAGCCCTTCTCTATTGCCACAAACAACCTGCAGCGCTGCACATGCCGCCAGCACCCTGACCTTGTGAGCTACCACATGGAGATGGAGTTGCTGAGGGTGCCACAGCCTTGGGTCCCAGGACATGCAGGCACAGAGAGGAGGGACGCAGGCAGTTCATGTGGACAAGCCAGGTGACTGCTGCAGGCATGCAGGAGCCCAGGCCTCTGCACCCTGGACCCCCGAGTCCTGAAATCTGGCACCTTAGTCACAGGAGGCAGCTTTGTCCCAAGGGACCCTAGACATCCAAGCAGCTGTCTCTCCTCTGGGTGCCTCTCCTCCTCCAGTCCATTTGAGTTCAGGCACATTCAGCCTGACCCTTAGCCCTGGGGGGCTGAGCCACAAGGCACCCCCACCCCAGATAGCAGAAATATAATTCCAGAAAAAAGGCGTGATATCTTCTGAATGACTCCAGGGGCTGGAAATAGAAACCCAGGAGTATGAGAAGCAAGAGTCAAATCTGATTTAAAAGTTGGAAAAGGGCTGGAGGCGGTGGCTCACGCCTGTAATCCCAGCACTTTGGGAGGCCAAAGTGGGCAGATCACGAGGTCAGGAGATCGACACCATCCTGGCTCCACGGTGAAACCCCGTCTCTACTAAAAATAAAAAAAAATTAGCCGGGCGTGGTGGCGGGCGCCTGCAGTCCCAGCTACTCGGGAGGCTGAGGCAGGAGAATGGCATGAATCCAGGAGATGGAGCTTGCAGTGAGCCAAGATGGCGCCACCACACTCCAGCCTGGGCGACAGAGCGAGACTCCGTCGCAAAAAAAAAAAAAAAAAGTTGGAAAAGGCTTTCAATTCTGCAAGGTATCCAGCCCTCCTTCAGAGCCTCTAGGGGTGGGTGGGTTGCCTGTTACATGGTTTCTCTACCTTCTTACCTTTTGCAAAGTATCTTCTCCTGCCTAGAATACCCTTTTACTTTTGACCCAACTTTCTGCTTCAACTCTTTTGCTTGTTCTTATTTTAAAAACTCATTTTAGGACTCATTTCTGGGCAACTCCCACTAAGCACCTTCCTCTCACTCCCAACTCTATGCCGTTTCCAGAGTGCTCTGATTCTGTCTGTGTTCACCACCACCATGATCATCACCACCACCACCACCACTGTCACCACCATCATCATCACCAGTGTCACCACACAACCATCACCATCATCACCAATACCACCACCACCACCACCACCACCAACCATCATTGCCACCATCATCACTACCATCACCACCTCCACTATCACTACCAACACCATCAGTACCACCATCATTTTCACAGCAATTTATTATGATTATTACTGAGCCCTTTTTATGTGTCTGTCACTGAGATGAGTGCTTTTATATGCATTATATCACAACTACCCTATAAGGTAAATACTATCTCCATGCTCTATCTTCCCTACTCTGAACAGGATAGAGAGTAGTCTCAGTCTATTAACTGAGACTTAGATAAATAGATTAAGTTCCTTAAGAGATGTGTTGTGAATAAGTGAAGGAGCTCAAATTTGAACTCAGGTCTATCTGACACCTTATCATGTGGCTTTGTGATTGCCTGTTCTTACTTGGTCCTTTCCAACTCTGCTAAGAACAACCTGGTGAAAGCTAAGGCACAAAGGAGGAACTCTACAAACCTCAAAAACATTTTACTGCTGACTGAATATGCTGAATGATTGAGAAGAGGGTGTCATCTGCCCATACTGCAAGGGAAGGCAATATTGAGAAGAGGGAGGAGTGTGATGATTCCCAAACTGAAAGGACTCAAGCCCTAGTGAGCTTCCAACGGCCAGGCCAGGGACAAACCAGTGACAAGATGGCAAACGGCACAGGCAATGGCCTAAACCTCCAGGAGTTTCTGGAAACAGCCACTTCGCTTCCTTTGTCACTCTGTCATTTCTAGTTTGTCCCTTCACAGAAATAAGAGACACTTTAGCAGTAGAATTTGGAAGAAGCCTCAGACCATGTCCTTTAGGATGGAAGGGTGTGGTCAAAGAACAGAAGATGACACCAGAGGAAAGATGATGCTGGTTGGAGTTGAGGAACCAGCAGGAAAGGTCAGGAGAGGAAGGGGAGCCCAACCCCAGTGCAGGGGTCTGTTTGGATTCAGATGATGGTAGCATAGAGCACAGACTTGGGAGTCTTAAGGGTTGGGAGTTTAAACCAGGCTCTGCCACATAAAACATGCTTTTTTTTTTCTTTTTTTTTTTTTTTTTGAGATGCAGTCTTGCTCTGTCACCAGGCTTTAGTGCAGTGGCACGATCTCAGCTCACTGCAACTTCCAACTCCCTGGTTCAAGTGATTCTCCTGCCTCAGCCTCCCGAGTAGTTGGGATTACAGGCAGATGCCACCATGCCCAGCTAATTTTTGTGTTTTTAGTAGAGATGGGGTTTCACCATGTTGGCCAGGATGGTCTCGATCTCCCGACCTCGTGATCTGCCCACCTCAGCCTCCCAAAGTGCTGGGATTACAGGTGTGAACCACCGTGCCCAGCCTAAAACATGCCATTCTTTTACTTCTCTGAATCTCAGCCCCCTCACCTTTAATACAGAATTGTGTTACCTCCATCTCACAGAATGCCAATGGGAGGGTCAGATGAGTTAATATATGTAAACCCCTTTGCTCAGTACATGGCAGATGGTAATCTCTTATTTCTATAATAATTGCTCTTTTCATAATAAGACTCAGAGTCTGTGATGTTTGCTTAGGACACTTGGCAGGGAAAAGGGTGCCTATACAGGGAATCCAGAGGGAGTGAGGGGCATAGAAGCCATAGACAGATATTCCCAATTCTAACGGGTGGGATGGAGGTATAATAAGTGTAAGCAAGTGGATTTGGTATCCAAAGGGTCAGAAAGAAGGAACTGTGACAGAGAATAGCCATGACCTTGAGTTGAATGACTGCCAGGGTTACACCAGGCCAGACAAGTTCTAAACAGAAGCCAAAAACCAGGTTGGGATTCCCCTAGTCTGAACCACAGGTCAGGGTCAGACACTGGAGAGACATTGTCAAGTATCTAGCAGCAGAACCGAGCTGGAAGAAAATAGAGCCAGAAAAGGCATTGAGGATATGAGTATCAAACCTAAGCTCTTTGAAAACTGCAAGGAACAAGATGAGAGACTGGATGGTGGAAGAAGGGGGCAAGGTGTCCACTCTTTTGGCCAAAAGATAGTACAGACCATTGATAAACCACAAAAGATAGTACAGACCATTGATAAACCACAAAAGATAGTACAGACGATTGATAAACCATGTGGAACCCTAGCCGCACCACCTGCTAGCTTTATGAACTTTGGCAAGATGCTTAAACTCTCTGGCCTTTAGAGTCATAGTCTATTAACTGGGGATATAAAGGTAATAATACTACCTAACATGGAGAGTTGTGTGGAGATTCAAGGAGGGAATACACATTTGAAAGTGCCTGGAACATAGCCAGAGACCAATTAAGTGTTAGCTGTTGCTGTTATTTGATGAGCTCCAGCTCTAGGATTTTTAGAATAGGGTTGAAGAGAGTACCTGAAGTTTCCAATGTGTACATCACAACTCACTAGCATAACAAAGCAGAGGAAATGGAGAGCAGGAGTCCCAGCTGAGAAACAGGAGCATGCTAGAGAAGAAGGCTACCTGGAATAGATTGCTAGTGAAGAAAGGCAGCGGGAAGGAGATGAGAAGCCAGGCCAAGCTGAGAAGAGGGTATCCACATCTGTGCTATTGCCAGAATCTTGGGGAGGATCACCATGGAATCCAAATATCTGCATGCACATGCACACACAGGCACACACACACACACACACACACACACACACAAAACCTACAGTCATATTCCAGAATTGTTCATTTCTTATTCTTTCAGAAACAATGAATATGGATCTGCAATGCGTCAGGGCCCTATGCTGGGCACTGTTGCCCAGGACTGATGTTGTTCCTTCCTCACAGAACGTATGGTCCAGTGGAGGAGAGGAGGCTTCCTGAAGGAGGCAGGATCCTGGCACTGAATAGGAGTCAGCTGCAGAGGAAGCCAGTGAGAGGAGTGTGGGATGGGAAGGTTTGGAGTATCTAGAGAAGGGAGTAGAAGAAAGGCAAAGGGACAGCATGTGCAGAAGGCCAAAGGTGTAGAGGCAGCATGTCACATTGAAGAGGGTCAGGGTGCCAGCACCAGAAGAAGAGGAACGGGAAATGGGCACCAAAGGAGCAGGTGCTTTTATACTTACTGGTAAGGACACTGAAGCCCAGGGTACATAACCTGCCAAGGTCAATCATCAAGTAAATGGCAAAACTGTAATTCAAACCCAAATAGAACACTCTCTGAAATCCCTGTTCTTATTCACTGCTGCCTGGACCTGCTGGGTATACCCAGGGCAAGCAGCCCCTGTCCAGAACAACAGAAGGCAGGGGTCTCCACAGCTGCTGACACATTATTCTCCCTGCCTAGGAAGGGTATTTGGGTGGGAGACTGGGCAGCCATTGGGGAGGTTATTAGGGAACCTCTAAGGAAAGTTTGAATAATTTTTTATCATCCTTGTCTGGATAAAGTACAGTCTTGAAAACTGAAAAACCTTTGGATCAGAAATTTGAACTTGGTGCTCTCTTTCCTAAGGTGTCAGGAAAGAAGAAAATAAAAGTAAAAATTATTTCTACAAACGAGAAGGCTTAAGGAAGATAGTTCATGCCAAATCATCAGCAAGTATGAAATCCTGACTTTAACACACCTGCTGTTTGTCATAAATTCCCTCTCACTGATGCCCACTCAACTTTTACGTATGGCACTCAATGTCAATCATCCCCACCTGGGCAGGATAGGTAAGGGAAGCAGGAGATCATGTCCGCGATGGTTACTGCTGTGGCCCCAGAAGAATCTCTGCCTCACGGCTCTTGCCCACTCTTCTCTGATTACCCTCTTCGTCTTCTTCAGTAGATGTCATTGTGTCAATTGATGTCCAACCACTGCTAGAAGTAACTTCATTTTTGTAGGACCTGGACAGCCTTGAAGATGGTGAAGTAGCCTAGTTTCAGTCTTTCTGGAATGAACTTAGGTTGATTTATGGTCATTTTGGTAACTTTTCACTTTATTTCTTCCTTTCTGTATCTTTTCTGACAGTTTTGTTGGCATGGGGTTTAATCATTAAATTCAAGTACCAATGAAAGGCTATTTTAACAAAGGCTTGGGCACTTTACTGAGAATATCATCATTCTTTCCTTCTTTCTTTCCTTTCTCTTTTCCTTCCCCTTGCCTTCTTCTCTTCTACCCTCCTCCTTCTCTTTCCTTCTCCCTCCCTTCTTTCTTCAAACACACATAGGGCACTCTCTAAGATGCCAAATTGCATGTTGGATGTGGGGGGGTGTAGTCTTTTTTTTTTTTTTTTTTTTTTTTTGGAGACAGAGTCTTGCTCTGTCGCCCAGGCTGGAGTGCAGTGGCGCAATCTCGGCTCACTGCAAGCTCTGCCTCCCGGGTTCACGCCATTCTCCTGCCTCAGCCTCCCGAGTAGCTGGGACTACAGGCGCCCGCCACCACGCCTGGCTAATTTTTTTTTTTTTTTTTTTTGGTAGAGACGGAGTTTCACCATGTTAGCCAGGGTGGTCTCGATCTCCTGACCTTGTGATCCGCCCATCTCAGCCTCCCAAAGTGCTGGGATTACAGGCATGAGCCACCGTGCCCGGCCAAGAAGGTGTAGTCTTATATGTATGAGAGACAGTCTTTGCCCTTCAGTTGTTCATAGCTTTAGAGAGGGGAAAAAGCAGGTAAAAAAATAAATATTTGTTGTCAATTGAAACGTAGTCCTGTGTGGTAAACCATTGGCCTTCAACAACTATGTCTTCTCATATTTTCAGGTCTATGAGAATATTCCAGCTTGGAATATTTTAGGACAAGAATAATCTAGGGCTGAACTCAGCTAGTCACTCCTGTTTTACATGACCAATAAGCTGGTTTGGCTCCAGGCTGAGAGCTTGGTTCATGTCTGTTCCCTGTGGATTCATTCTGCAGCCAGGCTAAAGGATCAGCAACTACTCAGGGCATTCTGTTCTCATAACGTCTCATAGGAGCGCAGGAGGGCAAGCCCAATCATGCAAGCACATTTAAGCCTCTGCTTATATCATCCCTGCTAACGTTCCATTGGCCAAAATAGGTCACATGGCCAAGCCTAGCCTCGGTGGGGCAGGAACCTATACCCTACTCTCCAACAGTGGGAGGGCAAGCGACTGGATATTTGCTGAACAATATTTCCAATAAGCACAGGAAGTATCAGCAAAGGGATAGCTGTAGCACAGAGCACTATGGGGGTGCAAAGGTAGAGTACCTAAAACAGTGTAATCAGGGAAGACATCCAGGAGGAGGCAAACCTTTGGCTCTCAAGAAGTGACCTGGTTGAAGGAATAGGATTGTGTGTTCAAGGCAGAAGGAGTTCTCCATTTAAATGTATTAGAGAGGGTCACAGGGCCCATTTTGGTAGCTAGTGTTTTGAGCACCTATACAGGGATGAGAAGAAACATTTTTGGAAAGAGGGACAAAGGCCAGATCCCAAGATCATGTCTTCCAGGACTTACAGGACAGATAGTGAAGGAATCTGGTAGTCAGAGGTGATGGCAAGGCCACAAAGGGTGCTAAACAGGGGAGGGAGTAGTCATGACTCCATCTTTGAAAGATGGACCCTGGTGTGGATGAGTAGCGAGATGACCTGGATGGAGTGAGGCCCGTTGACCTACAGGTGAGAGATGAGAAGGGCATGAAAGGAAGAAAACAACAGGATAACGGGTTTAAGAGATAGGATTCTCAGGTCAAAAATATGGAGGAGAGGGGGAGTTGAGAAAGACTTTGAGGTCTCTGTTATTATAGTTGCTCTAATAATTATTCACTGTTACTATTTGTCTTATGATAACTCGGTGAGATGCCAGTGATTTGACGATGGACAAAAAAAGGAACAAAGTGAGTTTTGCAAGCAATAGACTGAGAAATTTATATAATTCAGGGGCATGGTCCTTGATTGGGTTATAAAAGGATATGAACCCTTGGAAAAGAAAGCAATGATTACCATGAGGCATCACAGAAGACTGACTCTGCTCCCTTTCTAGTGGAGTTATTTGGTATGGGTGAAAGAACTAAGGTCTTGGAGGCACACCAGGGTCTGAATTCCAGGTTCAACACATACTTGTTCTGTGACTCTGAACAAATTCTCTACACTACTCAGCAGCCATTAATTTGACCACTCTGGGACTCAGCTTCATGCTATATAAAATAGGAAAAAGTGTACTCAATGTAGTTATCACGAAAGTTAAAAAAGTTAATGAATGTAAGTGTCCTAGCTCAGGGTTTTCATCTCTCAACAGATATGTTAAGTGTTTACATGGATCAATTCATTTATTTTCATACTCCTTTCTGTAACAGTGCCTTCCCTTTTTGTTGTATTTCTTTTAGGTAACTTGAAGCTGCTGAACTTCTTCAAACACAGGCCCTGAGCCTGGCTGGGGTGCCTTCACCTCCTTTGGGACTCTCCCTCACTCTGATGTACAACAGGGTCCCATCTCAATAGTTTCTCAGTTTCTCACTGTATTTCAGCCCTATGCACCCCTCCAGAAGATATCTCACTAGCTCTTTCTCCAAAATGTGTTTACTGCAGAACACCATGTATTACCCCATGAAGAAGAAAGAATTTTGCAAATATGGGGCCTTGACAAAGTTTCCAGAATCTTCCAGACTTCTCAGCTATTATGCATGAGAAGCCTCACATCCTCTCTGAGACAGTCATAAAAGTCCCTATGGGTTCATACTTCTAACATTATCTTTTCCTTGAATGTGAGGCTCTACAACTTCCTCTTTCATGAGGATATAGAAACAATTCTTCTCAGCATTAAAAGCCTGAGAATAAGTGTCCCTTTCACTCAGCTAGGGGAATTATATTTCCCCCGGTATAATGGAAATAGAATTATCACTGGAGTCATTTGAATTTAGATTCACATCTAAGCTGTGCTATAAAAGAGTTATGCAAAAAAGGTGACCTCTCTGCATCTCAGTATTCTCATCTGTAAAAGAGCAATTAATGCCTACCTCATAGGATTGCAAAGGAGGTTGGATTAATTAACAAATCTAAAGTGTGCAGTATAGGTCTGCTGTGCCCCATTCTCCTGCTTCCTCTGTTTCTACCTTCAGGGGCTACTAACATCCCTGATCTTTTTGGGGCTGTCCTGGCTTGAGCTACAGGGCCATTTAACAGCTTCAGACTACCAGCCAGAAGCATCTAGAATTAGTTTTAATGCTTTGGATCTGGTATCCAGGGTGCCCTGTTGAAGATCAAATTCTGACTTTCTCAAAGAGTTTTATTCAAATGACTCTATCTGAAGTACTTTTCCCACTCATTCTTCACATGATCATGTCTATTTACTTCATTACTCTTAGCACAATCCAGAACTACCTTGCTTATTTATTAGGATGTTTTGTACTGCATCAACTAGAATTTGAAGTACATGAGAGCGTGAGCTGGGCTGTTTCATTTTTGTTGTGTCCCCAGTGTTAGCACACAGATGTGTTATAAACGTTTTGCGATGAATAAATTCTCGTGTGTGCAAGAAGCAGCCATGGGCACCCACGGTTCTATTCAATTTTGACTTTGCAAAAGTCTTCCACCCATTGAATGATGTCTTATTCTTGGATAGCTGCCTTGGTTTCTCTACTTGGCTCTCCATTTCCTGGTGAGTCTCTGGCCCTGTCCTAACCTGTGGCTGACTTGGTTAGGGCTCTGATACTCTGCTCAGATCTTGCCATGCTCTTTCCTCAGTGAGCTAGCTCCTGAATCCTGAAGCCTCACCATCATCTGGAATCTTGCAACACCAGCTAGGGTGACCTAGTGATACAGCCTGATGCCTTCTTGAGTTCGTTTAGCTATGGCTTGTCTGCATCTTGCTCCTTGCCAGAGGGCAACTATGGCCAGAAATTACACAGGAGATTAGAAACTATATATTATGTTTCCTAACTATGTTGATAGAACCAGCGTTAGGAGCAAGTTCATGGCTTCCTCTTCCTGCTGCTTCTTCAACTTTGTGATCTTCATCATCATCATCACCATCATCACTACCATGACCCCCATCACTGTCATCACCAGCATTAACCATCATCACCAACATCACATCACCATACTCACCAACAACACCATCATCTTCACCATCATCACCATAATTACCATCACTATCATCACCATCATCCTTATCATCGCCAACATCATCATCATTATTGTAATTATTTGCACAGCATAGAGGTTAAGAACTCAGTTTATCTAGATTTGCTCCACCACTAGTTAAGTTGAGCTCACCACTCAGCCTGTCCTTATGTCCTGATCTGTACAGTGCAGATGATAATTTTACCATAAGTTTTTTTTTTTTTTGAGACAGAGTCTCGCTCTGTTGCCCAGGCTGGCTGCAAACTCTGCCTCCCAGGTTCACACCATTCTCCTACCTCTGCCTCCCGAGTAGCTGGGACTACAGGCACCCACCACCACGCCTGGCTAATTTTTTGTATTTTTAGTAGAGACGGGGTTTCACCGTGTTAGCCAGGATGGTCTCGATCTCATGACCTTGTGATCTGCCCACCTCAGCCTCCCAAAGTGTTGGGATTACAGGCGTTAGCCACTGCACCTGGCCCATAAGATGTTTTTATAAAGATCTAATAAAAATACAAGACAGACAACAAGTACAGTGTATACAATAGGCACTTTGTGTTATGAATATTATTACTAATAGTATCTACCATTTATTATATAAGAACCTTTACTAGAAATCAAGTATTGAACTTTGCTGAACTATTTCCATCCATTAATTCATCAATATTTAGAGAATTTCTGCTATATGTGAGGCACTATTCTGGACTCTAAAATGATGTTTTCTCTAGTAGTGGACACAACCGACAAGGCCTCCATTCTTATGGAGCTTATATCTCATGAGAAGACAATGAAAAACCTCATAACAATATTTTTATCTGGAAAAATTACTCCTATTTTAAATTAAAAACTAGCTTGGATTCTTTTTTTTTTTTATGAGATGGAGTCTCGCTCTGTCACTCAGGCTGGACTGCAGTAGCACAATCTCGGCTCACTGCAAGCTCCGCCTCCTGGGTTCACACCATTCTCCTGCCTCAGCCTCCCCAGCAGCTGGGACTACAGGCACACACCGCCACGCCCAGCTATTTTTTTTTTGTATTGTTAGTAGAGACGGGGTTTCACCTTGTTAGCCAGGATGGTCTCGATCTCCTGACCTCATGATCCACCCACCTCGGCCTCCCAAAGTGCTGGGATTACAGGCATGAGCCACTGCGCCTGGCCAATGAAGGGATACGGTTCACTTAATAATCTCATAAACTGGAACTTATTACCCCTGTGCCTCTTGCATAGCTCCAGACAAATATTTGTGAGAGATCAAATGGCTGTTTGCTACCAATATTTTATGTGACGCTTCATTTTTTGATTCCTCGAATAACTACTTATGATGCATTAACCCATTTATGCAGAAGGTTGCAGTTTTTTGAATTTTTGCTGAGTGAAAAATCAGACCTTGGTGATGACCTTGAGCAGTAGGGAGCAAATAACTCCCACACACATAGCATTGCAATAATGGAACATTCTTTGCATAAGTGGGTTAACAGGATCATGAAAGCATAGTTATTTGTGTAACTAATTATGCAACTATTTTTTTTCCTCAATTCTAAAACACAGTAAGGGACCAGTTATTTTAAAAATACACCACAGGGACAAGTAGTTTCTTTTTAACTCAGTTTTGGTTTGTTGTTTGTTAAGGCCATTGGTTGGCATAAAGAAAACAAAAACAGGAAGAGAAACAAGAATAGAAAGATGAAACAGAAGCAGCAGCAAAGAAAATGAAGAGGAACAAGAAAATAAGAAGAAGAAAATACAAACTGGAAGAAAGGAAAAAGAACAGATGCAGGAATTGGAAGGCCTATTATGATACCTTTTATCCCTTCCCCGATTCATGACATTTGAAAAAGTCCAAGACCATCACAACAAAAAACAAGCAAAAAGATACACAAATAGTTAAGAATTTGTGTATCTTTTTGTTAAGAATGAGACAACGGTGCCACTCACGCCTGCCTCAGGCACTAGCAGGAGGAGGGCACCCTTTAGAGATGGCAGGAAAAGGGGGAGGACTCCTTCTTGCTCTAGGTGCACCTCCACCACTGCCACCATGGCCCACAGTACAGCACCGGCAAGTTCCTCCCCACCCCAGGTTGGGCTGGGTCCTGCAGTGCTCCAGGTCCCCAGACTTGCTGCTGCTACCACCACTAGCACTGATGCCAATACAACTGCTGTCACCCTCAATGCGCCAGCCCACCCTGCAAGGCTCCTACCACCTGGACCCGCAGTAGCCCTCCTACTGCTCCGGGGGAGCTGCAGTCTCTGTTGCTGCCACCAACCGCATGAGGCAAGCTGCAAAGCCATGCCATCTGCAGGCTCCAACGTACCATAGATGACTCCTCCTCTTCCTCCTCCTCCAGCCTGGCTTGGAGCAGCTAGATGGGCAAAGCTAGAAAAGCCTAAAACGGGATGCAGGGAGTGGTAGCATTAGAGCCTCACCTTGTCATGCTGGCCACTGGGTGGCAGGGACCAGTTTCAGCAAAGGCACTCACACCCACCCTCCAAAGTCCAGCCTCTCCTTCTGGCAAAAGCTGGCCAGGAACTGGGGCCCAGGGTGAGTGTGAGTGCCTTTGCTGAACCCAGCCCTAGGCCAGGTCCAGCTGGACTGAAATTGCTGGGCCCACCAGGGCTGCACTCCTCAGGGAGCAGGAGTAGGAGAAACTCAGGCCCAGCCAGCCCTGCCCACCCAAGTTCTGGTTCCCGTTCCTGATGCCTCCACCCACAGTGCCCTATCCCCCCACCCCCACCACAGTGGTGCCCACTACTCCCTGCCCAGTAGTCCCAGGTGGTCTCTGCAACACAGAGCATGAGGGCATGGGCCAGGGAACCACGGTGGGTGTGGGGGCCCTGTCATACTCAAGATTGTGCAAGGAGGAGGAG
Organism: Gorilla gorilla gorilla; assembly: GCF_029281585.2. Taxonomy (NCBI): domain Eukaryota; kingdom Metazoa; phylum Chordata; class Mammalia; order Primates; family Hominidae; genus Gorilla; species Gorilla gorilla. The sequence continues at coordinate 32,595,525 of NC_073235.2, forward strand.
ATCGCTCTCTAGAGTCTGGAATTGGGGAAGAGGAGAATGGTCCCTTCCTTGGAGACCACCTGAAGGAGGAAGGAGGCCACTGCTCTCACTGCCACCTCCGCAGCCTGCCAACGCCACTAGCAGTGTAGCCCCTGATAGCACCCCTAACCTGCCGCCTGCCATCAACAGTGTAGCCCCTGGATAGCACACCAAACAAACCCCGCACCAGCTGCAGGGTGTGTAACCCCAATATCCCCCCCAAAGCACCCTCCCTCCCCCAGAGCAGGCAGTGTAGCACCCGATAGTGCCCACAACCTGACCCAGCCACGGGTGTTGCTGCACTAGATAGCACCCCAGACCTGCTCCCCCACCCCACCTCGAGCAGTGCAGCTCCTGATAGCGCACCCCCAGTCACGGACAGTGCAGCACCCGACAATGCCCCTAAACCACCCCCTACTGCCAGCATTGTAGCCCCAAAGAACTCCACCCAACCCACCCCCTGCCACCGGTAGTGCACAGAAGATAGCACCCCTAACCCATCCCCCGCCACTGGCAGTACACGTTAGTGCACACAGCCTGCCTCCGCACACCACCCCCACCACTGCAGGCAATGTAGCCCCCCATAGCTAGCCAACCTGCCCCACTGCCAGCAATTCAACCCCAGAGAGTGCCCCCAACCAGCCTCCTGCCACAGGCAGTGCAGCCTCTGGTGGTGAGACCCAATGGGACACCCAACCCCTGCCCCCAGAGGCAGGCAGGGCAGCCCTGGAAAACTCACCTACCCCACGACATTTCTACCACTCTAGCTGAGCTGTAGTGTCTGACGTCACCACCAACCCCAGCGAGGGGAGCCTCGGTGGCGCAGGCTTCAGCCCCCAACATGCGGCAATGCCTCTCCCTTCTCCTTGTCCTCCAGCCCGGCAGGAAAAACTCCCGCTGCCCGTCGCCCTCCTACTGCTCCGTCGCCACCACCAACCATAGCGAGCCAGTGCCCCGGGCTCCAGCCAGTGGCAGGCAGTGGCCTCTTCTCCTAGTTCTCTAAGCCACGTACACAGTGCTAACACAGAAGAGCCTAAAATGACCTGACGCTGCCTCTGCATGCTTTATATACTGAGGTTACGCACCTGCGGTTCCTGGACTACATGTTCTGATTGGATGAGAGAAAACCCGAAGGCCTACTCTAATTGGACTTTATTTTCATGCTGTGATTGCTTGTTTTAAGACTTGCTCTCATCCAATCAGAACATGATAATAAAGTCCAATCCGAGTAAGCCTGGAGGTTTTTTCTCATCCAATCAGAACATGCAGTACAGGAACCCCCATGTGCATAACTCTGATGCTGAAGGGAAGTCAGGCCCTTCCAGTTTCCCATATCTTCCTGTTGAGTTGCTCAGTCTCCGGCTTAGAGGACCAGGAATGGGAAATCTCCAGCTGTAGGCTGGAGCGTGCAACACTGCGGCTCACCTCGCTGTGGTTGGTGGTGGCAACAGAGACTGCAGCGCGGCTGGACTGTTGAGCTGCTCAGTGCCTGGCTTGGAGGACCAGGAATGGGAAATCGCTGGCAGTACGCTGGAGGCTGGAGCTTGTGACCCCACAGCTCGCCTCCCTCTGGTTGTTGGTGGTGACTGTTGGTGGTGGCCACGGAGACTGCAGAGCGGCTGGAGTGGTAGGAGAAGGAAACTAGTTTTGGGATAGATGGAGGGGGGTAAACAGGGTGGTTGGTGCCAAAGGGAAAAGAGGGTAGCGAGCATGAGAAGGCGTTGCAAAAGGACGGGAAAAGATGGTGGGAAAAAGTTTTTGGGTAGATGGAGGGGGAAAAAAGGTTGGAGAGTGGGAGGGAGGGAAGGTTTTGAAGAAAGATGGTGGGTAAAAAGTTTATGGGTAGATGGAGGGGGAAAAGAGGGTGGCAAGTGGGAGGAGGAAAGAGAGGGTGGGGGGGAAATGGGGGCAAGCAGTAGGGAGAGAAGGTTTTGTGAAAAGAGTGGGGAGAAAAGTTTTTGGGTAGATAGAGGGGGAAAAGAGGGTAACAAGTGGGGAAAGGAAAAAGAGGGTAGCCAGCTGGAGGAAGACAAGGTTTTGCTAAAAGACAGTGGGCAAAAAAGAAAGATGGTGGAGAAAGAAAAGACGGTGGGTAAAAAGTGTTTGGAGGGGGGAAAGAGGGTGACGAGGAGGAGAAAAGAGGGTGGTGAGAGGGAGCAGGGAAAGAGGGTTGGGAAAAAGACGAGAAAATAGTTTGGGGTAGACGGAGGGCAGAAAAAAGTGGCAAGCAGGATTAGTGGAACGAAGAGAACGAGTGGGAAGAGGGGGGAATACTTTGTGAAAAGACGGTGGGGAAAATTTTGGGGGATATGATGGAGGGGGAAAACAGGGAGGTGAGCAGGAGTGAGGAAACGGCTTTGTGAAAAGATGGTGGGGAAATGTTTTTGGAGAAGGAGAAGGGAAAGAGGGTGGCAAGGAGGGGCAGGCGTTTAGACGATGAGGAAAACAGTTTTTGGGTAGATGAAGCGGGAAAAGAGGGTGGTAAGCAGCAGGAATGGGGAGAAGGCTTTGGGAAAAGACAGGGGAAAATGTTTTTTCCTGGATGAAGGATCAAGAGTGATGAGAGCAGGAGAGGGAAAACAAGGGTGGCCAGGGAGAAGGGGGAAAATACAGTGGGAAATAACAGTGCAGAAAGTGGGTAGATGCATGGGGAAAAGGATGGTGAGCGGGAGAGTAGAGAAGGCTTTGTGAAATGATGGTGGGGAAAAAGTTTTGGGGTAGATGGAGGAAGAAAAAGGGTGGCGAGAGGGAGGGGGCCAAAGGCGGTCAGGAAAAGAAGGTGGGAAAATAATGGTGGGAGACAAAGGTTTTGGGTAGATATTTTTCTGATTTTCAAAATCAGATTATTTGTATTTTTGCTTTTGAGTAGTTTTATTTCTTTATTTTTTTTTATTAACCCCTTGCCTGATGCATAGTTTCCAAATACTTTCTGCCATTCTCTGGATTGTTTCTTAATTCTACTGCTTCCTCCACCTTGCTGAAGCTTTTAAGTTTAATGTAATTGCATTTGTCTATTTTTGCTTTTGTTGCTTGTGCTTTTGATGTCTATTTGAAAATTCCTTGTTCTAACCAATTGCACGAAGCATTCATTCTATGTTTTTTTCTCTAGTGGTTTCACAGTTTCAGGTCCTAAATCTTTGAGTTGATTTTTGTGTATGTTAAGATAATGGTCTAGATACAGTCTTCTACATGTGGGTTGGGCTTTCGTAGCACAGTTTATTGAAGAGATTGTCCTTCCCGAATGTGTGTTCTTGGTGCCTTTGTTAAAAATGAGTTCACTGTAAATGTGTGAATTTCTGTTTTCTGTTTTATTTGTCTATGTCTGTCTGTCTGTCATTCGTCTCTTTCTCTGTCTCTCCTGACCCCTCTTTTTTTGACAGTACCATGTTGCTTTGGTTACTATAGATTTGTAGTATATTTTGAAATCAGGGAGTGTGATGCCTCCAGCTTTTTTCTTTTTTTTCAAGATTATTTTGTCTACCTGAGGTATTTTGGATTTCCATGTGAATGTTAGTTTTTTATTTCTATGAAGAATGTCTTCTGTAATTTAACATGGATTGCACTGTTTCTGTAGATCACATTGGGTGATATAGATATTTTAACAATATTCTAGTGCATGGACATAGGATATCTTTCCATTTACTTGTGTCTGCTTTAATATCTCATCAATGTTTTATAGTTTTCATTGTGGGATCTTTCTTAAAGAAGAGATGTAGTTGGTTTCCTTGCCTAGATATTCAAAAGTTGATAGGATTTTATTCATGGTATAACATAGTTAAAAATATTAACATAATTGTATTTAGTTTTGTTGAATACCTATTTGTGTGGTATATTACATTTATTTTTGTTAATATTAAATTTTAAATATTTTAAGTGTACTTGTGCATTTTATATATTTATATTATATACTGTTATTTTACTTTGGATTCTCTCATTTAAAGTCATAGCCAAAGTTATCCTATTATTCATTTTTTGTGCTATGCATTTAATATTTTCGTATATTTCTTTTTTCTATTTTCAGCTAGTATATATTGCATTGTATTTAAAACCACCACAAGAGGCAGGAAATGGGGAGTTGTTACTCAGTGGCTTTAGAATTACAATTTTGCCAGATGGAAAATTTCTGCAAATCTGTTGCACAGCAGTGTGAATATAGTTAATACTTATGATCTGTACACTTAAAATGATTAAGATGGTAAATTTTATATGTATTTTTGCTATAATTTAAAAACCACCATCACAGGTTTGAAGTATAAATAGTAACTTATTTTGTATAATATTGAGTATGTTCACATCAATAACAAAAGCCTAATACTAATAAGAGTTAATTGACTTATTTATAATACAGTCAGTGATGGAAAAATTCAAACTCACTGTTACCTCAGATATATACATTTGAAAGTTATGACATTTATCAAAGAAAATGACAAATATTTAAAAATATTTGAATACTTAAATATCATGCTTACTGTTTGCAGAGTTTTAATCACTCTATGAAAGTAAATTATTAGGGTAAAACATCATGCAAAACATATTTCCTGAAAAATATATACTTGTCCTGTGCTATTAAAATATTGATAATCAATAAATTCCAGAGTTCAATCCAAATTCAATCTCTTGACAATTCAGGAAAGTCACAACATGAAAAATTCTATTTCTGAAATATTGAAGCAAGCATTGATGAAACTAGTAAGTGAGAAGAGAGGCTTTGTCATAGCAAAAAATACATATGTACATTTTAAAAATTTCGGGCATAATTATTTTTGTATCTTTTTGCTTGTTTTTGGTTGTGATAGTCCTGGATGTTTTCAAATTTTATGAATCAGTGAGGGAAAAATAGATTTATCATATAAGAGGGTTTCTAAATTCCCTCACCTGCTTTTTCTCCTTTCTTCTTGACTTGTCTTCATCTTCTCATCTTATTCTTGCTCCTCTTCATTTTCTTAGCTGCTTTTTCTATTTCTTGTTTGTATTCTTATTTCTTCTCCATCTCTTCCTCTTCCTTTTTTTCTTTTTTTCCGTACACAATGGAATTAACAAACAACAAAGCAAAACTGTATTACAAATAAATGCCAGTGTGTTTTATTTTTAAAAAATAATCTGTCCATTACAATGTTTTAGAGATGTGGCAAAAAGTTAGTTGCATAACTAGATACTGGAATAGCTATGTTTTTTTAAAGATCTATAACCCTACTAATATGTTGTAAATAGTTATTCAAGGAATAAAAAAATTTAATGCTAATTTTATATTAGCAGCATAGAAAATATTAGTGGCAGAAACTATTTCACCTCAAAGCTAAAAGGAAATTCTTATATAACGTGATAAATAATGCAACCACTATACAAGAAATCACAATATTATCGTTGTATTTGTCTAAATGTTATTTGAGAATCTTCAGCGCACATATTTAAGAATTAGCTTTAAAGGAACATTTTTTTCTATATGATAAATCATACACATGATAAACTTAGACCAACATTAATCTTATTAGGAAGAATAAATTAGAGAATAAGTACTCACTAATGTTTTGGGTTATATATACCCTTTTCAAATCTGTTGAAATTTTGCATTCTTTGATGAAAAAAATACACTATGTGAGTTTATTTTATGTCAGTTATACCTCAAAACTGTTATAAGTAATTTATTTCAACTGAAATGATACACCTTACTTTTGATCTAAGAATTATGTAGCTTTTGATGCTGAATCTTTACCAAGCACAAATTCATTGACTTGTAGCCAGTCAGTCAGTTCAAGTAAAATCATTAAACACATTCCTGAACTATGCAAAATAATATTTACCATATTGTTATGTGAGTTTAACTTGATTTATAAATATTAAGGTAAATTAACTTAATTTCTCTTCTACTCTAATGAAATAATGTCTTAGCAACAAATCTTGAATATCTGAGTTCAATCTGATATCACAGAAGAAGGTCTTCCAAGAACATATACAAAGAAGAAAAAAAGAAAATATTAATGCGTTGGAAATAAACAAAACTAATCTGTAGCCAAAAAGCTTATAAAATAATTAACAAAAGGTAACAAAATGGAAAAAATGGCTTTTAAATAAACCATACCTGATAAACCAGATAAACCTTATCCATTGGCTACAAATTAGTTACAGAACTCTAAAAAATGGAAAGTGATCAAAACATATAAAAAGACCAAAAATTGCAAATTTCTACAAAAATAAAAATATACTTAACCTCATTATTACAAAAAAGATAAGTATGTTCCTTTTGCCTCCACAACTGATGGATTTTGAAATGACACAGATATTGAGAAAAATGGGTAGAAGATAACCTGTTACACACTTCTATTGGATATGAGAACACACAACATGTCTACAAAAAAATTTTAAAACACAACTAATAATTCTATACTAGTATAAGTTGTTCCATAACAAGACATACAATACTGTAGATCAGACAACTAAAGATATACAAATACTGTGGCACAGACAAAGTAGAAATATATATTGTCACATATTAGTCTGGATATATGCAAAAGTCACATGGGTAATAAACTCCAATTTACGTGATCATTAAGTGAACTATATTTGCGGAGTCCTAATTGGGGAAAAGAAGTCAGGCTGGTGGGAGCAAGGGAAAGCAAAAAGAGAAAGCAGATAAGCCACAAATCTGCCTTTCTTCATGGTCCAGGACTCATAGCTGTCCTGCACAAATAGCTCACTGTCTTCCTGTGCCCAGCTATCACCAGACACCTGCAAGTTAGCTCACTGCAACCTTCTACACAAAGCCTTCTTCAATAGACAGCATGAACACCGTGCTATAAAATCTCTGGCAAGCTTTTGTTTCCTTGCACTGAGCTTCTGCTGACTTGCCCGTTGTCTCCCTGGTAACATATTTTTCTACTTTCTCTAATAAATCTGCCTTTCTTTACCTACAACTCTCTTTGTAAATTCTTTTACCCCTACACCACCAGCCGTCATTCTCCCATAACAATATTCCTTTCATTTTATTTCTCTGCCATCATTTCCAAAAGTATTGTCATCTGCATGAACAAACCTGGTTTATCACCATGCCTTTGCAATGGGAAGGGGAAGGGGGTAGAAGATGAAGTGCATGTTTTAAGGCCAAGATTTAGTAAAGTCAGTGATCATTTCCACTCATATCCCATTGTTACAAACTGTGGCACATAACCATAGCTGTTGGAAGGTAACACTAGCCAATAAGTCTTCTAGATGGATAATTAAAATAACTTTAATTATTAGCTTTATTCATGGTAGTTTGTTCACTTTCTTTTTTTGTTTTTGTTTATATTTTTATTCCAATTGGTTTTTGGGGAACAGGTGGTATTCGATGACATAAATAAGTTGTTTCGTAGTGATTTCTGAGCTTTTGGTGCACCTATTACCCAAACAGTATGCACTGTACCCAATGTGTAGTCTTTTATTCCTCGCTCCCCTCCCCACTTTCCCCCAAGTCTCCAAAGTCCATTATATCTCATGCCTCATGCTTTAAGTGTTCCCTTTTCACAACATGCATGTCAACATCTATTTTTTATTATTATGGCCATTCTTGCAGGAGTAAGGTGGTATCACATTGTGGTTTTGATTTGCATTTCCCTGATCATTAGTGATGTTGAGCATTTTTCCTTATGTTTGTTGGCCATTTGTGTATCTTTTGAGAATTGTCTGTTCATGTCCTTTGCTCACTTCTTGATGGGAGTGTTTGTTTTCTTTTGGCAGATTTGTTTGAGTTCTTTGTAGATTCTGGATATTAGTCCTTTGTCAGATGTGTAAATGAATTCAACAAAGTTTCAGGATACAAAATTAATGTACAGAAATCAGTAGCTCTGCTATACACCAACAGAGACCAAGCTGAGAATCAAATCAAGAACTCAACCCCTTTTACAATAGCTGCAAAAAAAGCCACACACACACACACACAAACCCTCTTAGGTTTATACCTAAACAAGGACATGAAAGACCTCTACAAGGAAAACTACAAAACACTGCTGAAAGAAATTATAGATGACACAAACAAATGGAAACACATCCCATGCTCATGGGTAGGTAGAATCAATATGGTGAAAAGGACCATACCGCCAAAAACAATGTACAAATTCAGCGCAATTCTCATCAAAATACCACCATCATTCATCACAGAGCTAGAGAAAACAATCCTAAAATTCATAGGAAATCAAGAAAGAGCCCACATAGCCAAAGCAAGACTATGCAAAAAGAACAAATCTGGAACATCACATTACCCAACTTCAAACTCTACTATAAGGCCATGGTCATCAAAACAGCATAGTACTGATATGAAAATAGGCTCATAGATCAATGGAAAGAATAGAGAACCCAGAAATATAACCAAATACTTACAGCCAACTGATCTTAGACAAAGCAAACAAAAACATAACATGGGGAAAGGACACCCTGTTCAACAGATGGTGCTGGGACAATTGGCAAGCCACATGCAGAAAAATGAAACTAGATCCTCATCTCTCATCTTTTTTTTTTTAAAGGCTTGTTTTATTTTAATGGCTGATCTATGTAATCACGGAGGGCAGTATGTACAGACAAAGAGGGAGCTTTTATTTCTTGGTCTCTTCCTCTTTGGGCAGTCTTGATGATCTCTTCCTTCTTGGCCTGGAGGCACTCTTCAAGGTGCTTGCGTGCCTCCTAGGTCTTAGACCTGGGGGCCTCAGCCTGGTCAGCCAGGAGCTTCTTGTGGGCCTTGTCTGCCTTCAGCTTGTTGATGTGTTCCATGACAATCCACTTGTTTTTGAATACATTCCCCTTTACCTTCAGGTACAGGCTGTGATACATGTGGCCATCAATCTTCTTCGATTCACGGTATCTTCTGAGCAGCCGGTGCAGTATTTTCCTCATCCGTGTGACCTTCTCTGGCATTTGGGCATTGGCTGTACGCTTCTGCTTACCTATGCCCATGTGCCTGCCCTTCCGGCAGGCCAAGGTGTTTTTCCAGCATTGAGCCTGGGAATGGACAATCACAGGTTTGTGGATGATCAGCCCATCTTTGATCAGCTTCTGGATCTGCTGATGAGAGTTGGCATTAGCAATTTCATTGGTCTCACTGGGGTCCAGCTAGACCTCCTTCTTGCCACAGTGGAGGACACTAGAGGCGAGCCTCTTCTGAAGCCTGAGCAGTACTCATGGCTGCAGCCGCAGCAGCAGAAGGAAAGAGCTCTGTCATCTTATACAAAAATCAAGTCAAGATGGATCAAAGACTTAAATCTAAGACCTGAAACCATAAAAATTCTAGACAATAACATCAGAAAAACCCTGCTAGACGACTGGCTTATGCAAACACTTCATGACCAAGAACCCAAAAGCAAATGCAACAAAAAGATAAATAGATGGGACTTAACTAAAAAGCTGCACAGCAAAGGAAACAATCAGCAGAGTAAACAGACAACCCACAGAGTGGTAGAAAATCTTCTCAAAGTTTGTTCACTTTCAATCAGTTCTAATTGAAAGTTGCCACATCCAAAAAGCTTTTGTGGTCATAGTTCTTAAACTTACCAAACTTCCTCTTATATTTAATGTTGCCTATATTCTCCAAATCTCAGCTCTGTCAGAAATTCAATGGTAATTAATTTTATGGCACCTGAAACCTCTTATTTTGATATGCAGATTACCTGGCAATCATGTGGATAAATAAAAATAATGCAGTGTGCTTCAAAAGTTTCTAAGCAAAGCAACTCCTTCTTTTTGTTGTAGTTTTCACTTTTAGAAGTAGATGCATTTTTATACCAAATTCTCGAATTTGATATTCACAGAATGTTTAATTTTGAGGGTTCTTTGCATATTATGGATCCCAGCACTGGTTGGAGACAGAATTTGCAAATCCAGGCAGACTAATTTTATTGCACTTTACTTTATTGCTTTATTTTTATCGTATTTTGCAGATATTGCTCTTCTTTTTTCTTTCTTTCTTTTTTTTTTTTTTTTTTTTTACAAATTGAAGGTTTATGGCAAAACTGCATCCAAAAAGACTGCCATTTTTCCAATAGCATGTGCTCACTTTGGGTCTCTGTGTCACATTTTGGTAATTCTCACCATATTTCAAACATTTGAATTATTACTATATCTGTTATGGTGATCTGTGATCAGTGATCTTTGACGCTATCATTGTCATTGGTTTGGGGCACCATGAACAGCACCCACATAAGACGGTGAACCTAATCCATACATGGTGTGTGTGCTCTGACTGCCGCACCAGCCAGCTGTTTATCCAGCTGTCTCTCTCTCTCTCCTCAGACCTCCCTATTCCCTGAGACCCAACAGTATTGAAAATACAATAATCCGTAAGCCTGCTATGGGCTCTTAAGTGTTCAAGTGAAAGGAGGAGTTGCACATCTCTCACTTTAAATCCCAAACTCAGCTACCGAGGAAAGCATGTGGAAAGCTCAGACCAGCACGCTAGGCCTTTTGCACGAAACAGCTAGCCAGTTGTGAATACAAAGGAAAAGTTCTTGAAGGAATTAAAAGTGCTAAGCCAGTGAACGCACAAATGATAAGAAAGCAAAACAGGCTGGGTGCAGTGGCTCATGCCTGTAATTCCAGCACTTTGGGAAGCCAAGGTGAACAGATCACTTGAGCCCAGGAGTTTGGCCAGATCAGCCTGGGGGCAACATGGTGAAACCCTGTCTCTACAAAAAATAAAAAAATTAGCTGGGCATGGTGGCACATGCCTGTAGTCCCAGCTACTCGGGAGGCTGAGGTGGGAGGATTGCTTGAGCCTGGGAGGTCAAGACCTCAGTGAGTAAAGATCGTGCCACTGCACTCCAGCCTGGGCAACAGAGGAAGACCCCATCTCACAAAAAAAACAAAAAAAAAAAAAAAAAAAAGGAAGAAAAAAACGCCTTATTGCTCACATGGAGAAAGTTTGAGTGGTCTGGATAGATCAAACCAGCCCCAATATTCCCTTATGCCAAAGCCTAATCCAGAGCAAGGCCATAAGGCTTTTCAATTTCATGAAGGCTGAGAGAGGCTAGAAAGCTGCAGAATAGAAGTTTGAAGCTTAGCAGAGGTTGGCTCATGAAGTTTAAGGGGAAAGAAGCCATCTCCATAACATAAGAGTGCAGGGTGAAGCAGCGAGTGATAATGGAGAAGCTGTGGTAAATTATCCAGAAGACCTAGTTCAGATCTTTGATGAAGGCAGCTACACTAAACAACAGATTTTCAATGCAGATGAAACAGTCTTCTACTGGGTAAGATGCCATCTAGATCTTTCATAGATAAAGAACCAAAGTAAATGCCTTGGCTTCAAAGCTTCAAAGGACAGGCTGACTCTTGTTAGGGGCTAATGCAGCCAGTGACTTTAAGTGGAAGTTAGTGCTCATTTACCACTGCAAAAACCCCAGGGCCTTAAAAATTATGCTAAACCCACTCTTCCTGTGCTCTACAAATGGAAAAACAAAGTCTGGATGGCAGCACATCTACTTACAGCATGATATGCTGAACACTTCAAGCCCACTGTGAGACCTGCTTGGGAATAAAGCTTCTTTTCAGAATATTACTGCTTATTGACAATGCACCTGGTCGCCCAAGAGCTCTGATGGAGATGTGCAAGGAGATGAATGTTGTTTACATGTCTGCTTACACAACATCCATTCTGTAGCCCATGGGTCAAGGAGTAATTCTGACTTCGAATTCTTATTAAGAAATACATTTTGTAAGACTATAGCTGACAAAGATAGTGATTCCTCTGATGGGTCTGGGCAGAGTAAATTCAAAACCTAGAAAAGAATCACCATCCTAGGTGTAGTTAGACATCTAGAACATGTGTGATCCATGGGATGAGGTCAAAATATCCACATGCACAGGAGTTTGGAAGAAGTGGATTCCAACCCTCATGGGTGACTTTGAGAGGTTCAGGACTTCAGTGGAGGAAGTAACTGTGGATGTGGTGGAAATAGGAAGAGAACTAGAATTAGAAGTGAGGTGGCCAGGTGCGGTGGCTCAGGCCTGTAATCCCAGCACTTTGAGAGGCCAAGGTGGGTGGGTCACGAGATCAGGAGATTGAGACCATCCTGGCTAACACGGTGAAACCCTGTCTCTACTGAAAAAAAATTAGCCAGGTATGGTGGCACACACCTGTAGTCCCAGCTACCCAGGAGGCTGAGGCAGGAGAATCGCTTGAACCTGAGAGGCGGAGGTTGCAGTGAGCTGTAATTGTGCCACTGCACTCCAGCCTGGGCGACAGAGCAAGACACCGTCTCAAAAAAAAAAAAAAAAAAAAAAGAATTGAGGCCTGAAGATGGGACTGAATTGCTGCAGTCTCAGCATCAAACTTGCATAGATGAGTTGCTTCTTATGGATGAGGAAAGAAAATGACTTCTTCAGAAGGAATCTACTCCTGGTGAAGATGCTATGCACATGGTTGAAATGACAAAAAGGACTCCGAATAGCACAGAAACTTGACAAAGCCACTGCAGGGTTTGAGATGATTTTGAAAGTAGTTCTACTGTGGGTAAAATATCAAACAGCACTGCATGCTGCAGAGAAGTCTTTTGTGAAAGGAATAGTTCTTCAATGTGGCAAACTTCATTGATGAATCTTGTTTTCAGAAATTGCTGGTCACTTAGGAACCACCACCCTGATCAGTCAGCAGTCATCAGCATCAAGGAAGCAAAGAGATTATGTAGGACTCACTGAAGGCTCAGATCTTCTATAGCATTTTTAAGCAATATTTATTTAGTGTTTTTTTTTGAGACGGAGTCTCGCTCTGTCGCCCAGGCCGTAGTGCAGTGGCTCAATCATAGATCACACCAGCCTCTAACTCCTAGGCTAATGTGATCCTCACACCTCAGCCTCTTGAGTAGCTGGGACTACAGGTGTGTGCCACCATGCTCAGCTAATTTAAGAAACTTTTCTTTGGTAGAGATTTGGTCTCACAATGTTGCCCAAGCTGTCTTGAACTCCTAGGCTCAAGTGATCCTCCCACCTCAACCCTCAAAGTGAAATTTACAGGCATGAGTCATGGCACCTGGCTAGCAATAAGGTATTTTAAAATTAAGGAATGTACATTGTTTTAGAGGCAATGCTATTGCACACTTAATAGACTATAATATATGTAAATAATATATGTAAACTCTTGTAAACTCTACTTTTGTATGCACTGGAAAACCAAAAAGCTTGTGTAACTGGCTTTATTTCCCTATTTGCTTTTATTGTGGTAGTCTGGAACAGAACCTGAAATGTCGCCCAGGAATGTCTGTCTTTTCTACTGGTTTGTATTTTATCATTTAATCCTCTTAAGATAGTCTTTCACAGAACCTAGGTTTTAAATCTTGATGAACTCTGATTTATCCAAATTTTTATGGGTCATGCTTTTGGTATCAAGCCTAAAATATTTATCCAGCTCTAGGTCCCCCATTTTTCTTTTAGAATTTCTCCCTTAAAGTTTTATAGTTTTATGTTTTACATTTAAGTGTGTGACCCATTTGCAGTTAGTTTGTATGGGTGAGGCGAAAGAGTATTTCATTTAACAGTTCATCAACATATACCTTATTTTAAAAACTCCATAAATTCATAGTATTGTGTTGTATGGATGTACTAGGATTTATTTAAGTAGGTCCCTCTTAATGCCTATTATTTCTTCTTTCTTTCTTTTTTTGTTATTATGGTAAGTAATGCTGAAATCGACATTCTTTCTTTTTTTTTTTTAAGAGATGGGATCTCCCTATGTTGCTGAGGCTGGTCTCCAACTCCTGGCCTCAAGCGATCCTCCTGCCTTGGCCTCCCAAGGCACTGGGATTACAGGCGCAGCCACTGAGCCCACCTGAAATGGATGCTCTTATACAAATATTTGCACAACTGCGGCCCACACCCATTTGTTGTCCTTTGGCTTGGTCGCACTGCAGAAGATAAATTTGGTGTGAATGTCGTGGTCAGCTTCTCAGCCATGTCCAAGGCTTCTGGGCTTTGTTTTAAGGTTTAGAAAGAACTGCACTCGGAAATGGTGGCGTTAAAAGGGACTCATCCACTTTCTCTCGCAGTCCTTTCTTGGTTTCAGGTTTCAGGTCCATGCCTGCCAGGAACCCGTTGTGCAAGTCCTGGCCAGGCGCCCCCAGCCTCCTCGCCTGGAGCAAGGTCCTGTCCTCTCCGGAGCTGCGACCCCGCAGGCGCGGCCCCGGAGCTGCAAGAGGAGTCGGTCGCCTTCTCGCAGCCGCTCTCGTGGGACCGGAGGTCCCAGACTATGAACAAGTGGTCCAAGTGCCCCCTCTGCTGCCGGGGTCGCACTGTGCCTGGCTGTGGCGTTGGGGAGCTCCAAAGCTGGGGTTCTGGGGTGGTGTCAGGGCCCCTCCGCCCACCCGGGCCGGGACGGCGATCCCAGGTGGACCCGGACGGTGTCGGGCGTGCGGGTGGCAGCTGCGATGGCCCTCGCCAGCCTGCGATCTCGAGCCGTCCCGTAGGTGTTTGCGCCGTTCATCGCGCACTTCCTAGTGGCCTTTTTAAGTACTTTCCCGGGAGCTTGGCCGAGGCTCCATCCCAGGGCGCGGGCGGACCTCCAAGTCACCTCCACGCCGTAATCTCATCACTGCGATGGGGGGCAGTTTCTCACTCTCCCTCACGAAGTTTAGGACCACATGAAAGTCCTGAACATGCTTCCAGTAGGACCTGTTAAAAGGTGAAGCCTTGGCCTGGCGCAGTGGCTCACGCCTGCAATCCTAACACTTTGGGAGGCTGAGACGGGTGGATCACGAGGTCAGGATATGGAGACAATCCTGGCCAACATGATGAAACCCCCTCTCTACTTAAAAATTCAAAAAATTAGCTGGGCGAGGTGGCACACACCTGTAGTCCTACCTACTCGGGAGGTTGAGGCAGTGGAATCGCTTGAACCCAGGAGGCGGAGGTTGCAGTGAGCCGAGATGGCGCCGCTGCACTGCAGCCTGGAGACAGAGCAAGACTCCGTCTCAAAAAAAAAAAAAAAAAAAAGTGACGCCTTTAAGGACAGAGATGGGATGGGCATCTCAGGCAACGTGGTCCTAGTGGCAAGGTATTTGGGGGATGAGACAGATACAGGGCCGCCCTCTTGTACCTCCACGGGTCTTTTCACGTGACTCTGGCTGGGAAGAGGGCAGGGCAGGCGTGGGGCTGGGTATGGATCCGGGCAGCCATCGACCACAGGGAGGGCACTGCAAACAGGCACAGGCTGGGAAACCGCGCAGAATCCAGCAAATCAATCAATCCTCCGAGCATCTTTACTGCTGAGGCCAGCCCGGGACCACACGCTGGCCTCTTGCCCGTTTGCTTCTGCTTTTTTGTTTTCTTTTCTTTGCTTTCCCTTTCCTTCCTTCCCCTTTCCTTCCTTCCCCTTTCCTTGACAGGGTCTAGCTGTGTCGCCGAGGCTGGGGCTCAGTGGCCCTCTCGGCTCACTGCAGCCTCGGCCTCCCAGGCTCCTGCGCTCCTCTCGCCTCACCCGAGCAGCTGGGACCACAGGCGTAGCCACCACGCCGGCCTCTGCATCTGTGTCCTGCGCAGTCCCCTGCAGGAGTGGGGTCAGAGACTGCAGCCAGGCCTCTTGGTTCCAGGTAGCACAGCAGGGCCCTGCCGGGCGCGCCCCCTGGGGCAATCTCCCATGCTCTTGGGCAAAGAGCAGCAGCCATGGGCCTGGCCATGCTCTGAGGATGGAGAGGGGAGCCCAAGCCCAGCCGCCGTCATTCGCAGTTTCCCGTGGGAATTGTTCCAAGTTCACCTTCCGAAGACAAGGAACGGTCTCTGCACATGTACGTGAGGGGGCCAGGAAGAGGCCGGGCCACCCGTGGGGCAGCTGCATGCCTTCCTCGGTCTGCGGGTCCCTCCCCACGGATCCCTCCAGGGTGCCTCGGGCCTGGTGGTCGGGCACCTTCTGGCAGCCACTTTCTTTTCCTGGCTGTGTCCGCAGGCTGGCCTCCAACTCCGGTCTCAAGCTGTCCTCCTGCCTCAGCTTCCCAAAGCACGTGGATTCCAGGCATGAGCCATAGTGCCAGAGCTGGAGCCTGTATTTTAATTTATGAATTAGTCTGAGACTCTGGGAGAGTTTCTTCATCCTGTATCTCCCAGTGTCCTAAACGACCCATGACTGAGTCCTGTCTATCCTTTCTCCAGTATGAATTCCAAAAGGCTTCTCTCCATTTCCACGACCATCAAACCACTGGGCCCTGACGGGGTGCACTATGGGCAGGGAGGGGCAGCCAGAGACCAGCTCGCACCTCTGTGGCATCATCTCAGGGGGTCCCACAAGCTTCCCCTGTTGCTGCCAAGTGGCAGAAAATCCAGAAGGCCTCCCAAGCACAGCCCTGGTTGGGGTTGTGGTCCTCTCCTGTCGGGCGAGGACAAATGAGGTCATGGAGAGGTCAAGATGTCACACATGGGATTAAGGTGAAGTGTGAAGGGTGAAGTCAGTCTCTTGGTTGGGAATCAGGGGCTCCCTGGGGGAGTCTGTTTGCCTTGAAGAGACAGTGTCCAGTCCAACAGGGGTCACTCACTGCGCCTCCTTTGGCTCCTTTTGAGCCAGTGTCCCTGTGACACAAAGAACAAGAAAGAGCCAGTCACGGCAGGGGAAAGACAGGATTCAGGAGTGCAGAGGCCAGGTCCCAAGGCCACAGCAGCCTCGAGTTCCTACACAGGAGGGGCAGGCCTGAGGAAATCCGGGGACATTGGAGCTCTGGAAGTGTGGGGAGGAAGCACTGGAGGCATGAGGACAAATGGGGACCCTGAGGACTTGGCGTGTTACACTGGAAGTCAAGGGAGGGAACAGTGGGGTTCAGGATTTAGTGGAGGAACAGAGGCAGTGCTCACGGGGAGGCCAGAGAGTCTCCAGGACCAATGGGGTGGATGCTCCTGGGGTACCCTAGGGAAGGACCTGGCTCAACTGGGCCCTCCTCCCGCGAAACTCCAGAGCATCTGCTCCCTCACCCACAGCTGAGTTTTAACCCCATCCTCCCACACCTCACCCCTCCCCCCACCCTCCAGGACCAGGCCCTGTACTCACCTCTCCCTTTCTGTTCAGGGGAGCCCTGAGGGCCAGGAAGACCCTGATCCCCATTCTCTCCCTGCTCCCCCAGGGGGCCCAATCAGTCCAGTGAGACCTGAGCGGCTCCTAGAGAAGGGAGCAGGTGGTCAGGGAACACAGGAGGAGTCACATGGATGGGGGAGAAAGGCCAAGACACAGAGAATGCCCTGGGCACAGGGTCTGTGGGTGGCCCTCACTGAGCAGGGACCCCGGGGCCTGGCGGCTGGGGGCCTGGAGCAGAGCAGGCCCCTCAGAGTCCCACAGGCTTCAGGGCTGAGGGTGATGGGAGACACACCTGGCCATGTGTCTGTCACTCACCTCTTCCTTGGCTCCAGCATCGCTCCCGAAGCCAGGAAGCCCTGGGGGTCCCTTTGGGGAGACAGGAAGTCCCTCTCTCCAGAGAGAGGCAGTAACTCAGTTCTCCCATCGCCTCCCACTTCCTGCAGGGCCTTAGCTGGCTGCCCCAGGGCGCCCACCCTCACCCCTCACCAGCCCCATCCCAGTCACTCACCACAGGACTGGAAGGCCCAGCCTGGCCTGTGGCTCCAGGTCGGCCTTGCTGACCCTGCAGATTTGAGGGGACCCCAGGGATGGGGAGGAGCACCCCACATTGCACTCCTCTCCGGGCTTTTCACCCTCCTCCCCAAGCCCAGCCCTTGCCTGCAGTGACTCACACTGGACCCCAGAGCCCCTCAGACCATCAGCACCAGCTGGGCCTGTGGGACCCAAGGCACCCACAGCACCTGGAGGCCCTGAAATGCACACAAGGAACGTGTCCTGAAAGGCAGCAGAGGGGATGTGAATTGGAGCAGGGGTTCAAAGTGGAAGGGGTGAGGCAGGGAGGAGGGCCCGAAGCCTGGGAGCCCCAGAGCAGCAATAACTATAGGAAACCCCTGTCCCCAGGAGGGGTCAACATGGGATACGTGGATGGGGGTGGGTAGACATCTGGAGACGAGGCACCTGAGGGGCAGGAAGGCAGAGGGGAGGCTCCAGCACCCAGGGGCAGCGTCTCTTTCACCTGGGCTTTACTTGTCATCGGCTCTGGGGACCAGGCATGCCAGTGAGACCCTGCAAATGGGACGGGAAGGGAGAGAACACGAGGCCTAGGCAGCCAGGCGACAGTCTTCCCCTTCCTGTGCTACACACACACACACACACACACACACACACACACTGCACACATGCACATACTATAGACACATTGCACACACATGGCATACACACACAGATGCAGAGGTCCTGTTGTGAAAATGCACAGGCGTCTGTGCATTTGGGGAAGAGCCAGTTGCCCACACCCCACCTGGTGGCCCAGGTTAACCTCTGGCCCAGCAGAAAAGCTGGCCAGTCCCTCCACCAGTGTCCATTGATTGGTCAGTAAACATGACCACCGCTGTTGACAACATGTTCACCAAACCTCAGGAACAACATACCCAGGAGGTCACAGACTCATAAACCCATGTGCTCATGCCCCCCCGCCCCATGCACACATCAGGGACAGCACAGATAGCAGACATCTCCCTGCCCGCCCCACCAGCCATTGCCCAATCTCTACCACATGGCCCAGGGACTGCCTCCCAGGGTCCCAGAGCCCACCTCACTCACCCACTTGACTAGTGGCCCAGGGGGTCTGTTCTCCCCAGCGGGACCAGGGAATGCCTAGGAAGAGAAGAACTGGGATGGGTGTGTGTTTGGCCTCCAGCCAAGGGACCTCTCAGGAGTGGGCATAGAAGAGGGCTGAAGGCTGGGGCTCAGTGGGGGTGGTGGGGTCACTGGTCATTCACAGATTGTCCTGGTTCGCCATCCTTGCCACAGTCACCCTTAGCACTGTCCTGGCCCTGCAGGGGTGAAGCAAGGCCAGAGGAGGCCCCAACCTGGCTGGCATCACCCCTAAAACTGCCAATCCTCCCATCCCCCTGCCTGTCCTGCCATATCTCCAGCTTCCCAGTACCCAAGCCCATTAGCCACATGGAGGCTCCTCATAGAAGCCCCACCCTCTTTTCCCCTTCCCCCTCCCTAAGACACCCAAGTCACCTTCTCCAGGGGGGTCAGGGTCTCCAGGAAAATCAAGACCCTGATCCAAAGAGAGAACAAGAATCAAGGTCACAGCCCCTTAAGCCTGCTCAACACAGACTACCACAGGCACACGCCACCCTCTCCCTCTGTACAGACAGTGCCTGCCACCTTGCTGGATCTGTCCCACAGACCGTGGCTGATGGATGAAATGAGTACTCAGACACAGGTATGCAGTGTAAGGCAGCTAGGTGACTGCCTGGCTCCAGTGGCCAGAGAACAGCTGTGAGAAGCTGGAGCTGCTTGCTTTTATTCAGTGCAAGCACAATGGTGAAAACCTGGAGCCAACACAACCTGTAGATAATTAACATTTATTGTTCCCCTTTCAGGGAACGTCAGGCGCACGGATGATCAAAGGTCAGTTCCTGGTTGACGTAAGTGAACAATCTTATTTAAGAAAAATTCCCTCACACTCTCTTGTAGCTACTCCTTGCCCTCTACCTCAGGGTTATAGAACAGCTGCCTTCAGCTATTCTCCTCCTGGGGCTCTGTAGAACCTTCCCACCTTTCAGAAGGTTTGTGTCCTTTCCCTATAGTTTTTCCCACCACTCTGACCAATCCCCCACACTGCCTCCCTAGGAAGAGGGTCTCTTTTATTGGAGTGTGATGAGATTCCTGAGGGGTTATTAGACCCTGTTTCGTGAAGGAATAGAAGGTGGAGAATTGTTAGGGCTATAATGATGAAAGGTAAGATGAAATGGAAGGTGAAGAGTCGTGTAAGAGTGGCTTTGTCAACTGAAAATCACCTCAGATTCACTGGGCAAGGTCAGTCCCGACATATGGAGTAGCTGATATTAGGTTTGTGGTTACTGTGGCGCCTCAGAGTGATATTTGGCCTCATGGAAGCACATAGCCTATAAACGCTGTTGCTGTGGTTGTAAGCAAGAGAATAATGCCAGTGTTTCAGGTTTCCAAATATGTGAATGAGCCATAATATAAGCCTCAGCCGACATGTAGGAAGAGGCAGATGAAGAATGTTGAAGTACCGTTAGCGTGAAAAAAGCGGGAAATTCAGCTGTAGTTCACATCTCGGTTAATATAGGCGACTGAAGAGAAAGAAATTGAGGTATCTGGTGTGTAATGTATGGCCAGATATAACCCTGTGATGATCTGAAGGATTAAGCAGGTGCCAAGAAGTCAGCCCAAGTTTCATCATATAGAGATATGAGATGGAGTGGGGAGGTCGATGAGTGAATAATTAATGATTTTTATTAGTGGATTTGTTTTACGTGTTATGGTCATTAGTGTTCTTATAGTTGAAATACAACAATGGTTTTTCTTATCATTAGTCATGGTTATAATCCGTGTGGGAATAATGACATAGGCTTTGTTCTTATTAAGTGTTCTTTTGGTTATGGGATTTGTAGGTTTTTCTTCTAAACCTCCAATTTATGGGGTCTTAGGGTTAATTAATAGTGGTGCTGTGGGTGGCGTTATTGTACTAAATTATGGTGGGGCTTTTATGGGATTAATAGTCTTTTTGATTTACTTGTAGGGGATGATGGTTGTTTTTGGCTATACTGCGGCGATGGCTATTAAGGAATATCCAGAGGAGTGAGGATCAAGCATTGTGGTTTTAGGAACGTTATTATTGGGTTTAGCAGTAGAGTTGGTGTTAATTTGATGAATAGCTGAGTATGATGGGCTGGTGACTGTAGTTAATTTTAATAGTATGGGAAGTTGAGTAATTTTTGAGGGTGAGGGGCCAGGGTTGGTTCGTGAGGATTCTGTGGGTGCGGGTGCTTTCTGTAATTGTGGGTGTTGATTGGTGGTGGTTGCTGGTTGAATTGTTGGCTGGTGTTGATGTTATAATTGAAATTACTCAGGACAACAGATTAAATACTTAAGAGTAAAGTCAAAAAGGATGGAATAAAAAAAGAGGAAATAAGATTTAAATAGGCCTTTTTGAGTACTTATAGTAACGGAGGCTGTGATTTGGGTTTGTGAAGTTGTTTATGGTATGGACTTTACTAGTCAAATTAGATCTAATAGAAGTGATGCCAGGTTTTGGCTTGTAGATAGGCTTGAGTGAGGGGTTATACAGTGAATTGTGATTGAGTAAAATCCTAATATGTTAGAAAAGTTGAATATTTGTAATGGGTGTTTTATTTTAAGATTATTAGTTATAGAACTCAGTTCTATAGCCAGTAAAAGCCCTAGGATGTTTACGCTTAGGGCTGCAAGTTTTAGATGAAGTGCTATTGTTGTTTGTGGGGATGAAGCAGGGGCAATGCTATTGGTGAGGAGAAACCCAGCAACGATGCTGTCAACTATAAGGTGTTTAATTGGATTTATTAGGGAAGGAATATTTTCATTAATGTTGATTAGGGTTGGGAAGTGGGGTTGTCCTATTAGGGCAAAGGAAATAATTTGCATACTGTAGACACTTGTTAGGGAAGTGGCAATGAAAATAATAAGAGAGGGCTCAGACATTGGTATATGACGTGTTTGCGGTTTCGATGATGAGATCTTTAGAGTAAAAGCCTGTGAGGAAGGGCATACCCGTAAGTGCTAGGCTGCCAATAATAAGGGAGGAGAAAGTAAGGGGTAAAGTCTTAAATAGTCCTTCTATTTTTCAGATGTCTTGTTCATCGTTGAGGCTGTGGATGATGGATCCTGAACACATAAATAATATAACTTTGAAAAAGGCGTGGGTGCAGATGTGTAGGAATGCTAGGTGTGGTTGATTAATGCCGATTGTGGTTATTCTAAGGCCTAGTTGACTTGAGGTGGAGAATGCTACGATTTTTTCAATATCATTTTGTGTTAAAGCACAGATTGCTGTAAAAAAGTGGTAATAGCCCCTAGACATAGTGTAAGGGTTTGGATTAACACATTATTTTCTATTAAGGGGTAGAAACGAAGAAGTAGGAAAACCCCTGCCACAGCTATATTACTAGAGTGGAGTAGGGCTGAGACAGGGGCCGGGCCTTCCATGGCGGAAGGAAGTCAGGAGTGGAGGCCAAGTTGGGCTGTTTTTCCTGCTGCTGCTAAGAGAAGGCCAATTAATGGAAGAAGATGGGGGGTAGGATTTAGGATAAATATTTGCTGAGGCTCTCATGTATTGGAGGATGTGAGGAATCATCCTATAGCTAAAAATGAAGCCAATATCACCAATGCGATTATGTAGGATCGCTTGCAGGGCTTTTGTATTAGCATCTGCTCAGCCATGTCATCAGCCAGTTAGTAGAAAAGACACAATTCCTACGCCTTCTCATCCAACAAAAAGTTGAAAAAGTTGTTGGCGGTAACTAGAATTAATATTGTGGTGTGGAAAATAAGTAAATATTTGAAAAACTGATCAATATTAGGATCTGACTTTATATATCATATTAAGAATTCTATAATCAGGTGACAAATAGTGCTACTGGAATAAACATTATGGAGAAGTAGTCTAGTTTGAAGCTTAATGAGAGTTTAAAGGTTTGGATTGTTATTCAATATCAGTTTGAGATGATGGGTTATTGGTCTGTATATATAAACATTGTGGGAATGAGGCTAATGGTGAAGGTGCATGCGATAGCTATTTTTACGTAATATGGGTATGAGTTCTTCTTGTAAGGGTTGATGAAGGTAATAATAATTGGTAAGATTAAGGAGATTAAGGTTATTATGGTAATACGTGATTATTACTTTTATTTGGAGTTGCACCAATATTTTTGGTTCCTGGGACAAACAGATAGCTCTTATCCTCTAAAAGTTGAGAAAGCCATGTTGTCAGGCATGGGGGCATGAGTTAGCAGTTCTTGCACACTTGCTTGGTAAATAAGAAGCAGCAGACTTCTATTATTAGATCCACAATCTAACATTTTGATTAAACTGTATTTGTAGGGTATAGACTGTATAATAATTTTAGGGTTTAGAGATAATAGGAGAATAGGTGAAAGGTGTATAAATATTAATATATTTTCTCATGTAAAGGAGGGCTTAATACTGTTAATATAATAAGTAAGTGTTCATCGTTGTGTTGTGACAAGCATGTGATGGAAATAAAGGGCAATGATTAATATATTACGTCCTATAAGCATAATGGTAATATTTGATCAGGAGAGTGAAGCCACTCTTACGAGGAGTTTGCCCATTAGATTAGTGGAGGGGGGTAAGGCAGGGTTAGTAAGATTTGCTATAAGCCATCAAAAGGGTATTAGTGGAAATAATGTTTGAAGCCCTCGAGAGAGTAATATGATTCGGCTGTGGATTCGCTTGTAGTTTGAATTTGCTAGGCAGAAAAGTAGGGACGAAGTAAGTCCGTGGGCAATTATGAGGATAATTAAACCGGTAAAGCTTCAGGGGATTTGAATAAGGATAGCCATAATAACAAGTGTCATATGGCTTACGGAGGAATATGCAATAAGTGACTTTAGCTCAGTTTGTCATAGACAGATAGAGCTTGTCATAACTATACCTCATAAGGATAACATGAGGAAGGGATAGACTATATATTCTGTCAGGGGGCTGAGGATAAGGGTTAAGTCATATTATGCCATAGCCGCCTAGTTTTAGGAGTTCTGCTGCAAGTACCATTGAGCCAGCAATAGGGGTTTCTACATGGGCTTTAGGAAGTCATAGGTGAAGTCCGTATAGGGGTATTTTAACCATAAAAGCCATTATACACACCATATAAAGTTGTTGGATCAGGAAATCAATAGTTCTTGGGTATTAAATGTTATTATTATTATGCTCAGTGAGCCTAGGATATTTTGGGTGTAAGTAAGTATAATAAGTAGGGGGAGAGATCCTACTAGTGTATAAAGTAAGAAATATGTGCTTGCATTGAGGCATTCTAGTTGGTTGCCCCAGCGGGTAATAATAATTAAGGTGGGGATAAGTGTAGTTTCAAAGAGAATATAAAATATAATTAGTTCTGTGGCTGTAAATGCTGTAATTAGAAAAACCTGTAGGGAGATCAATATGGAAATATAGAGCTTTTTCCATGGGAGTGATTCACTGGAGAGGTGATATTCACTTGCTATAATTACAAGAGGTAATGGCCAGGCTGTTAAGATTAGAAGGTGTGATGTTAGGGGATCAGAGGAGAAAGTTGATGAGAAGTTGAATAGATTGTCGAATTGATTAAAGAATAATAGGGCAATAAAGCTGATAATTAGGCTGTGAGTGGTTATATTGATTCAGAGTATAGGATTATCAGAGAGTCATGTTATTGGTAGCAGTATAATTGTTGGAATGATAATTTTTACCATCGAAGTAAATTTAGGTTATACACATGGTTTAAGCCACATGTGTTGGAAATCGAAACTAGTAAGGCAAGGCCCACTGCGGCTTCACAGGCAGCAAATACTAGTAGGGTGATGGGTACTACGGTTGCTAGGGTAAAATGTATATTTAAAGTTAAAAGGGTATTTATGATGAATAATGATAATATTATTCCTTCTAGGCATAGTAGGGATGATATTAGGTGGGATGGATAGATTAATACCCCCAGAAGTGACATGGTGTATGTGAATATAATATTTATGTAAATAGAGGGCATTTGGTAAACATGTTCTATCATAACTAATGAGTCAAAATCATTTATTTTGGCTTAAACTACTTACCAATTCAGTTCAGTCTAATCCTTTTTGAGTTCATTCATAAGTTAAACCTAGGCTTAAAATGATAACTAGCATAAAGGATGTACTAATTATTAGTGTCAGGTTGTTTGAAGGGCTCATGGTAAGGGTAGTAGTAGGGTGATTTCTAAGTCAAATAGGAGGAATGTGATGGCTACTAGAAATAATTTTGTGGAGAAAGGAATGCAGGCAGAGGATAACGAGTCAAATCCGCATTTGTAGGGGCTGGATTATTTTAGTTCTCAAGGGTTGTTATGTTTTTGCACTTTAACTGTTTTTGGTGAAGGGGGTGTATGGTAGATGAAATTTGATATTTTTAATTGAATAATGGAAAATAAAGTTACGATTATTGATACAATAATAGGTCATGTGGAAGTATCTAGCTAAGGCATTCACTCTAGAGAGGTATGATTTCTCTCGATCTTTAACTTAAAAGGTTAACACTGGGGTAACTTTACAGTGATATTATGGTGTGGATATAGATCAAGTTTCAAAAGTTTTTAATGGAACTAATTCTAGAACAATAGGTATAAAACCGTGATTAGATCCACAGATTTCTGAGCATTGTCTGTAGTTGAAGCCTGGTCGTGTAGTGGTTAAGGTAAATTGGTTTAAGCGTCCAGGGACTGCATCTGTTTTTAAACCTAATGAGGGGATAGTTCATGAGTGCAGGACATCTTCAGATGAGGTTAACTTGCGGATGGGAATTTCTATTGGGAGGATTGTTCGGTTATCGACTTCAAGGAGTCGGAGTTCTTTTGGTTTTAGGTCTGCTGTTGGAAGCATATAAGAATAGAAGCTTAACTCTTCATAATCTGTACACTAGTAGCTTCAATACCATTGATGTCCGATTGTTTTAACGGTGAGAGAAGGCTTATTGACTTCATCTGTTATATATTACATACGTAGGGATGGGAGGGCAGTTAAGATTAAGATGCTAGCAGGCAAGATCATTCAGACAGTCTCATTTCTTGGGCATCTATGGTGCTATTGTTAGTCAATTTTATTGTATTAGAGAAATAACGTATAGAACCAGGGAACTAATTAGGAAAACAATGACAAGGGTGTGGTCATGGAAGGTAAGTAGTTATTCTGTAATAGGAAATGAAGCATCTTGAAGACCTAATTGAACTGTATGGGCCATTAAGATATATACGGCTTAACCTATAACTTAACTTTGACAAAGTTATGAAATAATTTCACTAATATCTTATTGAGAAGGTCACAGAGGTTATGGGATTGACTTGAAACCAGTCTGTGGGGGGTTCGATTCCCTCCTTTTTCACTTAGGTCTTCATGTAGGTTGGTTCTTCGAATGTGTGATGGGTTGGTGGACAGCCATGTAGTCATTCTAAGTGGGTAGATGGTTGCTCAACTATTAGAACTTTTCATTTTGAAGTGAAGGCTTCTCAGACCATGAAAATTATTAGTATTACTGCTGTTAGGGAAATAAATGAGCCTAGGATGAAATAATATTTCATGTGGTGTATGCGTCAGGATAACTGGAGTAACGTCAAGGCATACCAGATAGGCCAAGGAAGTGCTGTGGGAAAAAAGTTAAATTCACACTTACAAATATAATAGCAAAGTGAGTTTTAGCATAGTGAGTTTTAGCAAAGTGAGTTGATTGAGTATAACCTGAAAATAGAGGGAATCAGTGAACAAAGCCTCCCATAATGGCAAATATGGCTCCTTTTGATAAGACATAATGGAAATGGGCTACAACATAATATCTATCATGTAGTACAATATCCAGTGATGAATTGGCTAGTACGATGCCAGTTAGGCCTCCTGTTGTAAAAAGGAAAATAAATCCCAGGGCTCAGAGCATTGTGGGGGATCATTTGATACTACTGCCATGAAGTGTAGCTAGCCAGCTAAAGATTTTGACGCCAGTAGGAATAGCAGTAATTATAGTAGCAGAGGTGAAATATGCTCGTGTATCTACATCTATTCCTACTGTAAATATGTGGTGGGCCCACACGATAAACCCTAAGAAGCCAATTGATATTATGGCTCATACTATGCCCATATACCCAAATGGTTCTTTTTTTTCCAGAATAATATGTTACGATATGGGAAATTATCCGAAGCCCAGTAAGATGAGGATACAGAATAAATGCTGATATAAGATAGGATCACCTCCACTAACTGGGTCGAAAAAAGTAGTATTAAGATTGCGGTCAGTTAACAATATAGTAATGCCAGCAGCTAGGACTGGGAGAGAAAGGAGTAGAAGAACTGCTGTAATTAAGACTGATCAGATGAAGAGGGGTGTGTGATATTGGGACATGGCTGGGGGTTTATATTAATAATTGTGGTAATAAAGTTGATAGCCCCTAAAATAGAAGAAACACCTGCCAAATGGACTGAAAAGATGGTTAAATCTACAGAGGTTCCCGCATGTGTTAGATTTCCTGCAAAGGGGTTGGGGGGGGTGCAGGTAGACTGTTCAGCCGGTTCCAGCACCTGCCTCTACTATAGCGGATGCAAATAATAGTAGGAAAGAGGGTGAGAGGAGTCAGAAACTCCTACTGTTTATGCAGGGAAATGCTATATGGTGGGGGGGGGCAGTTATCAGAGGAACTAATCAGTTGCCGAAGCCTCCAATTATAATTGGCATTACTATAAAGAAAATTATGACAAATGCATGAGCTGTAATGATGACATTATAAATTTGATCATCTCCTAAAAGAGTACCTGGTTGGCCCAGTTCAGCTTGAATAAGGAGGCTTAAATCTGGACCCACTATCCCTGCTCATGCACTGAATAGTAGATAGAATATCCCGATATCTTTATAGTTGGTTGAGAACAGTCAACAGTTGGTGAACATAAGTGAAGTGAGAAAACGCTAAAATGGCTGAGTAAGCATTAGACTGTAATCTAAAAACAGAGGTCAAGACCTCTTTTTACCAGTTCGGAGGTGATTTTCATGTTGAATTGCAAATTCAAAGAAGCAGCTTCAATCTTGCTAGGGCTTCTCCCTCCTGTCTCCTCCAATAGCAGGAGAAGTAGACTGAAGCCAGTTGATTAGGGTGTTTAGCTGTTAATTAAATGTTCGTGGGTTTAAGTCCCATCAATCTAGTAAGGGCTTAGCTTAATTAAAGTGATTGATTTGCGTTCAATTGATACAGAGTAGAATTTTACAGTCCTTAGGTTTTTGCAGAACTTCAGTATAATGTACTTGCTAAGAGCTTCGAAGGCTCTTGGTCTTACTTAATCTCCATTTCTAGATTATAAATAGTGTCAGTGGAGATATTGGTAGGAGGAAGGTAGAGAAGATGATGAGTAGGGGGAGGAATGATACGGGTTTTGTGTTTTCGAACTGTCATTTTCTTTTTATATTATTGGATGTGGGGAATATTGTCACTGAAGTGGAGTAAATTAAGCATATATAAAAATATAGGTTGAGTAAAGTTATGATGGCTGTGATGGTTGGGATAATAAGGCTGTTATTTTTTGTAAATGCTTGGATAATAATTCATTTAGGTAGGAACCCTGTTAATGGGGGTAAACCTCCTAGGGATAATAAAATTGATAGGATTATAGATATTAATCATGTTAATTTGTTTCAGATGTGAGATAGTGATAAGGTTGTGGTGCTTGAATTCAGGTTGAGTACTTGGAATGCAGTAATTGTTGGGATGAAATAGATAATTAGGGTAAAAATGGTAATGTTTGGGTTATACATGAGTACTGCTATTATTCAGTCTATATGAGTGGTTGAGGAGTAGGCTAAAATTTTACATGGTTGTGTTTGGTTGAGTCCTCCTCAACTGCCCACTAAAATAGATAGAGAGGAGAATATTCATATTTATTGATGGAAAAATTTGATTGAATTGAATTGAAATAGGGGTTAGTTTTTGTCATGTGAGGAGAAGTATGCCAGATGTTAGAGAAGTTCCTTGGGTTACTTCTGGAACTCAGAAGTGAAAGGGGGTTATTCCTAATTTTATTACTAAGGCTATTATTATTATTAGGGATGAAAACTGATTAACAGTATTTATTGTTGTTCACTGTCCGGATAACAGATTATTGGAGAGAATACCAATTATGAGGACTATAGATGCGGTTGCCTGTATAAGGAAATATTTAGTGGCTGCTTCTGTGGAGTGGGGATTTATTTTTTAATTAAGATTGGGGTGAGGGCTAGTATATTTATTTCTAAGCCTGTTCAGAGGAAAAATCAGTGTGAGGCTAGCATTGTGACAAGGGTACCTGTAGAAATAGTAAAGTAGATGATAAGCTGAGCTAATAGGTTAATTAGTACGGGAAGGATGTAACCAACATTTTTGGGATATGGGCCTGATAGCTTATTTAGCTGACCTTACTTTAGGACATGGTGTGATAGGTAGCATGGAGAATTTTGGATTCTCAGGGATGGGTTCAATTCCTATAGTCCTAGAAATATGAGGATTTTAACCTCTGTTGTTTACTCTGTCAAATTCTTTTGTCAGACATATTTCTTACATTTGGGGTGGGATGCTGGAGATTATGATGGGTATTGAGATGTATCATACACAGAATGCTAGTGTAAGTGGTAGAAAGTTTTTTCATAAGAGATGTATAAGTTAATCATAGCGGAATTGGGGATAAGCTGTTCGAATTCATAAAAATAGGGAGGTTAAGAGGAGGGTCTTGGTAATGAAATATGTAATATAGAGTTCTGGTGAATACATAGAGTGTAATTGTTCCTAGGAAAATTGTAGTAGTTAGGGAATTTATTATTATAATATTCATATATTCTGCTGTAAAGAAGAGGGCAAATGGACCTGTGGCATATTCGATGTTGAAACCTGAGACTAACTCTGATTCTCCTTCTGTTAGGTCAAAAGGGGCTCGGTTAGTTTCTGCTAATGCAGAAATAAATATTATGGCTAGGGGTCATGATGGTAGGAGTAGCCAGAGGGATTCTTGTGTTGTCATAAGTTTATATAAATTGAATGAGCTGCTGTTGGGGGAAGTCAGGGACCCCGAATGGAGGGACCGGCTGAAGCCGTGGTAGAAGAACGTGGATTGTGAAGATTTCATGGACATTTATTAGTTCCCCAAATTAGTACTTTTATAATTTCTTACACCTGTCTTTACTGAAATCTCTGAACATAAATTGTGAAGATTTCATGGACACTTATCACTTCCCCAGTCAATATCCTTGTGATTTCCTATGCCTGTCTTTACTTTAATCTCTTAATCCCGTCATCTTCGTAAGCTGAGGAGGATGTATGTCGCCTCAGGACCCTGTGATGATTGCATTAACTGCACAAATTGTTTGTAGAACATGTGTGTTTGAACAATATGAAATCTGGGTACCTTGAAAAAAGAACAGGATAACAGCAATGTTCAGGGAACAAGAGAGATAACCTTAAACTCTGACTGCCGGTGAGCCAGGCGGAACAGAGCCATATTTCTCTTCTTTCAAAAGCAAATGGGAGAAATATCACTGAATTCTTTTTCTCAGCAAGGAACATCCCTGAGAAAGAGAATGCATCCCTGAGGGTAGGCCTCTAAAATGGCCGCTTTGGGGGCAGCCATCTTTTATGGTCACAACTGTGGGATGAAATAAGCCCCAGTCTCCCATAGTGCTCCCAGGCTTATTAGGACGAGGAAATTCCCGCCTAATAAATTTTGGCCAGACCGGTTGTCTGCTCTCAAACCCTGTCTCCTGATAAGATGTTATCAATGACAATGCGTGCCCGAAACTTCATTAGTAATTTTAATTTCACCCCGATCCTGTGGTCCTGTGATCTTGCCCTGCCTCCATTTGCCTTGTGATATTCTATCACCTTGTGAAGCATGTGATCTCTGTGACCCACACCTTATTCGTACACTCCCTCCCCTTTTAAAAATTGCTAATAAAAACTTGCTGGTTTTGTGGCTCGGGGGGCATCATGGAACCTGCCAACATGTGATGTCTCCCCTCGACATCCAGCTTTAAAATTTCTCTCTTTTGTACTCTGTCCCTTTATTTCTCAGACTAGCCAACACTTAGGGAAAATAGAAAAGAACCTATGTGAAATATCGGGGGTGAATTTCGCCTGATATCTGGCTGAATTTCCCCCGATAAGCTGCTTATCAGTAGAACTGATAATAGGCTGATGGCTAGGGTAACTTCGTATGAAATTAGGCGATGGCTTGTAATGTGCCGATTAGTCATAGTTTGAATAGGTTGCTCATCCTGATCATAAAATAAAGTAGACGACTATTTTGAGGGGTTGGCTAAGGCATAATTATCTGGGTCAAGTGAAGATAGTACTAACATTATTAAAAGGAGGAGGAGAAAAATTAAACCTAGGATATCTTTGATTGTATAGGAAGGGTGAAAAGTGATTTTATCGAAGTGCCCCCTCTCCACTTCATGCACTCACTGCATGCCATCTAATGCTTTAGGGTATTAGCCACAGGGCCTTTCTCACTTTCTCTTTGGGTCCCAGACCCCAAGAATCCTCCCAGGAGATCCCATTCCCAGAGCCTCCCTCCCAGGCATCCCCCCACTCCTGGGCTCCCCACACTCCAAGATCCTTGCTCACAGTCACCCATGATCCCAGGGCTGTCATTCACAAGGGCTGAGAGGCCTCAGCCTCCATGCCCCCAAAATTGCAGGGTTCCCTTTGGGGCTGTCACCTGACCTGAGTGTCCTTTAGGCCCTGGTGGTTCTGCCTCTCCCAGCTGCCCCAACTCTACTGTATTCTCCCCATGCTCCCCACATGGGTGCTGCAGAACAAGTGAAGGGCACAGATGGTCTGGGGGGTCTTGAAGATCAGGGATGCAGCCTCTGCTTCAAAGACACCTTCAGCCACCCGCTACTTCCCTCAGGGACAATGTGACAGACACAGAAAGTCCAGCCTATAAGGGGAGACCCTGATCTCTTTCCCTTGGAGGTAAGAGGGGAAGGGCTCATTCAGAGTATGGTCCAGAGCAGATACTCCTGGCCACAGAGGAGCTCCAGCTCAAAGAGGTCACAGGAAAAGTGGGGTGCAGTGAGGGGGGTGAAAGGGGTTGGAAAGTAGGGCCCTGGAGCTGTCACTCTCCTTGACACCTGGCTCACCCTGGATCCTTGGAGATCCTGAATGTCCTGGCTCCCCCTGCAAAGAGATTGAGGTCAAAAACCTATTTTCCCCATCAGAAAATCCTGGTATTCCTCACATCTCATTCTTTTATGTCTCCGCAGTCAA
Source organism: Gorilla gorilla gorilla (assembly GCF_029281585.2). NCBI lineage: Eukaryota > Metazoa > Chordata > Mammalia > Primates > Hominidae > Gorilla > Gorilla gorilla. The sequence goes on from NC_073235.2 coordinate 32,627,354, forward strand.
AATTGTCAGAAAACCAACTTTCATCCCTCAGTTGAAATACTTGTCCATTCACCCCCTTCCCAGTGACCATCTCTCCAGGGGGACCCAGGTTCCCAATGCCTCCTGGGGCGCTTTGTGGGCCCTGAAGGAGGAGCAGAAATAGAGGTCATTGCTTAGGGAGGTGGGCCCATTTCTGGGGCAGAGGCCAGGATAAGTGCTCCAAGGTCACTACAGGGAGACAGTGAAGGCCTCCTGGGGAAAGGGGCTTCTCTTGGCCCCTGAGACAAGACTAGAGTTTATGGCCTGGGGAAAGGGAGGCAGAGGACCAGACACATTAATCAGGAAGACCCTAGGGACAGAGGTGGGCTGAGTCAGGAGAATGGGGGCAGGGGCTGGGGTCCTCGCTGGGGTGAGGAAAGAACTGGCTCACCCAGGCTCCCTGGGAGCATGGAGAGAGAGGACACTCATGCCACACACACCCTCTCTCTGGGGGGCCCATGGAGGCCTTCACCCCCGATGTTCCCTATGGGGGAAACAGAGTGGGAGGAGCTGCTCCTCAGTTGTCGCCAAGGTCAGGTGGTTGAGGGAGAGCTGGGGCTCAGTGGGCAGGGGGCAAGTGGAGCCCTGCAGAGACCACTCACCTTAGCTCCAGACTTCCCAGTGGCACCTCGAGGACCCCGCTGACCCTGTGGACCCTAGAGAGGGAAGTGTTGTTGTCAGAAAAACCCAAACCCGTTTGGACCTTGAGCCGCCTGTTTCTCTCCCTTGCACTTGCCATGAGGCCCATTGTCCTCGAGGCCCTGACTTCCTTGACAGGCCCTGGTGGGAATGGAGTGGACATCCCCCGGGGCGTGACTCCCCGCAGAGCCCCTGCACACCCCTCCAGCCCTTTCCTCCACACCTTCTCCCTACCCCCAGCTTCCCCAGGCTCCGTTCTCCCCACTGACTCCAGGAAAGCCAGGAAATCCCAGGAGTCCCTGGTGAGGAAGGAGAAGCGGGGAAATTGAGAAGTTATGAGAGGCCAGGCTCAGGAAGGAGCAGAGGGGGCCAGCAGAGGCCATGCAGGCAGCGGCGTGGAGACCTGGGTCCTGCCAAAAATGAGGGGGCCTGGGACAAACCCCTGCTGCTCTTGGCCTTTCTGTCATCTGTAGATTGGGGGCCGCTAAACACTCTTGAGGGCCCCCCACTGCTCTGCTAGTCTGTGCTCCCTGGAATCGAAGTCAGGGAAGTGAAAAGGAGGAGGGGCACACACCCGGTGTCACCCTGAGTTCCTGGCATCCGGGGTAGCCAGGCAGACCAGGAACACCCAGCTTGCCCTGTGGAGGGACAGGGAGCAATTAGGAGTGAGAGGAGGCCCTGGTGCTACTTTCTGGAGACCCCGACCCTCACATGTGAGGGCCATGCCCCATCCCCCAGTGCACCCACACACCCCAGCTCCTAGCCCCTTCTCTCCTGCCCCATGGCTGCCTTTTGCAGTCTCTCCTTCCAGAGGGCGAATTTTCCCCAACTCTAGTGCTGGGATCCTGCTTTCCTGTGCCTGCAGCCCTGTCAAGTCCTCAGGGTCACTGTGATCCAGCTGCAGCCCATCTGCCGACCTCAGTACCATCTGTCCCAGCACCCGCTCCTGCTCCATCCACCAAGACCAGTCACCCTGCAGGTCCCCTGCCCTTTGCCCACGTGGCACAACACCCCAACTCCCCAACCTGTCCCCTTCCTCCTGATGCTCCAGGGCTCCTCCTGCCCGGGATGCGGTGGAGCAAGGGTTGGGAGCAGCAATTCTGCAGCCAGACTGCCCTGACTCAGCCCCTGGCCTGCCCGTCGCTGCCGGTGTGATGACCAAGCCTTCCTGTGCCTCTGGAGAGTCTCATCTGCAAAACAGGACCATCCACGCCCACCTCACAGGATGGAGAGGACACCTTAGCACAGTGCCTGCACATGGCGAGGGCTGGGGGGAGTCAGCCCTGGAGACCACAGGTCTCACTGCTGTTGGACACTCCCTTTTCGAAGCTGCCACTGCTCTGAGCCTGGGCATGTTCACTTTGCCTGGGACCTGCAGCCACTCTGTGCCTCATCTCCAATCAACTCTTCACACAGTGGCTTTTCCTTGACTTTTCCTATAGGTTCCTCAACCCATCAGCAGCCAGAAGGTGCCGTTTACAGAGAGAGGAGCATAATTAAGGCACGGCCATCTTCAATTGACTGGCTGATGTCAGCTGTGGGCACCCTGCATGCCCATCCTGACCTAGTGCCCACATCCCTAGAGGGTCCAGGCACAGACCTCTCTTCCCATCATCATCTTGCCTGCGAGCCCTGGGAAGCCCAGGATCTCTAGTCAGTTCATTGTTTCCTTTTGCTCCTTGGGACCATCCTCTCCTCTGGAACCAGGGCTCCAGCCTCACCGTGAGTGAGAGAGTGGGAGAGGTGAGTGTGGAGGCCTGGGGATGAGGTCTGGGCCCAGAGGAGAAAGGGGCACCAGTGAGGCCGAGTGGGGCTGGCGGATCCCAGGAGCTGTTGCAGGAGAGGGAGCCTGTGGGGTATAGAGAGTGTGGTGATCCACGGCCAGCGCGATGCAGATCGTGGGTTTGCTGTCCTGCAGGGACCAGGCCCTCAAGGATGCACAGCACTGGAATTGAGGAACCCGGGGCCTCCATGGAATGAACCGGTGCTTGGGGGCTCCAGAGTGGAGAATCATTAGGACATGGAGTTGGGGCCAGTGTGGGGTCTCTACTCAACCTGACACCTTTCACGTCTACGTCACCTTTGAACCTCAGAAAGCCATCCCCTGAGAAAGGTGGAGGTGAGATGACCCCACAGATGATAGAGGGCCGGGATCTCTAATGGAGGATTCTGGGAACATGGGTGGAAGGGTGGGATCAGGAGCTGGAGGGCAGCCAGGGGCAGGCTGAGGAGCGGCAATGGCAGGAGTGAGGTGCTGGGAAATTCTGCTCACCTTTGCATCTTATGGCCCTTCAGACCCCGATTTCCATCTGCACCCTGAAATTAGAGGATGACAGAGTGGCCAGGGGATGGAGGTGGGTTGGAAGGAGCGAGCTCCTGAGACCCCATCTCACTCCCTTCAACACAGTCCTTTATCCCCAGCCTGGAGGTCAGTTACCTTGACACCTGGAGGTCCTGGGTATCCTAGAGGGCCCTGAGGTCCAGATGGACCCTGGAAGAAAAAGGCATTTGTTAAGGGTCCCAGGGTGTCACTGAGGGGGGCTTGGAGTGGGAGAAATAAACGTCACAGTGCTGGAGTCTGGGTAGGGCTCCAGGGCACAGGAGTTTCACACCACGTGGACCGTCACTTACTCCTCCAGCATTTACTGAGCGCCTCCTGTGTGCTGGTGGGTCCTCAGCGCTGAGGCCGACCCATGGTCTGCAGTGACCATGCTATGCCCAGAGGGACAGCTCCTCCCTGGCCTCCCACTGCCTGGGTGCTGGGGCTCCCCAAGCGTGCACCGTCCTGGGAACCCCCTCCCAGCCCAGTTATGCACCATACTGGGGGTGGAGGTGGCAGCAGTGCAGATGAGATCAGGGTCCTTGTGCTCTGGCCAAGGTTAGTGGGAGGGACTAGGGTGGCCATAGTTGCTAATCAGGGATTCTGAGGGGAGAGCCTGGGCAGTGTCAGATGGTGACAGCCTGGGACAGCTTCTTGTGTGCAGGGTGACAGCAGCCCCTGGGGAATGCTGGGTGGGGAACGTGGGGGCTGGCTCATCCTCTGTCCCAGCCTGGGGCAGGGGGACTGCAGCCTCTGTCTGTCCCCTGGTGCTGACCCCCCCAGAGAGTCCCTCCGCATCTGCAGCCCCTGTAACTCATCCCTAGTAGGGGCCCAGCCGGCCTGGGCTCTGTCTCCTGGCTCCTGAGCCTCTAGTGTAGCTGTTGCCAGGGATGCCATGTCTGTCCTTGGGGCCAACAGAACCAGGCGCAGAAGTGTCCCCACCCCACATCCCCCCAGAGCAGGTGTGCCCCTGCACAGCCCAGCCCAGCCTGTCAAGAACGGGTCCCAGCGAGCAGGGGCCTCTCACCCTCATCTGCCCAGTCTTGGGGAGCCTGGGCTGGGACGGGTGTTGGGGTCCTTAGGCCTGTGAGCAGCAGACACCAGGTCCCCAGTGACCAGACTGTGGCCAGGTTGGCTGAGTGCTCACTGCTGCCTGGGCCAAGAGTGGCCCTGTCCCACTGCCGTACTCACCAGACCCTGTGAGGCCGGTGGGGGGAACCCGGACAGTGCACCTTGTCCAAGGTCCCAGGAAGGGGAGGCAGTTGATGTCCTTGAAGGAGCATAGAACATCCTCACTCTGGCCACCAGGACGGGAGCAGGGAAGCCCCCGTGTCCACAGCGCACGGCCGGGCACATGGTACTCCCTGCCCTTCCTCCTGCCCCGTCATCCAGGCTTGGCCAGGGGCCTGCCCAGTGCTACTCCCCTCCCTCAAGTCCCCGACACCTGCACTGTCCTCACTGACCTGTGAGCCTGTGCCCATTCTCCACTGTGTCCCCCAGTCATGGCCATGAGAGGGACATCTGAACCATGGCAACCATTGGTGAATTTTTGTCAGCCGGGCAGCAGCTGTACCCCCAGGCCAGCTCCCAGTCGCCCACCCTGCACTTGGGGTGCTCCCAATGTGTGTCCAGCCCTGCCTGGGCCAACTCCACTGTGGGGTTTTCCTATTCCCTGGCCATCTGTGGCCACAGCAGAGGGCACCTGCGACTTTAAACTGGAGACCCACCTTGGGGATCCCCTCTGTCTCTTCCCAGGTTCTAGGCACAATGCTGTCCCTCCTGCCTCCTCTTGGCTTCTGGGCCTTGGCACCCATGTCCCCCGACCCTATGCTTCCTGCTGGACCCATCGCCACCCCAGCGCTGCCACCTTCAGCCCACACACATTCCTCTGGCTCTGAAACCCTCCCCTGCCAGCACCAGGCCCCATGCTAGGGCCTAGCGCACCCTTTCCAAGGACAGGGAGCAGCTCCTTCCTTGACTGGTCCCAGGCACAGGAGAACCCAGGTCAGAGACTCCCCAAGGAAGTTGCCTGAGCCCCCACTGCATAGAGGTGGAATGTGCCCCCTGGGTCTGCCAGGCCTTGATGTGAGTCAAGCTGGGCTGCCCCGGGAAGCTGCCCCTCCTGAAGTTGGTGTTTGTCCTCAGCTGAAGTGTTTCCCAAATTCACATCTGCTCAGAGCCTCTGAGTGTGATTTTATGTGAAGATGGTGTCTGCATATTGGGGGATGCGATGGAGCTGCCCCTTTGGCCCGGCAGTACAGCAGCAGCTGCAGCCTGCCCGTGAGAACCCTGACTGCCTTGAGCCTCAGGCCTCACTCACCAAGGGTCACCACGTGGAAGGACCCGGGGGCTGCTGAGCACCAGGGATGGGCTCCTGACTCCTCAGGCCCAGTGCCACTGTGGAAGCTTCTTCTGAACGCCTGAGTCCAGAGCTGGATGCAAGAGCTTAGTGTGCAATGCAGACATTCAGGAAGTGTCACAGATGTGGGCCCCATCCACACTCAGCCCTTCCCACATCCTACAGACAGTGGGACCCAAGCCTCCACCCTAGCAGCGGCATAAATTCCCAGCCCCTGGGACACCCGCTCTGTGCCCCTGCGGCACTGCCCTTTCCCTCAGCACCCAGATGTAAGTTCTTAGGCCAAGAGACACGAGAACCACATCAGCCCCCAGCCTCGCCTCCTCTGCCCAGCCATACTTGAGCTGGCCCACTGGCCCACTGTAATTGCAGGCTGCAGCCTCATCTGCTGCTTGGCCCCCGCCTCCCTTCCTCCTACATGTGCGCTTGCAGCTGCAGCCCGGGCTCAGGAGGCAATTGCTTTGCACAGGCCCTGGAACAGCTGGGAGTGAGTGCAGCTGCAGGGTGGGGCTGGGCTGCTCTTCCACCCTGGATGGGGTCTTGTCTGGGAGCATGGTTTCTAAAGGGGGAAGGGCAGGACCCAGCTAGGTAACCTGCAGCCCTGAGCTCAGGGACCTGTCCCCACCCACTGAAGGGCCCTGGGTCATGGGGCCTGTGTCACCACCACAGGTGGGGTTCCCACACTGCTATAGTTTTCCCTGAAGGCCACTGATGGAGAAGGGAGATGAGTGAGGAACGTGTCCCAACAGCCTGGCCAGGTGGCTCTCACGGGTGCTGTCAAAGGAGAGCGCTGGCCCTGCAGGCTCAGGGAGCAAGCGGCATTTCAACTGCCCTCAAAGAATGGACAGATGCAAGTGATGGGAAGATAAGATGATGCCCCAAGCATGAGGGAAAATTCCTTGCCCAGTCTCACCAGATCAGACGCTCCCAGTGGAGCAGCAAGGACTGAAATTTAAGGTGAGAGCAGCTCATGGAAAAATTTTTAAATGGCAGGCTAGGGAGTTTGGATTCTACTTTTTTGAGCAGAGGTTGAAAACTGTGGCTTGTATCCTGATTGACCAGCATGGTGTTTTTGTCTGTGGATGAGTTTCTCTGGGCTGGTGGGGTATGGAATGTGCACCCTTCTATGATTCTGGAGGCCACTGCTGCCTGTGGCTCACCCCTGATTCCTGCCGTTAGGTCATCTTGTCATATCTGGGGATGGATTTGTTTAGAAGGTTTTGGGGAAGAGTCTGTAGAATTTGGAATTAGAGAAGTGCAAGGGATCAAAAATCAGTCAGGTTTGAGCCAGGAGTGGGTACCCCAGGAAAGGGTGAGAGAGGGTTCTGGAGTGGAAGACACCTCACAGCTGCCAGCAGGTGGCTGCTAGAGTGGAGCTGGGTTTCAGGGTTGGAGCTGGAAATCAGGGAGCTGCCGACAGGGAAGAGGTAATTATGGGAGACAATGGAGCCTGGATGGAATGTGCAGGGAAAGGAGGGCAGAGGGCCTGGAACCTTGATGCAAACCCATGTTACAGACCCAGGAAGAGGAGGTGGTTAGGAAGCAGGAGAGGTGGCTGCCTTGGGGCACTGGAAAACAACCACATAAGCAAGTCCCAGGGGAGTTCACTGGGGAGGCTGGGCCCTATGCCAGCAGCCACGTGTCAGACACAGGGCAGGGGAGCAGCTGAAAGTCTTCTTCGCAGTTCTAAGAAGTGCCCCAAGCCTGTTTTCACAGCGAGAGGCCCTGCACACCCCTTTCTCCCACTGCCAGGCATACTGTGAACCCTCTCCTGCTCAGGAGGAAGCAGAGCCATCTCCTGGCTTCTCAAGAGCCCTGTGGGGGTGAACTGCCCCTTAGGCTGGGACACAGGCCTGGCTTTCCCGCCCACCCTACAGCCCCGCACAGGTGCTGTGTCTGTCCTGCCTGTTATTTCCAATGTGCATATTCGTGGATGTTTTCCACCCATTTCCATTTATTTTAAAGGAGTTCCTAATGTGGGAGGCTACTTGACATCGAGGCCATTCTGGAAGTGCAGGATTGCCATTTGGGACCCCTCTGCACGTTGCCTGTGCCTGGGAGTATCTGGACTGTATCAAAAGGCTGCTCAGTGCGGCTGCCTGGTTGTTTCCCTGTGCAGCTGTTTTCCTGCACTTTGCTTGGCAGAGAGCTGGGTGGAGGAGTCAGAGAAACCAGGGTCGAAGCTGGCTCTTCTACTTGCCAGGTGAGACTTGGACCTCAGTTTCCATATCTATAAAGCTGAGAGAATCTATTTCTGGAAGGATTAGTGATGTTTCTCCAGTAGGTACCTAGCAGGTACTCAACAAATGCTACTGATGATTTCTGGCGGACGCAGGCTACCATCCATATAGCTGCCTGGTGAGGAGAGAGAAGGGGACAGGATGCCAAGCCGAGTCAGCCGTGTTTAGGAGAATGGAGCACTGGGAAGCCAGGTCACTGTCAGGTGTTTGAAAATGTCTCAGGATAGAGAGATTCCCAACGTGGGAGAAAACCCCAAACCAAAAAGACCCAACCAATTGAGAACTAGGTTCAGGACCTGTGTACAAAAGTTTTTAAATGTAGCCAAAGTGGCTATTGGCAGAGTTTTTATCATGCACCCAACTGAAATGGTTTGTTGAGGGAAAATTGTAGTTTCATCATTCCATCCATTCTAGGTGTGGTATAGGGTAAAAAACAAAACCGTTCAGGAATAGGAAGATTATGAATTGCCCCCAAATGATGGTCAGAATAGTTTTATATTATAGAATCTTATTCACTTTAATGTGCCGCTTTTAAGTCTTTTTAGTGGAAAATATTCATTTCGTGTAAGGTTAGTTGTTGGGGTATTTTTTTAATACACTATCTTAAAAATGTCTTGAGGAGAAGCAGTCATAAGGGTTTCCAGCCAAGCCAGTCATCTGACAGCTGGATTCATTTCTGTCAACACAGGGCAGTGCGTTACTGTTGAGCTTTTATGTGCTAAATACACGTTAGTTCCATATTTTTCTTTAGTTCCTTTTGGCATGGCTGTAGGGAAAAGGATCAACTTTGTGGGTTTGTTCGTTTGTTTGTTTTTGAGATGGAGTCTCGTGGCTGTCACCCAGGCTGCAGTGCAGTGGCACGATCTCGGCTCACTGCAACCTCCGCATCCCTGGTTCAAGCAAGTCTCCTGCCTCAGCCTCCCAGTAGCTGGGATTATAGGCACCCGCCACCACGCCCAGCTAATTTTTTTGTATTTTTAGTGGAGATGGGGTTTCACTATGTTGGCCAGGTTGGTCTCGAACTCCCGACCTCAAGTGATCCACCCACCTCAGCCTCCCAAAGTGTTGGGATTACAGGCATGAGCCACCATGCCCGGCCTCAACTTTGTGTTTTAACACAAACATCCTTTCTGTTTTAGTTAGGACTTCATATTGTTTGTGACTCCTTTGTGAATGATAGGAAACCGCTTCCACCTGGGTAAACAGTGGAGGACATTTCTGGGTTCAGATAAAGGATGAAAAGCAGAGCAGGTTTAGGGTCAGTTTGACCAGTGGTTCCACAGTATCACTGAGACCTCAGTTTCTTTGAATTTTGTGATTCTGCTTGCCTTGGTGTTGACTTCATCCTGAGCCTGGCTTCCTGGAGCATGGGCATATGGCTGCAGCAGGTTCAGTCTTACATGCCAAACACTTCCTGTTTCCCATTGTAAAATCCCCTTTCCCATACTCCTCCCCTTAAGTCGCATTGGCCCAAACTGAGCCCCATGTTCAAAGCTAAATCAATCCCTTTGTCCAGGACTTTGCCAACTTTTCATCAGGTTAAGCCTGGGTCATTTGAACCAGTGACTATGGGCAGGGGAGACAAATTGAACCCATCAGGGTCCACACCTGGAGCTGAGGTCAGGTTTGCTCCATACCACCCCCATGCCCCACATTGTAAGGTGACAGCACAGTGGTCAGGGCTGGAAAGGAAGGGGTCAACCGTGGCATCCACTATAGCCTTGAAGCAGGATTCTGGGCAGCTGTCATTGGGAGTTTGCATATATGGGAGGAGTTAGAGATGAAGGGAGTTCTTCTGGGGAAGCCTCCCTGCTGTGATTGTCAGTGTTGGCCCCATGCTCGTGGACAGCATCCAACTGTCAACTTCACACATGGTCCCTCATTGCTGTCCTAATATCTGGGGGGGTCTCCTTTAACACTCCTTGTTAGAGAATATGGATCATTTTTTTTTCCTTAGAAACCATTTCTTTATTTTCATCACTGACAATTGCAAACATACAAAGAAGAAAAGAGAAGCAACAACATTCCCGCACATACTCACAAATGGGTGTTTTAAAAAGTAGTGATTCTGAACCTTTGGGGTCAGGTCGTAGATCCTTTGGGAAACCTAAGGAAAGCCGTGGGCTGACTCTAGAAAAACATGCATGCAGGTACCTTCCTGTGTGATTTCAGAAAGCCAAGCTGCAGAGCGCACGTTGTACCCAGTGGGGGACTTGGAGGAGGTTGTCGTTTTTGTTTTCTTTGTAGGCAATGAGGCAAGTCCAGGAACTGGATTGCATTCACAAAGGAGAAGAGTTGAGGAGGGTACAAGTCCAGTTATTATAATGAAGTAATTTTTAATCTGATCACTGACAGTGACTGTTTCACTCTGCCGGGAGTGTTCAGAAGTAGCTCCCTGAGGATGGTGGTGTGTCCACCTTCTTTCTCAGCACAGGCCTTGGCACAATTTTTTTTTTAACTTTCTTCTTGCAACAAGCATATATTGAGTTCTTTGTGTTTATGTTCCAGGATTGTGGTGGTCTTGGCTTGCTAAGGTGTTAGACGGTCCCTTCATGTTTCCGGTCACGAGTTCTCTGAATCCACTTTAATTGTATTTTGCTTTGAAATCAGGATTTGGATAATGAGCCAGCATTGACCCCTTTTCTCTGTAGCATGAAAGTTCTGAGGTCTTAGTGCCCTGTTGTTTTCCTGGAACCCCTTCTTTGTCTGTGTCTGTTTGTTTCTCTCTGTCTCTGTGTCTTTCTGTCTCTCTCTCTCATGCCTCTCAGTTCAGGGCATGTTACCATCTTGGCTCCACACAAAGCCACTTTCTCTCCCCCTCCCTCCCTCTCTGTCTCTCTTCCTCCTTCCTCTGTATCTGTTCCCCTCACCCTTTCTAATGTGTATCTGGATATGCTCTGTTTGTATTTTTGTAAGATATAATTTCAAGTGACAAAAAGGTAATGCTCAAATCTCATCTGTATCACATAACGGAGGGAAGGTGCCTGCCTGGAATAACATCCTATACCTCCACAACTCAGCATGCCTTCCTTGACCTCGGTTCATATTAAAAGAAATGACAACAGTTTTCTTAAAAATGACTTCAGCCAGTCAAACAGGATTTTGTTCTGAAGGACCTTCCTCTAAAGGCAGACCTGAAGTCTGTGGAGTGGCCTGGTAAGAATTTTCTGTGTCTTCAGTAAAGACAAATGCACTATCTAGTGGGGAATTTAGTGAGATAAATAGCAAAGTTAAGAATAATGGCTCAGAGTAGGAAGGACTGAAGCAGAAGCTATTAGGCAATGGAATCCATGAATAAATAGGAACTATCCCATGAAGGGTGAGCAAGTAGTCGAAAGAAGTTAGCATGAGTAGAAGAAAAGGAGAATAAGAGTAAGATGGAGCCGGGGCAGCTCCCATTTATTCTTCTCAGTGAAGGAATACTGCCAAGGGCAGCTGCCTGTTAAGTGTTGCTGTCATTGTGACCTCATAAAGGTTGTTAAATCCTCCTGTGGTAAATAAGGAAGGTGTTCACATGAAGAGGAACAGAGAAATAAGAATCGTGGTAAGTGCACTCTTGTCATTGGAAGCCATTGTGGCCTGAATGATTTCCCAAGTCTCCTTAGGATGACTCTTCTCTAAGTACCAGGCATGTGTCCTTACATCAATACAGACTCCTGTAACAGTGCAAGAGGATTCACAAAAAATTAAATTGAAGATTACTCAAAAAATGGAAACTTGACAAGAAGTATGTAACATGTTCCTAAAGTACAAGAAGCTTCTAATACTGAGCAAGAAAATGATACATGTCAACTGTAAGCATGCCAAAACAAAATGAGTGGTTACCAACGAGTAATTTCACTCTCAGGTACCATTTGACAATAGTTAGAGACATTTTTGGTGGTCACAAAAGGGTGCTGCTACTGGTGGACTGCTGTGTAGTGAGTGGAGGCTGGAGACGCTGCCACAATTCTACAATGCACTGGACAGCTCCCTAGTGACAGAATCATTCAGCCCCAACATCAAGAGTGCCAAGGTTGAGAAACACTTACCTAAACCACGACACGTTGGTTCAAAACAAATTAACCTTTCTTTCTAATTCTGACATACTTCAAATCAATTCTTAGCCCTTAAACTATGTGCTTCTACTATGAATATCACTAGTCATTATAATTGAAAACATCTGAAGTTAAGTACATAAACTTCTGCAATTTAAAGTTATTATTTTGTTTTGAAAGATTCCACTCCTTATACAAGAAAAGGAATATTTTGAAAGGTTCTCTGAGTTGTATTATTGCAGTGTTGCTGATGTAAGTAAAAGGAATCGGCAGAAATGGATATTTTCAGACAATAGGGAAATAATGAAAGTGATGAAATTGCAGAGTCAAATCTGTTACCTTTATAAAGCAAAATGTCCAAAGCCCATTGCCCTGTAGCCCTAGTCCATCTAAATGTGTGTATTTCGGCCTTGTGCAGACTTAATATACTTATTCAATAGCTGACTCTAGGCATGTAAGTGCTCAGTAATGTGGCCATGTTAGAGTTACACATGGACGGGTAAATGTTTACCTAGTGTGATTTCAACTTCAGAGAGAAAAAAAATATATTCTTCACTGACAAAGGGGAAATGATTGCCTTGTCTTTTCAAAGTCATTAGATTCTACCATTAGATACAGAAAAATCCTAGGCAGGATAACATACAGATTGAGCATCTTAATCCAAAATACTGAAATCTGAAATGCTCCAAAATCTGAAACTTTTTGAGTGCTTACATGATGCCATAAGTGGAAAATTCCACACCTGACCTTAGGTGATGGGTCACAGTCAAAATGCAGTCAGATTTGTTTTTATGCATAAAATTATTTAAAATATTTTATCTAATTAGTTTTAGGCTATTTGTATAAGGTGTATACAAAACATAAATGAACTTTCTGTTTAGACTTGGATTACATCCCCAACGTATCTGATTATGTATATGCAAATATTTCAAAGTCTTAAAAAAAAAACCCAAATCCACAATACTTCTGGTCCCAAGGTAAGGGGATCCTTAGCCTGTATTAAATTTTAATAGCTGTTACCATTTTAATAGGAATTAATCTTAGAATTTTTAGAGATTTAACAGAGGTTTAAAAATCTTGTTGTTTTTAGGGTGGAGAAAGAAGAGAGCAGTTTAGAACAGAGGGCTGAGACTTCAGTAGGGAGCTTTCACAAGGCAGGGGCAAACCATGAACAACATGAAGCTTTGAGGAAAGCATAACACATCGAATGCTTCATAATTGAACTAAGTTTCTCCTAAATAGTTTACATTTATTTATCAATAATGTTATTTTTATTTTCCTTAAAAAATCTAGTAAGGTTGCTATGACAATTTTACATGTGTGGAAACTGAGGCCTGATTAGGAGTTCATCAATGTGCCCAGGGTCACATAGTGAGCAGATAGCAGAATGGGGTTTTGAATTGAGTTGTGACTGACCAGACAGAATGTACTTTAAAAAAATTGTCCCTCAAAATCCTTTCATGAAGATTATGTGAACTAACATTTAATGACTGGCCATAAAGTAAGGAAAACTACCATTACTTGATGATTTCTCTGCTAAATCCTATGCAAATATAGTATAGTAAATACTGTTCTAGTATAGTCTTTACATAAATTACTTTATGCACAATAATAGCTGCACAATTTGTTAGAGATATGCTCAGGAATAAAAGAAACCAAAATTCAGTGGCTTGAACAAAAGAGGTTCATTTTACCTGTATCAAGAATCTTGGCTGGGCACAGTGGCTCACACCTGTTAGCCTAGAACTTTGAGAGGCTGAGGCGGGAATATCGCTTGAGCCTAGCAGTTGAGACCAACCTGGGCAACATGGCGAGACCCCCATCTCTACAAAAAATTTAAAAATTAGTTGGGTATGGTGGTACGCACCTGTAGTCTCAGGTACTCAGGAGGCTGAGGTGGAGGGATCACTTAAGCCTGGGAGATCGAGTCTGCAGAGAGCTATGATCGCACCATGGCACTCCAGCCTGGGCGACAGAGTGAGGTCCTGTCTCGAAAGAAAAAAAAAAGGAAGAAAAAGAATCTTATCCTATGTAATCAAGCCCTAGTATTTGTTGATTAAGTCCCTGAAAAGTCCACCAAAGGCAAGTTTACTGCTTACTGTTGTATGGGACACCACCACTTGCAGAGCATCTTACTAGCTACTTATAGTAAGGAGGCCACAGGCAGGACGGTTGTGAGATATTTGGTGTCTGGTTTAACATGGCTTTGTTAACGTGAGGTGTGCTTGAGACTGGGTAAACTTCAAGGTACAATAGCTAAGGGTTAGTGAACACAGGGAGGTAAGGATTTGGAAGGGACTCTTGTTGGGTAGATAGCCAGTTGATTAGTTGGTTTGGATAATCTGCTGTCCTGAGAAGAGAGAAATGAGGATTAGTTGAGTGGTCTGTTGTTCAGATAAACAGATTAGGGGATGTTCCTGAAACTAACAATAATGTAAGTTTCAGTGTTATTGGGGCAAGAGTTTCTCCACTGAGTAAAGTCACTTAGATGCAGATGTGTTGGTTCTCACATTGTAGCTCAAAAATTTCATCAGTGATTCAGGTTTCTTTATTTTTCCATTCTTACAGTTTGAAGGCAGCTGGAACAGTTTCAAACATCACACCCACATCCCAGATATTAGAAAGACAAGGGAAAAGAGAAGGGGCAAACAGCTAAAATCTAGATCACCTGAGTCTGTCCGGTTTTTCCAGAAGTCTTGTATGTTGGTATCATTCCACTGGCCACAAGGTCTTATGACTAGCTCTAGCCAGAAGGAAACTGAGAAGGCAAATGTTTAGGCTTTACAGCTTCTCCAGCAGAAGGAGTAAAAAGAGGTTATAAATTGATTTTGTGTTGCTAATACACCGTGATGATTACCCAGATGATTTTATCTAAATAATTTTCTAACTGGACAGTATTAATATTAGTAGTTATCGTGATGAATCATGCTGTATCCCCAGGCACTCTGCCAGGTTATTTACATTCATCACTTCATGAAACTTCAGTCTAACCGTATTTTGTAGATATTAGTATTATTCCCTTTATGGATCAGGAAAGTGATGGTAATTAACTTGCCTAAGGACACAGAGTTGGTAGATATCAGAGAAGGGATTAAGAACCCAGAACTATTTTACTCCAAAGTTTCTGCTACACATCCACTGCTTCTTCCAGTGTAAAGATGTAGCACTCAACTGTAATGGACATATTAACTGTGATTCATTAATGATAATTAATTAACTCTCCTGTATCCAAACAATGCCAGTTACAATCAGAAACTCCTATAATCAGATAATAAATCAAATTTACCTACATATCCAGAATGTTTTTTTACATGATAAAATCTGACTTTAAGAAAAAATAAATTTCACCTAATGTGGAGTAAAGTAGTGTAGCATTTTTTAAAATGTACCGAAGGCAATCAAATGAAACTGGTGTTATGAGCCATATTTTTGTTGGCAACTGTTATCACCCAGACACACATATTCAGAATAATTTCATCGTATTCAAAGATTCAAGATTCAAAAATATTTGTTAAAACTCATCTGAAAAACTCATCTGCAGCATGAACGTTTTCCTATTTTCCTGTAGTATCCCCACATCTAATTATTTTAAATAGCAATCTCAGTAAAATTATAAAATTAATAAAATTATTTTGTCCTACCATGCTGCAGTTTCTTCCATGTTTGCACTGTAAAATCAACTAATCGAAAATTTGAAACACAGTGTTGCCTGTTACTTTTTCTGAGTCTATGAAAATATAAATTGTCATCTTTTCTTGCTGTTATTTTGCTATTCAGTGGGTACACAAATGCACATGACAAAATGAGGATCACTTTATCTGTAAGACTGAAAATAAGGCTTGTGTTTCTCCCAAGTCATGCTTGTATTTCTCACTGGCTATCAGGTGTCCCATCCCAGCCCCTGCTGTCTGCAGGGACCCCTCTGGGCAGCTGAGTCTTGCTCATTCCAGGACCTGGCAGCTACCCTGGAAAAAAACCATTGGCAAAGCTGTGCAGGCCCTCTTTGGAGACCGGAGGGCTTTCCTGGTGCACTGCCTGGGCCGGCAGCTTCCTCACAAACACAGCACACTGCTGGGGGCAAGCTGCTGGCCTCTCCTGCCTCACACAGGGCCGCTTAGGCCTGGTCCTACCAGTTCATCATCCTCCTGGGCAGCCATCTCCAGAGTGCCATGCGCAGCCCATGTGGCCCCCATCGCCATAGCCCCAGGTGCCACCATTGTCCTAGGTGGTCAGCTCAGTGCCACCCTCACTGGCAGCCCACCCTCCCGTCCCACAGCCCACATTTCCTGGCATTAAGCTCAGTCTCTTGCTGCTACAGGGAGCAAGAACTGTGCCAGGAAGCTGGGGGGCGAACAAGGTGTAGGAAGAGGACCCTGCGACAGAGGAGAGGTAAGGTCTGGGCATCCAGGGCCAGACTGGTCTCTGCCAGCTCCAAGGCTGACAGCATCCTGAGGGGACAGCGGGCCCCAGATGGACGGAGAAGGGGTGCTGCAGTGATAAACCCCGGACAAACACAGGAGTGATACAATTGTAAGAATCACGAGGCCGGGCATTGTGGCTCACACCTGTAATCAGCGCTTTGGGAGGTCCAGAGAGGCAGATTGCCTGAGCTCAGTAGTGGAAACCAGCCTGTGCAAGATGGTGAAACCCCACCTCTACTAAAATACAAAAAATCAGCTGGGCGTGGTGGCCGGCGCCTGTAATCCCAGCTACTCAGGAGGCTGAGACACGATGATTGCTTGAACCCAGGAGGCGGGGATTGTAGTGAGCCAAGATCGCGCCATTGCACTCCAGCCTGGACAACAAAGCGAAACTGTGTCCAAAAAAAGACAAAGAAAAGAAAAAATCACGGATGATGGGGCAGCGCACATTAAAAAGGGGGATCCTGGGGCCAGAGAGCTGCTCTGGGTCCCGAGTGTGGGTAGCAGAGGGAGGCACGGCTCTCCTGCCAGGGCCGCACACTCTGCAGTGGCGCAGAGCGCCCGGGGTGCTCTGAGCGCAGGGCCCCCAGACATCGCGGGGCATCCTGCACAGCGTGGGTGCGGCCCTGACCCGAGAGCGGGCCGGGGGTGCGTAGGACAGGATCTCCGATGCCCCTGCTCCTCGGGCGCCCGCAGGGCTGAGCTCCAGCTGGGGGCGGGGAGCCGGCAGCCTCTAGGCCCGGGCTCCCTCCAGAGGCAGCGTTCCACCCTGACCCTAGCTTCCGCCTGCGGCGTCCAGATGCCGAAAGCAGGGAGCCTGAACCCAAAACTGCGGTCAGAGAATCGTGTGTGTGAAGGGTTTCTTGTGTCCTCCGTGTTCCCCTGTGGAAGCGAGTGGAGGTGCCTCGAGCCTGCACACAAGATGCTCTCAGGAGACCCTGAGCTCCCATTGCTCCTGTGAAAGGAAAATATTTTAGGCCCCCCAAAATCATTAAATTAAACTTAAGCTGGGAGCTGCTTAGGACAAACCTGCCTCCCATTTTATTTAAAGTCACTCCCCTGCTTCTCCTGCTCACTGAGATAGAGGCATATTTGATTTGCCTCCTTTGGAAAGGTGTTTGTGCTGGGCAGCACCAAGGCGCGGTGCAGGGAACGGTTCAGGACTCCGAGCAGATGCGGGCCAGGACTGTGTGTCCAGGAGCGGCAGGCGCAAGTGCTGCTGCGTGGTCAGCGGCACCAGGGGCAGTCGGGGCGTGGGCACCTCCAGGTCATGCTTGCGTTTCTCCAGGGCGATCTCAGGCGTCCACAAGGTCTCCAGGGGACACAGCTGAGAGACGACTGTCAGAGCGTCCAGAAGGCTCGTCTTACCGCAGCCCTTTTGCTGTCTTGGTTCCCGTGGATCCCGTTGCTCAGGCGGCGCAGGGGCTCCCTGTACTTGGGCAGCGGCTTTAGCTTCTCCAGGCACTGCTGCTGCTCGGCCTGGTTGGAGCCCGCTGGGCTCATGACTGAGCCGCGTTTCATAGGGGCGTTTAAAGATCCGGGTCATGGGACTCTGAAGTTCTGGCGGTGCGCCATCCCTGGGCTCTGGGAGGGTTTCGGTGAGGGGCTGGGCAGGAAGCTAGCCACTGGGCGCTGGGGCAGGGCCGGAGCTGATGTTGGAGTTGGGCTGTGAGACCGGGGCTGGTCGGGTTGTGAGGACGGCTGTCGGGGAGGGGACTTCGACTGCAGGGTCTGCACCTGTTGGCCCTGCGACGGCGAGGACAGCATGGGGAGGCTGCTCTGGCTACCACGGACTGCGGGAGCCACCACCTGGGGAGCCTCAGCGGTCCGCACCACTGTCAGCTACTGCATCTGGGACTGCACCGGCTGCAGCGGGGCTGCACTTGCAGCTGCTGAACTACCCTTGGAGCTCAGACAAATTGCAGCTGTTGTTGGGCATACATCTGTCCAGGGAATGCTTGCACTTGCCACACCAAAGGCTGGGTCTGTGACTGACTGTGGCGGGAGCTGCAATGGTTGGTTCTGAGCAGCTGGAGGTTGCCGGGACTACGGCAGCTGCTAGTGGTGGTGTGGTTGATGTATCTGCTGCAGCTGCTGGGGCAGGACCTAGGAGGGGGCAGGCTGCAGCAGACATTGCATTGGTGGCTGCTGTATTGGCACTGGGCCTGCAAAGCCTGTTGCTGCTGCTCCTGTAGCTACAGCTGTGCCCTGTGCTGCTGCGTCTGTTGCTGGTTTTGATGATTCAATATAACTGGAAATTTTATTGGTCTTTTCTATTTTTTTTAGTCTCCATTTCTGTTCTGATTTTGTTTTGTTTTGTTTTGAGACGGATTCTTGCTTTGTCACCCAGACTGGAGTGCAATGGCACGATCTCAGCCCACTGTAACCTCTGCCTCCCCCGTTCAAGCGATTCTCCTGCCTCAGCCTCCCAAGTAGCTGGGATTACAGGCACCAGCCACCATGCCTGGCTAATTTTTGTATTTATAGTAGAGACTCGGTTTTGCCATGTTGGCTAGGCTGGTCTCAAACTCTTGACCTCAGGTGGTCCGCCTGCCTTGGCCTCCCAAAGTGCTGGGATTACAGGCGTGAACCACCACCCTGGCCTCTGCTCTGATCTTTGTTATTTCTTTTCTTCTACTAATTTTGGGTTTGCTTTGCTCTTGCTTTGCTATTTCTTTAAGATGCAACATTAAGTTGTTTATTGGAAGTTTTTCTACTTTTTATGTAGGTGTTTATTGCTATAAACTTCCCCCTTAGTACTGCTTTTGTTGTATCCCATAGATTTGGTTACATTGTGTTTCCATTTTCATTTGTCTCAAGAAATTTTTAAAACATTTTCTTCTTAATTTCTTCATTGACTCAATGGTCATTCAGAAGCATGTAGTTTAATTTCCATGTGTTTGTATGGTTTTCAAAGTTTCTTTAGTTATTTCTCATTTTATTCCAGTGTGGTCAGAAAAACATATTTAATGTAATTTCATGTTTTAAAAAAATTTTTTTGAAATGTGTTTTGTGGTCTACCATATGGTCAATCTTTGGGACTGTTTTATGTGCTGGGGAGAAGGATGTGTATTCTGAAGCTGATGGATGAAATATTCTGTAAATATGTATTAGGTCCATTGAGTCTACAGTACAGATTGTCTGATGATTCTTTGTTGACTTTCTGTTTAGATGATCTGTTCAGTGCTGAAAGTGGAGTGTTAAAGTCCCAGCTCTTATTTTATTGGTGTTTGTCTCTCTAACTCTAATAATATTTGCTTTATATATCTGAGTGCTCCAATGCTGGGTACATATCTATTTATAATAGTTATATTCTCTTGAAGAATTGATGATTATATAATAAACTTTATTGTCTCTTTTTACAGTTTTTGTCTTGAAATCTATTTTATCTCATATAAGTGTAGCTACTCCTGCTCTTTTTCGGTTTTCACTTCATGGAACGTCTTTTTCAACCCCTTCATGTTCAATCTATATGTGTCTTTATAGGTGAAGTGGATTTCTTGTAGGAAGCCGATAGTTGGCCTTGTCTTTTAATTAATGAGCTACTCTGTGTTTTTTGATTGGATCATTTAGTCCATTTACCTTCAGTGTTATTATTGATAGGTAAGGGCATACTGTTGCAATTTTGCTACTTGTTTTCTAGTTGATTGTTTGGTCCTCTCTTCCTTTCTTTCGTGCTTCCTGTGTTCCTTTGTATAAAAGTGAGTTGCTCTGGTAGTATGTATTAACTGCTTGCTTTCTATTTTGTGCATACCTATCATAGGATTTTGGTTTTTGGTTACCATGAAGCTTGTATAGAACATCTTATAACCAATTATTTTAATCTAATGACAACTTCTTTTTACCTTCTTCTTTTGCAGAGTTTGAAGGTCAGAGGTGAGAGCTTAGGGTCTTCCTGGGTCATTCCTGATCACGTGCCTGGCCCTGAGCATCCACATTGCCTTCTAGATTTCCAAAACTATTGTCACAGCCCTAAATTCCAAAGGGTGCCCTTTCCAAGTCTTCCTTCCTAGGGTTTTTCAGCAAGACTATTTTTGCCCCAACTGATATCCTTTTCTCAGATGAGTGGGGTCAGCCATTTCCATTTAAATGTTTTTAACAGGCATTTAGTTCTTGATTTGAGATTTTTCTGCTTTTTCATTGATGGAATTCTGCTGTAAGCTTCCTTCAGAGCATGATTTTCAATTAATCCTGTAAGTTTTTTTTTAGGTTTTGTCTACTTTTTCATTTATCTTAAAATGCTGTCTTATACTACTTGTGGTTTCTTTTTTGACCTTTTATTATTTTGGAAAGTTTCTGCTAATGTTCACATTTTTAGGAGTTTCCCAGATTTCTTCCTTTCATTGATCCTTAATGTGCTTTTATCATGATGAGAAAATATTCTTTGTATTATTTTAATCCTTCAATTTAATTGATGTTTATTTTATGGCTTTGCATAGTGTCTTAGAAAATGTTCTGTGTGCCTTTGGGAAGAATACAGATTCTGCTGTTGAATGGCGTTTTCCATATGTATCTGTTAGGTGTATTTGGTTTATAATGTTGTTCATATTTTCTATTTCCTTGTTATCTTGTGTCTAGTTGTTATACCCATTAGTGTAAGTGGGGTATTAAAGTCTCCAACTATCATTGCTGAATTATTTCATTTCTGTCAAGTTTTGCTTCTTGTGTTTCTGTACTCTTTCCCTGAGTGCATACATGTCAATAAGTTTTACATTTTCCTGATTAATTTACCCTTTGTCGTTATAAAATATCCTTATTTCTGTTAATATTTTTGTTGTTGTTTTAAAGTAAGTTTGTCTAATTTTAGACAATTCCTTTTGTCCCTCTAAGAAACAGTCTATTCAGAAGGTGCCGTGATTGTCCCTGGCAGGGAGGGTTGGTGCCCTGGACTTGGTGGAGAGAGCAGCAATGCTGTGTCCACAGGGCTGAGTGCAGCTGCCTAACAGCAGGGACTCACAGTAACAGTGGCCAGGACACCTTGGGCACATTGGCCACAATGATGCCAGTGAGGAATATAACAGAGTCCAGGATGTGATACTGCAGGGACACTGCCATGATGAAGAAAAGGGTGCCGGTGGAGATGGCCATTCCCGCCACAAACCAACACAGTGCCACCTCTCAGCGGCAATGGCGTCTTCTCATTTCCAACTCCTGAGATCAAGGAGGCAATATGACCAGTGGTGTGCGGTCACCGTGCCGATCGCTATGCCGTGGCGATGCCTACCAGGGAAGTAGACATTTTATTCCAGGGATGTTAGCTATGAGGGGCACACAGCCAGCTTGTAGCCCTCCCTCAGCGCTTGCATGATCCATGAGCGTGTGATGTTACGAAGACCAAGCATGTGTCATCTAGACCCTTCAGTTTCATGCTTCCTCTACGACAAGCTTTGTAACAAGGGGTGTGGGTGGGCATGCAGCCCGAGAGCTAGCAGCCTCACCTTCCAGACAGGTTGGAGAAGAGAAACAGATGTTCTTGTTCCCGAGAGGGTCTCGTGTGCAACTCAGAGGAGCGGGCCTAGGGCTCAGACTCCCCCACGACAGGTGAGTTACCCACCTAGAAGAAATGTGGAAAACAGATCAAAATTAGGCACCTTGTTCCTTGCCTCTTACACTGAGGTAGGGAAAGGTGGAACACCAGCTGCTCTAAGCACAGTCCCCAGGGCTGGTGCCCCTGCCACTTGCCTGCCACCCCCGGGAAGGCAGCACCTTGATATCTGCAGAGATCTGGTCTTCTCTTCAGCCTCCACAATGTCCACACCACAGCTGCTCTGCAGCGATGATCTCCTTAGAATCTGAGATGACAAGAGCTTGCTGCAGAAGAAAGCTGTGACAGGTGCCTCAGATCCTAGAAGGACCCCAGCCCTCCTCTCCAATCTGTGCTGCAGCAAACCCCAGCATGGAGACCTTGGAATCTGAAGCTGTCACATTGGCAAGAATACAACTGAAGATGGTTTGACCTAGGAGCTGAAGACTCTAAGAACTATTCTTTCTTAAGCTCAAAGAGATGTTCTCGGAACCAGAAAAGGCTGCTGTCAGGCAGATCTAGCAAAGCAAGAGCCCTGGGCCTCATAGAAAGGGAAACAAGGGTGAGCTATACTGGCTGGGCATCTGGGAAGAACACTGAAGGTGTTAATAATCTCGTGAGGGTCAGGGAAATTCTAACAAGGCGTTCTCCTGCTTTGAGCTCGGCAGGAGGCATCCTTTGCACCTAGAAACTTCACTCCAGCCGGCAGCTGCCTGACCCAGGGCCAGCATGGCTTTCCTGCCTTGGACACCTGTCAGGGTTCCTGGGGAGAGGGGAGTGCTAGTTCCCCTGGCTGAGTGCATTTTGGGACTCAGACTGTCTCAGAACAGTCACAGATCAACAATCCCAGGTGGGTCTCCTCTGCTGTTGGTTAAGAAACTCCCTGACCTTCTACAGGCTCCTTCCAGAAGCCCCCAGATAACTGTCCACAAATGCTGAGAGCAGGCATAGATGTTGGACAGTGATTCACATTTTCCTGGATGGGAACACGCTTGATCATCAAAATCCTGTGAGGAACAGGGTTCAGAGAGATGTAACTTGCCCAAGCTTTCTCAGACAGGGAAGGGCAGGCTGGAGCTTGAGCAGGGACTCTCGGCTCCTGGGGCCCCAAGCTCCTACTCTCCTTAGGCTTCCTCACCTGGGAGTCACCAGAGACCAGAGGAGTGGTGGCTGGCATCCACCTGAGGATCATCTTAAAGAGGTGGACACTATGTCAGTGCTTTTTATCTCTTGCCAACAAGTAAAGATCCCTATCAAAATGACAACTAGGACAAGTACATAGCCAAGTACACCTGGGTGAGGAGCAGGGGCATCAGCCAGAGAAATAGGCAGCAGCAAGGACCCAAGCCTGGAGGCTGGGGCTCTCCATAGGAGGATGTGATGCTGGCAGCTGTGACCTGGTGTAATTTACAGGCCACAGCATTCACCTATGTTAAGTGCACCATTTGTTGATTTTTTTGTAAGTTTGCAGAGTTGTGCAACCATCCTGCACTCCAGCCTCAGCATCTCAATGCTGCCAGCAGATGCCCCCTGCCCCTCTGCAGTACCCTCTGCTCCATCCGCAGTCCTGGCAGCACTGATCTGCTTCCTGCCCTGTGGATGTGCCTATTCTGCACATTTCATGTCAATTTAATCCTGCGACATGTGGCTGGCTGCCTCTGGTTTCTGTCTGTCAGTGTCATGCGGAGGACTCAATTTTGTGATTTGATTTCCCAGGTCTCATCAGGCACACATGCTCTCCATGTTAAAGGGAAAGGCTAGCTTGGAGGAAACAGAGCCCAAAGATACTTCACATGGATGCAGATTTTCTTCCTCTTAAAAATGCAGGGTGCTTCATGTCTGTCTCTCTCTTTTGTAAAATTCATGCACAAACTGCCTGTGAGACATTGGAAAGGCAGATACCATTTCTGTTTTACAGCGGAGGAAATGACTGTTTTTCCCACACCCATGCAGTGACAGCCTCTGTTCTCGCTGTTACTGCCTGAGCAAAACCAGGAGGGGACACTCAGGAGACTTATATTGTCCAGGGACTGTTGGGAGTGCTGAATCCCACATGCGATCCAGCACAGGAGGGTGCCCGTCCACAGGAGGAGGGAGAACCTTCCACCATCTGCTTGAGGAACCTGACAATCTCTGGTGTCTGCTTGGGAGGCGTGAGGACATTGGGCCCATGGTGGGCCAGCAGCTTGGCTGCTCTGGTGCCGGACAGACCCTGAGAAGGCCAAGCAAAGCACATGCACAAAGAGAAATAGGAAGTAGACATTTCTTCTCCTTTGGGGGTTGGGCTGCATATTTTTGCAGCTTAGGGTTAGGCATCCATGTGCCCAAAGAAGGTCCTGGGAAAAGGGGGCCATGCCTCATCCCTCCAGCTGCCCAACCTTTTTGAAAGAATATGTAATGCTTAATACCAGTCAGGCAATATGCTGTGTATACTTCCTTACTTATTCTTCAAAATAACCCTCCAAGGAAGGGACCGTTTGAGGTTATCAGAACTCTGCATTTAGAAAATCATTTTTCAAGAGCCCGCATCGCCAAATCAATCCTAAGCCAAAAGAACAAAGCTGGAGGCATCATGCTACCTGACTTCAAACTATACTACAAGGCTACAGTAACCAAAACAGCATGGTACTGGTACCAAAACAGAGATATAGATCAATGGAACAGGACAGAGCCCTCAGAAATAACGCCGCATATCTGCAAATATCTGATCTTTGACAAACCTGAGAAAAACAAGCAATGGGGAAAGGATTCCCTATTTAATAAATGGTGCTGGGAAAACTGGCTAGCCATATGTAGAAAGCTGAAACTGGATCCCTTCCTTACACCTTATACAAAAATTAATTCAAGATGGATTAAACACTTAAACGTTAGACCTAAAACCATAAAACCCTAGAAGAAAACCTAGGTATTACCATTCAGGACATAGGCATGGGCAAGGACTTCATGTCTAAAACACCAAAAGCAATGGCAGCAAAAGCCAAAATTGACAAATGGGATCCAATTAAACTAAAGAGCTTCTGCACAGCAAAAGAAACTACCATCAGAGTGAACAGGCAACCTAGAAAATGGGAGAAAATTTTCGCAACCTACTCATCTGACAAAGGGCTAATATCCAGAATCTACAATGAACTCCAACAAATTTACAAGAAAAAAGCGAACAACCCCATCAAAAAGTGGGCGAAGGACATGAACAGTCACTTCTCAAAAGAAGACATTTATGCAGCCAAAAAACACATGAAAAAATGCTCGCCATCACTGGCCATCAGAGAAATGCAAATCAAAACCACAATGAGATACCATCTCACACCAGTTAGAATGGCAATCATTAAAAAGTCAGGAAACAACAGGTGCTGGAGAGGATGTGGAGAAATAGGAACACTTTTACACTGTTGGTGGGACTGTAAACTAGTTCAACCATTGTGGAAGTCAGTGTGGCGAATCCTCAGGGATCTAGAACTAGAAATACCATTTGACCCAGCCATCCCATTACTGGGTATATACCCAAAGGATTATAAATCATGCTGCTATAAAGACACATGCACACGTATGTTTATTGTGGCACTATTCACAATAGCAAAGCCTTGGAAGCAACCTAAATGTCCAACAATGATAGACTGGATTAAGAAAATGTGGCACATATACACCATGGAATACTATGCAGCCATAAAAGATGATGAGTTCATGTCCTTTGTAGGGACATGGATGAAATTGGAAATCATCATTCTCAGTAAACTATCGCAAGGACAAAAAACCAAACACCGCATGTTCTCACTCATAGGTGGGAATTGAACAATGAGAACACATGGACACAGGAAGGGGGAACATCACACTCTGGGGACTGTTGTGGGGTGGGGGGAGTGGGGGATAGCATTAGGAGATACACCTAATGCTAAATGATGAGTTAATGGGTGCAGCACACCAGCATGGCACATGTATGCATATGTAACTAACCTGCACATTGTGCACATGTACCCTAAAACTTAAAGTATAATAATAATAAAATTAAAAAAAATAGAATTAATAACACTGATTGAGACCAGGAATGGAAGTTGGGAGTTGGAAACAGAGATACTTCATGATATTCCCTTATAAATTTTAACCATATGAAATATTATCTTTTCAAAAAACAATCAATCAATGTAAATTCTACAAATATGGAATGAGCATAAATATGTACTTCTTGCAAATCTTTGGTTTTATAACTAAAACAATTAACAGTGATTATCAAATTCTTACTACATGACAGAGACTAAGTGCAAAAAGTAGAATGGAGAACAAGATAGTAAGTTTCCTGATTCTATACAGACAGATGAAATTATAGATGAGCACATAAAAGTTACAAGAACATCCTAGTGTCATTTGCACAGGAGAGCAAAAAATTATCATTACTATACTGATTAAGCTAACCATTATTATTCACTACCAAAGCTTATTTTATATATTATATAAATTGTATTTATATAAATATGTTTTATATAATAAAATATTCATATATTGTATATAATATAGTTAATACCTATTGATAAGCAACATCTTGGTTATTTTAAGGGATTAATAACATTTCTAAATATGTTCACTTTATAAGTAAAAATAAAGTTTTGCGTAATCTTTGTCAATCAAAAAAAAAAAGAAAATATTTACAGAGAACTAAGCCAACTGGTGGTTTTATCCTCATCATTTTCTTTTCCTTCATCCCTTCCTTTTTTCAAAACCCTACGAAACAGTATATGTACAAAAGAACCATGTCTAACCACAGGTTTTAATTCAAGGAAGACAGAAATTTCCCCTCCCAAATAAACCCCCAAATAATGAAGCCAGTAATTCAGTAAAGGAAAGAAAAATAACATTTTCTTGGAGGAAAGTTGCCTGCTAATGGGGCACCGCAGTTTTCAATCTAAGCTGCCCCCAGGCATTGATAGTGGCCAAAAGGACGGATTTCCCAGAGAGTTTCCAGAAGAGGAGTCGCCAGGCACATTCTCTTTTTTCCCTGCTTTATGATTGTATCTGGTATGGTCACCAGGGAAAGTCAGGCCTTCAGCTAGTTTTGAACTGTGTGAGCTAAGCCCTGTTTCAGCTGAGACTAGCTTAGACAACATAGAGAAACCCTGTGTCTACAAAAAATAAATAAATGAAAAATCAGGCTGGGCACGGTGGCTCATGCCTGTAATCCCAGCACTTTGGGAGGCTGAGGCAGGTGGATCACCTGAGGTCCGGAGTTCGAGACCAGCCTGACCAACAAGGAGAAACCCTGTCTCTACTAAAAATACAAAATTAGCCGGGCGTGGTGGCACATGCCTGTAATCTCAGCTACTTGGGAGGCTGAGGCAGGAGGATGGCTTGAACCCGGGAGGCAGAGGTTGCTGTGAGCCAAGATTGCACCATTGCATTCCAGCCTGGGCAACAAGAGTGAAACTCCATCTCAAAAAAAATAAAAATAAAAATCAGCTGGGTGTGGTGGCACATGCCTGTAGTCCCAGCTACTCAGCGGGTTGAGGTTGGGGGATCACTTGAGCCTGGGAGATTGAGGCTGCAGTGAGCCAAGATCGTGCCACTGCACTACAGCCTGGGTAACAAAGTGAGACCTTGTTTCAAAAAAAAAGACAAAAGAAGGGTCAGTGAGTTGTTGTTGATGGTTATACAGCTGATCATGACTAACTTAGATATTACTTATAATGGGTGTGATAGCTATTACTAATTATCATAGCCTGAATTGTGTCCCCTCTCCAAAAAAAAATTATGTTTGATATCCTAACTCTCAATGTCTAAGAATGACTGCATTTCAAGATTGGGTCTTTAAAAAAGTAAATAAGGTTAAATGAGTTTGTTGGAGTGGGCTCTAATACAATATAACTGGTGCTCTGGTAAGTAGAGGAGATTAGGACACAGACAGGTACAGAGGAAAGACCATGTGAAGGTGCAAGGAGAAGATGGCCACCTACTAACCAAGAATAAAGGCCTCAAAACAAAACAAAAAAAAGGCCTCAAGGTGTCAACCCTGCTGACACCTTGATCTTGGAGATCTGGCCTCCAGAATTGTGAGAAAATAGATTTCTGTTGCTGAAGCCACCCAGACTGTGGTACTTTGTAATGGCAGCCCTAGCAAAGTATACACTTGAGTAATAAATTAGTAGATTTGATGACATTGATATTTCCATTATTTATTTTATTCAACTAATACCTCTAATAACTATTATTATATTAAACACTTACTCTGGATTAAGTATAGCATGAAACGTTCTACATACATTATCTGTTTTATTCTCTCAAGACAATTCTGTCCTGTAGGTACTACTTTTTTCCACATTTTGTATATGAGAAAATGTCATCGATGGCTAGAAGGGTTTGAGAAACTTGCCTAAGTTGACCTGCAGGTGGGGGGCTGTGGTCTGATCCTCGGTCATCTGATTCCAGAACCAGCTTTCTGTCACCACCATCAAGGGACACTAGGATATTTTGTAGTGTTTATTAAAATCAAGAAATTAAGAGAATATAAACATGAGAGGTCCATGATGCCTGTCTTGAGGAGTTCACATTCAAGTTGACAAAACAAGAGAAGAAATAAGTATAATTCTAGAGAAGATAGGGTAACTGCCATGTAAAACGCTCTGTCCAGAACTGATATTTATAACTTGGATGAGGGAATTGATGGCACAATTATAAATGGTGCTGAGGATGCAGCTGGAAGAGGCAACATTATTCCTTGGATAACAGACTCAGAATGTTTAAAAAATGATTAAAAAAAAAAACTACCTTGTCAGGCTGGAATGATTGACCAAACATAGAGAAATGATGCGCGATGAGCAAATAAACTTCCAAGTACAAAAAAAAGCTGGATAAGAACAATAACAAAGTAATGTAGCCTGTTGTGTGAACAAAGGTCATTTTAGTTTTATATTAGTCAGCTGTGTCACTCATTGTGGACTGAGTCATTCAACAAACATGTATAGGGTGGCTCCTAGGAGCAAGTGGAAGGAAGTCACTGCTCTCAAGGAGCTGTCAGTCCAGTAGGGAAAGAGACAAGAGGAAATCATGATCAAAGAATCTGATGGGGCTGGGCGCGGTGACTCACGCTTGTAATCCAAGCACTTAGGGAGGCTGAGGCGGGCGGATCGCAAGGTCAAGAGATCGAGACCATCCTGGCTAACACGATGAAACCCCGTCTCTACTAAAAATGCAAACAATTAGCCGGGCATGGTGGCGGGCACCTGTAGTCCCAGCTACTCGGGAGGCTGAGGCAGGAGAATGGCATGAACCTGGAAGGCGGAGCTTGCAGTGAGCTGGGATCATGCCACTGTACTCCAGCCTGGGCGACAGAGTGAGACTCCGTCTCAAAAAAAAAAAAAAAAAAAAAAAAGAATCTGATGGATGCTTTTAGATGAATCTGAATAAAGCACCTCGGTAAATGAGAGAGAAAGCAAGTAACTTTTTATAGGGTCATAATAGGATTTGAGTTGGGAAGAAGTTTGCTGGGCAGAGAACCAAGTTCATGATAATCTAGGAGGAAGAACCAGTGAGTACATATTCAACCGTATGGAAAAGCTCTGCCCTGTTTGAAATGGCTAACATTTAAGTTCAAACACTGGCAGAGGCATAGGTTGAGGCTAAAATTTTGACTGCGACTGGGTTTTGAAGGGCAGTCCAGTTAATGCTGCGGAGTTTGGCCTTCCTCTTGTATGCAACAACAGGATAATACAGATTTCTAGAGAGCAAACATGACCACATTTGATTTTTTGGAAGGTAATTGTTGCAAGCAATGTACAGAAAAGACTGCAGGGTGGAGAGAACAGTTTCAGGGAGATCAGTTAAGAGGCGGTTGCACTTTTCCAGTACGAAAAGTTGCAGCCTGAGGAAAGTAGACTCTGCTAAAAATACTGATACTAATAGAACAGCTGTGGCTGTTTCCACTGTCCTGGCTCAAAGTGAAGTTTTGAACTGTTTTGGTTTTTGTTTTTTGTTTTTCTGAAACCACCCAAGTTGAGCTGCTGGTTCTCTCTGCACTACCCAGTCCCGTCGGGCATCCACGGTTCTACCCTTTCTTTTAGGGGCCTTAAAAAGTGCTGCGTTATTGAAAAATATTTATAGTAGAGTTGAGATGGGCTGACTGAAACATCAGGATGTATAAGGGTCACATTTCTCCTGGGTGCTCATGGAGTGAGGTGCAAAGAGCGATCAAAGGAAGACCTTCACGGGGGGCAATGAAGGCAATGCTAGCAGTTCTCCTGGCGGGATGGGCAACAGCACTCCCCTGAACAGTAGTGGACAGACTTCAACGTGGCTTGGTTCCATCACCTGCCCGACTGCCCTTGGTTTGGCTGTATTGGTCTTCTTTAGGGCAGAAACTGAGTTCTTTCCAAGTATGATCTCTGCTCTTCTCTGTGTGATCCCTGGAAGCCATGCAGGTCACCCTGACCTCATTCTTGTCAGGTTCTCTATCATCCTATTGACTCCCTGGAAAACCGCAACCTTAATTGTTTGTTTGTAGGCTAATATTATACCTTTATCTTTCAAATCTTTGCCTTTTGATTTTCAAAAATTGTTCTTTCAAAAATCTTGGTTCTTGTAAACTAACAGCTTTCCAAATTATCATCTTTTATGTGGACTTCAAAATATTGACTCTCTTTTTCTTTACTTTTTTTTTTTTTTTTGAGACAGAGTTTTGCTCTCGTTGCCCAGGCTGGAGTGCAATGGCACGATCTCTGCTCACTGCAACCTCTGCCTCCCAGGTTCAAGCAATTCTTCTGCCTCAGCCTCTCAAGTAGCTGAGATTATAGGTGTGAGCCACCATGCCGGCTAATTTTTGTATTTTTAGTAGAGATGGAGTTTCACTACGTTGGTCAGGCTGGTCTCAAACTTCTCACCTAGTTATCCACCCACCTCGCCTCCCAAAGTGCTGGGATTACAGGCGTGAGCCACCATACCCAGCCGACTCTCTTTTTGTTTGTGTTTGACTAAATACATTTTAAACCTCTGTTCTCACATTCCCCTTAAAAATATCTTTTAACAGTTTGCATTCTCTTTGTGTTTGAGCTAAATAAATTTTAAACTTCTGTTCTCTCATTTCCCTTAAACTAAAGATATCACTAGCAGTTTGTATCCCTATATAGGGACATGCATGATCAGACAGGTATGGAAAAGAAAAGCATACTGAATTATTTTCTAAATATAATTTATTACAATAATTCTTTTAGAAGCTAACTAAAATTATGATATCCTAGGAGGATAAAAATTACTAAAATGGACTCAAGAATAAACAGAAAAAAGAAAAGCCTAATTCGAATGATAGAAAAAAAGCTGAAAAAGATGTCAAAGTACTCAACTATTTCATAATAGAGATGCCCAGTTTTATGCATGTAGCCTTTGAGGATTATATGTAATGCC